>NC_092521.1:5475031-5800031 GCF_037038585.1 Patagioenas fasciata | reverse complement strand
TAAATACAAAAAGGCTGTTTCATGATCCTAAAAGGAATATTAAAAAAAAACACCTAAAGCAAACCAAAAAATGGAAAACTAAAATTCCATATTTTTACAACTATTTGCAAAACACTTCACAGATGGCGAGACTCCAACATATAGTGATTGACATGTAGGTGAATGCTCTTGAACCGTGAAAAGTGTCTTACCAGCTCTCTCTAAAATCGTGGAATTAGTTCAATTTTTCATAAAAAGCAGCTCAAAAAAACAGCCCACAAAACCCCCACACTGCTACCATGTTCTTTTTGTTGAGTATATAAGGAAGTTATTTTAGTTGAGTTTTCCTGTACCTCTTAAAGATATTGTTTCTGTAGCACGGTGTCAAATTTGGGTCCCTCTTGAATAATGGAAATATTGATATATCGGAGCAAGTCCGGAAGATGTTTAATCAAAAGAATGACGAGGCTGGAGCACACGACATATGAGGACGGGTTCAAAGAGCTGGGTTTGTTCACTTTGAAATAGAGGGGGCGATTTTTCCTCTTGTGAGTGTGGTCAGACATTGGAACTGATTTGTCACAGAGCTGATGGAAACTCTGTCCATGGATGTAATTAAAACCCAACTAGATCATCCCCTGATCTAACATTTATGTCATCTCACTCGTCAAAGCAAGATCCTGGACCAGCCAATCTCCAGAGATGCCATTTCCAACCTAGGCTACTCCATGGATTACACCTTCAAAATTGTATGAACATACAGCCTGTCAAGGATTCACTTTTCTACAAGTGTGAGTTTGATAATGAATCATCATTAAACTCCCTCAGTTAGTTAAATCTCAAAATATTTTCTATGAAATTCCAAGGTATCTCAAGTAAAAAGCATTGATATAATCACAGAATCAGAATCGACTGCGTTGGAAAAGACCTCCGAGATCATCCAGTCCAACCCTTGGTCCAACTCCAGTCCATTGACCAGATCATGGCACTAAGTGCCATGGCCAATCTCAGTTTAAAAACCTCCAGGGCCGATGAGTCCAGCACCTCCCTGGGCAGCCATTCCAATGCTGACCACTCTCTCTGCAAACAATTGCTTGCTAATCTCCAGTCTCAATTTCCCCTGGCAGAGTTGAAGCCCATGGCCCCTTGTCCTATTGCTGACTGCCTGGGAGAAGAGCCCAATCCCCCCCTGGCTAGAACTGCCCTTCAGGTAGTTCTAGAGAGTGCTGAGCTCACCTCTAAGCCTCCTCTTCTCCAGACCGAACAAGCCCAGCTCCCTCAGCCTCTCCCCACAGGTCTTGTGTTCCAGTCCCTTCCCCAGTCTTGTTGCTCTTCTCTGGACCCGCTCCAGCACTTCAATCTCTTTCCTGAGCTGAGGGGCCCAGAACTGAACACAATACTCCAGGTGTGGCCTCCCCAATGCATAGTACAGGGGCAGGATCACTGCCCTTGTCCTGCTGACCACGCTATTTTGGATACAGGACAGGACACCATTGGCCTTCTTGGCCACCTGGGCACACTGTTGGCTCATGTTGAGCTTCCTGTCCATTAGTACCCCCAGGTCCCTTTTTGCCTGACTGCTCTCCAGCCACTCTGTGCCCAGCCTCTTATTTTACTAAGGCATTGATTACATACTCAGATGAAGGAGTTTTTAATCAGCGCATGACTAACTCTTAAATATGATCAAATATAACCATCCTTTAATGCCGTTTCTTACCTTGGAAGGGAGGTACTGATCTGCAGCCTTGGCAAAGCTGGAATGACTTCAACCGTACAGCCGTTGGTCTTCACTCCTGGCAGGTTGTCCAGAAGGCAGTCACTGTAGACTCCAAAAACTGAAGTATGGTAACCTGATTTTTAGAAGAAAACACCAATATGTTGTGAATTTGTGTATTTTCTGAAAGGTCTAAAGGTACTAAACTCACTAGTCAGATGTTAACAATATTTCTGCTGCCCAAAACACCACCCTCTACAGGAGAATCTTCTCGGGACACAAAACACAGAGAAGATTTTCAAACACCCCTAAATAACAAAATTTATAATTACATGACAAGATACAAACAACACACATGTACACCTTTGTATGTGTGACATGTAAAATTAAAAAAAAATTAAGTCTCCATGATTTTTACCATGTGGTAAGCACAGAATCCCAGAGTGTCAGGGATTGGAAGGGACCTGGAAAGCTCATCCAGTGCAATCCCCCGATGGAGCAGGAACACCCAGCTGAGGTTCCACAGGAAGGTGTCCAGGCGGGTTTGAATGTCTGCAGAGAAGGAGACTCCACAACCTCCCTGGGCAGCCTGGGCCAGGCTCTGACACCCTCACCAGGAAGAAGTTGCTTCTCAAATTTAAGTGGAACCTTTTGTGTTCCAGTTTGAACCCACTGCCCCTTGTCCTACCATTGGTTGTCACTGAGAAGAGCCTGGCTCCATCCTCCTGACACTCACCCTTTCTGTATCTGTAAACATGAATGAGGTCACCCCTCAGTCTCCTCTTCTCCAGCTCCAGAGCCCCAGCTCCCTCAGCCTTTCCTCACACGGGAGATGCTCCACTCCCTTCAGCATCTTTGTTGCCCTGCGCTGGACTCTCTCCAGCAGTTCCCTGTCCTTCTGGAACTGAGGGGCCACAACTGGACACAATATTCCTGGTGTGGTCTCCCCAGGGCAGAGCAGAGGGGCAGGAGAACCTCTCTGACATACTGACCACCCCCTTCTGATCCACCCCAGTTACCACTGGCCTTCCTGGCCACAAGGGCCCAGTGCTGGCTCATGCTCACCCTGCTGTCCCCAGGACCCCCAGGTCCCTTTCCCCTACACTGCTCTCTAATAGGTCCTTCCCCAACTTATACTGGAACCTGGGGTTGTTCCTGCCCAGATTCAAGACTCTACACTTGCCCTTGTTCTATTTCATTCAATGTTTCCCCGCCCAACTCTCCAGCCTGTCCAGGTCTGTGATGGCAGCACAGCCCCTGCCGTGTCAGCCACTCCTCCCAGCTTGGTGTCACCAGCAAACTTGCTGACAGTCACTCTATTCCCTCATCCAAATCATTGATGAATATATTGAATAATATAGGCCCAAGTACCGACCCCTGAGGGGTCAGTACTGAGCTCTGTAGAATCCTTGAGCTCTGTAGAATCCTTTACAAGATGAACATCACAAGTTTTAGGATAGAGACCACCATTTTATACGACATCACCTAATCCACTGGTGCACATAAAACTTGTTACCTTTAAACATACGTTAACAGTTCCCTCAACCATAGCCGGAAACTAAGGATAAAAAAATCCTAAAGGAAATTGATTAGGAAAAAAAAAAGGGTTTTATATATCCATACACACACAGACATCTGCCATAGAAGATCACAGCTTATCCTCAAAAAATTCAATTTAATAGGAAAGTACCTCTGCACCGGTTCATTATCAGGCAATATATAGAATCTATATTGGAAGGAAAATTTGATACAGTGACGCACAAACAGCCGCCAGGTACAGAAATCAACTCCTCTATCCTCAATACATTTTTAGTATGGGAAACTAAAAGCAGACAACTACAACAGTTCTGAATGCTTTGATGATATTATGTATTTACTGAAATAGTTTCTAGGAAAACAACAAACGAAGAATTGTTTCATGAGCAGACAGAAAGGCACTTAAGAAAATCTCAGTGAGAACAGAGCTTCTTCAAGTTCAAAGGCACCTTCTCTTGGTGTTGAGCTTTATTAAAACGGTTGTTTTACTGTAACTCTGTATTCCTGGAACATGTACGTAAAATCGTGTGTTGGTGATATGATTCAGTCCTACTACTTGTTGAATCCATCATCACCACATACACCTCCTTTTCCAGGAGACTGATCTGCTTGTCTTCTACAAAAGCCCTTTAATTCTCTTTACTTACCACGAACACCATTTTATTTAGGTTTATTAATGAAATGATATCGCAACTGCAACAGATTATACGCCTTGGTTGAATTGTTTCTACAGAAGTAATCTGCAAAAATTTCTGTAATCTTACATGAAAATGATTAATTAAGAAAAACGGACTGCAAGATTATCTTCTGCATTCTCAGGAAAAAGTTCAAGTAATCCTCCTCAGAAGCTTTCCAAATAAAAGCCCTAATAAAGAGGAGTTTGAGTTCATTATCCTTTTCCTCTCCTATGTGAGATATTGTAAATACATGCTCATTACTGATGTTACAACCAAGAGATTTTTCGGGCTGTTTTTAATGAAGTCTAGTAGAGAAAACACGTTTCTTGTTTTGGTTTTTTGGGGTTTTGCTCAGAAGACCATGACTGAAGACGTCCCTTACCATTGACCGTGATCTGCCCGGTGGTTTGAGGAACACCAACCAGAGTCACCGGGTACAGACCAGATTCCGCGGGTAGAGAAAGAGCCGCAGGAAGAGATTCAAATTCTACTCCTGTTGTCAAGAGACCCTGAAAAAGTCATATTACATAGGTAAATACATTTATGATATACACTTATATTTTATGATACATACTTATTTCAATCACCCAAACTTTTATGATTTATTCTGATTTGCTCAGAGCAGTTATTTTGGTTTTTAAGTTCCAGCAACTGCATGTTGAACTACGGCAAGATTTGTATTCAACAGTGAAACATGTTTCAGGATCCAAGGTGGGAACAACGTATGAAAGACTAATAAAAATTTATACCCAACCACAGTGAAAAGAACGAGTGATATAATCTTCATGGTGTTGTTTTGTACCAAGGTTTAATTCTACCTGTGACCTTACTTATGTCCATAGAACGTCCTGAGTTGGAAGGGACCCACAAGGATCATCAAGTCCAATTCCTATGTATCTGCTTGTATTTTGGACAGTGCAAATCAAACATGAATGGGGGCTCCCGTTTAGCTTTGATTACAGTATATGGCCAGAAAATATTTATCTATGGGGAGAAAAAAATGGTTGTATTTACGGATTATAGAGCAAGTGTAGCTTTACTGTCCAACTTGAACATCTCAATAAACCGGAGTAAGTATTTACTTTGCTAATTCAATCCTCTATCAAGCCTAGATATCTGTAGCTAGACGGTAAGATTTACTCCCTTAGTATACGTCAGAGAAATCTCTTTGCATCCTATATTGAAAATATTGGACAAAATAAGAAATCAAGAAAAAAAAATTAACAAGCTTTCAAACACAGCATTACTGTCCTCTACCTATTTTGGTTTTCTTTAAGCTTGGTTAATGAATTCAAGATGCTTGAACACAGAGTGTACCATTAACACATAAGAAATGTAATGTTACAAAGCACTTAAGCCTAAGTTACCAGTTGCTTTTGTATGCACATGGAAATTTATTTTTAATTTTTAATAAAGATTTCATGCAAATATCTCCATTAATTAATGCACTAAGGACAACTGGATTAAACCTCAACTTGATGAGGATGCTTCACAGCAACTCAAAAATCTATGAAAGAAGTGGACACTATTTTTATACAGACCGATATAAGAACTCATGGCTTGAGCAAAAGAAAACCACAAAGAGACTGAAGGCTCAACACTGAGCTTAGTTAGGAAAGCAGACCAGCCCTCTTGTGTTTCTAATTCTCAATTAGAAATTAGGAACATAGATACCCACGTAACAAGCACTTAAGAAGCGCAAATGGCACCACCACAATTACCCAGCCAAGGACTGAAACTTGACCTGTCGTGTACCTTAAGTTTTAATGGCCTGATTTGCATTAGGAGCAACCACCGCCAAGTCTTCTTCGAGCAATTCCTACATATTAACCAAAAATCGACCCACCGGTAATCAAAAACTGAGCTACATTAAAAGCCATTATCAGAATGTCTTCCCTTATGGAAAATTAACAAACATCTAAGTGCTACATAACAACTACATAAATGCTTTGCACCTAAGATTTTTAACGGCAAGGCCTAAACACACCAGAAGCTTAAGAAACCAAACTGAACAGGTTTGTTAGGTTGGTCATTTCTCTTCTACGGAAGATCTGAAGTCATCAAGATTATAACAAATCCAAAAGTCATAAAATCCTTCATTCTAGCAATTATTCCTTTGTAGACTTGACAGTGTTGATACAACAGCTGATCCAACCAACATTCACCACCCACCGTATCAGAGCACTGAGACTTCTTGATTCCCGTTTCCATAAAGTCAAGTTTGGTCACTGCTATTCAATCACATACATTAAAGCAGCTGGGAGCTCACACAGACCTTGTTCACGTTCTTGGGGAAATATTCCTTGTAATTCTTCAGAATAAAGTCTTCAAAACAAATATTGTAATAACTAGGCAATACAATCTAATTTTAGATATGATGCAACATATTATAATTGACTCCATGTGACTGAGCATGAATCCTTCAATGGCATCGGCCCCACAGACATGGGGTGAATATTCACACTTTAATACTGACTTAGCCTGAGTCTTCATCGTAATCTTTCTGCTTTTGCAGAACATAAACCAAAGGTGACCCCATACACACTCCAAAACTCACGTTTAAAACAGGTATAGAGGACTTTGCAAGATTATTTCAGTCCCAAAAGCACTGAACTATCGGTTGGCCAAATAATGAAATTTATTTTAATTATTCAGGATCCACCTCAACTAAATAACTTCACACAAGGACCTAAAGTCCTAAAAAAATCAAGGACCAAATAAAACCCTTCCAATGTCTTGTTCACTATCAGCTCTAGCAAAAGCAAATTTAAAAAAAATGACAGGGACCCCTAAATATTATCTGACACATCTTCTTAATCTGAAGCAGAGCCAACTCTACATTAACCATTCCCAGTATGTTTATTAGGGAGATCTGGAATTCCACAGAATCCCAGAATGTCAGGGGTTGGAAGGGACCTGGAAAGCTCATCCAGTGCAATCCCCCCATGGAGCAGGAACACCCAGCTGAGGTTCCACAGGAAGGTGTCCAGGCGGGTTTGAATGTCTGCAGAGAAGGAGACTCCACAACCTCCCTGGGCAGCCTGGGCCAGGCTCTGACACCCTCACCATGAAGAAGTTGCTTCTCAGATTTAAGTGGAACCTCCTGTGTTCCAGTTTGAACCCATTACCCCTTGTCCTATCATTGGTTGTCACTGAGAAGAGCCTGGCTCCATCCTCCTGACACTCACCCTTTCTATATCTGTAAACACGAATGAGGTCACCCCTCAGTCTCCTCTTCTCCAGCTCCAGAGCCCCAGCTCCCTCAGCCTTTCCTCACACGGGAGATGCTCCACTCCCTTCAGCATCTTTGTTGCCCTGTGCTGGACTCTCTCCAGCAGTTCCCTGTCCTTCTGGAACTGAGGGGCCACAACTGGACACAATATTCCAGGTGTGGTCTCCCCAGGGCAGAGCAGAGGGGCAGGAGAACCTCTCTGACCTACTGACCACCCCCTTCTAACCCACCCCAGGTACCATTGGCCTTCCTGGCCACAAGGGCCCAGTGCTGGCTCATGGTCACCCTGCTGTCCCCAGGACCCCCAGGTCCCTTTCCCCTACACTGCTCTCTAATAGGTCATTCCCCAACTCATACTGGAACCTGGGGTTGTTCCTGCCCAGATTCAAGACTCTACACTTGCCCTTGTTCTATTTGATTCAATTTTCCCCACCCAACTCTCCAGCCTGTCCAGGTCTCTGATGGCAGCACAGCCCCTGCCGTGTCAGCCACTCCTCCCAGCTTGGTGTCACCAGCAAACTTGCTGACAGTCACTCTATTCCCTCATCCAAATCATTGATGAATATATTGAATAATCCCGGCCCCAGCACTGACCCCTGAGGCACTGCACTGGATCCAGGCCTCAACTGAACTCTGCCCCATTGACCACGACTCTCTGGCTTCTTCCCTTCAGCCAGTTCACAGTCCACCTCACCACCTGAGCATCCAGACCACAATTCCTCAGTTTAGCTGTAAGGATGCTGTGGAGACTGTGTCAAATGCTTTACTGAAGTCAAGGCAGACCACATCCACTGTTCTGCCATCATCTATCCACCTCGTTATGTCTTCATAAAAGGCTATGAGGTTGGTCAAACACGACTTTCTCTTGGTGAAGCCACGTTGACTTCCCCTAATGACCCTCTTATCCCTGAGATGCTTTGAGATGGCACCAAAGAGAAGTTGTTCCATCACCCTTCCAGGGATGGAGGTGAGGCTGACCGGTCTATAGTTACCTGGGTCCTCCTTCTTGCCCTTTTTGAAGACTGGAGTGACATTTGCTTTCCTCCAATCCTTGGGCACCTCTCCCGTTTCCCACGACTTGGCAAAGATGATGGAGAGTGGCCCAGCAATGACTTCCCTCAGTGGTAACTTAATGCAGTGGTTAAACTGAACACCTTCCCAGTTCAAACTTTAACATAAAAACTACACTGAACTTAACTTTGAACAATTAATACAAACCACTTTTCCATTCCCATCTGACTCCCCAAATTAGTCAGTGTATCAACTGCCTATAAACATATATAAAACACTAAGAAATGACACAATTCCCAAACCATAATCAGGTCACTTTTCAGAAGTATGGAAAGCTCCTCATTAAGCCATGGTCCTAATTAGCACAGTTTTCCTTGAGGCAAGGGGGAGACGGAAGCAATGAGTAAATAAAAGCTTATTCTACTTGACATTTTTAATCAAGCTGCATGTCTGGACATAGATTTATACATTAATTTCACTTCTTGCAGTATAGTCAGTAATACTTTAATGGTCAAGGCTCAGGAAAAGCAGCTGTCAGAGAAAGCATCTTTCTCGCCAAAGGATTTAAACCAAGTATGTTAACAGCAGGCAGAATCCAGACAAAAATCAAGATAAATAAGGACAGTATTAGACAAAAAGGCAGGTGAATGTTCTAGAGTACAGTCACCTAAAACAAGTATCTGCTTACGGACAAGACGGGAGCATTACTATAAATTGCTAGTGTTAAAATGATTTCATAAGAGTAGAGAAAAAAAACCTGCTATACAGAGTGTATCTTGTTCCCTAATTCCTGAAATACTATCAAAATGACATCCTTGCATCATGGTGATCACAACTGTTAAAGCAAAATAAGTTCTAGCACAATGTATTTGCCCTATAACGCATTAAGAACGCATTCCCAGTCTATTCTTTAAGAACAAAGCCCATGCAAACAAAGAGTTCTTCTAGAGAACAAACGCAATCCAAACCCCAACGAAACACCTGCACTAAGTACACACTACGGATTAGAAATTAAAGGCTCTCGAGTGTATTATCACACAAAGGAGAATGCAGCATTCATTTATCTCACTAACAGAGTTCTACTGTTCAGCAAAACTTGGAGGTTTTCAAAGTAAAGATTTTTAAAAAGCATAAAAACTCATTGAAAGAGGAAAAAAAAATTTTATATATATATATATATATATATATGTATACAGAAACGTCAACTAGGCTTCAGGTTTCCAGACATACACTGAAATCAAGACACCTTTAAAACTTAACCCACACAAATAAGTTTGAAAAGACAATGACATATGTAGAATGCCTGAAAGACCTGTGCAATATTCCTGTTTGCTGGAGAGCAGAGTTCAGCAATATTTGCCCAACATTGCCCTCTGGTGCCTAAAAATCCTTTAGATTAACAGTGTTATATCTCTTTTCCCCACTCTTATACCTTATTTCAAGGAATCATTTAGTAATTGTTGCTCTTTCTGACTTCATAGGAAAAGTTTACCTGTATACAAGGTTTTCTCTAGGAAATACATGAATCACACAAAACAAAATAAAATTACATTTCCTTGTACTCTTAGAAAGCAATTTAAATTGTCTTAGAATAAATATATGCAGGTTATTACCACAGCATGTCGTTCAATCACTTCAAACCTTGATTTAGTTTCAGAGAAACAAAACCACTTGAATGTAAATGGGGGAGGTAAATTTGGGGAGGTAAATTTGGGGATGCTGCTAAAACAACATGAGGATGTAACAGGGTTTACTTTGGCTTTACTTCCCAATCCTGAAATGTAATTATTTAAATACTAAGCAATCATTTTTCTCCTTCTCCCCCTCACCTGTTTTGTGTGCACACTTGCCCGATGTAGCTTTAGTTAAATGTAGTTTATCCATAAGTGAAATTTCTCTCCAAATGGCAAAAACAGTACAAAGATGCGAACTCACTAAAGAGCAGTTCATGGAAACAATGTAAAACATCATATGTTAAGTGTGGGACTGATTATACATCAAGATTTATCAAAATTTTGCATGGTTTATTTACAACTTCAACACAGATTTCTTGGCTAATAGTATAGCTTGAATTTTATATCATTAATCAATATACCACACTTAAATTGTCTTCAAATAAATTCGTGCACCAGATAGAAGACTACAGAACACTTTCTTTTTGAATAATGAGTTTTAATACTATAAATTACAATATCCCAAACTTTTGGAGTAGTATTTTTTAGTTTCTCTGTGAATTTATTATATATAGTTTACCCTGCTCTGTATATATTGAAGCCTTCTTAGAATCTTCGCTATATTTTTTTCAATAAGTGCAGCAAAAATGCTTTCACTCAATAAATAACATTGCCTTGAAATTTCTCAGCTTTTTGAGGGGGTTTGGTTCGTTGGGTTTTTTTTTGGCCTTTCATATCACAGAATCCCAGAATGTGAGGGGTTGGAAGGGACCTGGAAAGCTCATCCAGTGCAATCCCCCATGGAGCAGGAACACCCAGCTGAGGTTCCACAGGAAGGTGTCCAGGCGGGTTTGAATGTCTGCAGAGAAGGAGACTCCACAACCTCCCTGGGCAGCCTGGGCCAGGCTCTGACACCCTCACCACGAAGAAGTTGCTTCTCATATTTAAGCGGAACCTCGTGTGTTCCAGTTTGTACCCATTGCCCCTTGTCCTACCATTGGTTGTCACCGAGAAGAGCCTGGCTCCATCCTCCTGACACTCACCCTTTCTATATCTGTAAACATGAATGAGGTCACCCCTCAGTCTCCTCTTCTCCAAGCTCCAGAGCCCCAGCTCCCTCAGCCTTTCCTCACACGGGAGATGCTCCACTCCCTTCAGCATCTTTGTTGCCCTGCGCTGGACTCTCTCCAGCAGTTCCCTGTCCTTCTGGAACTGAGGGGCCACAACTGGACACAATATTCCAGGTGTGGTCTCCCCAGGGCAGAGCAGAGGGGCAGGAGAACCTCTCTGACCTACTGACCACCCCCTTCTCATCCACCCCAGGTACCATTGGCCTTCCTGGCCACAAGGGCCCAGTGCTGGCTCATGGTCACCCTGCTGTCCCCAGGACCCCCAGGTCCCTTTCCCCTACACTGCTCTCTAATAGGTCGTTCTCCAACTTATACTGGAACCTGGGGTAAACTTGAGGAACAACGAGGAAAAAGTAGCTAAAATCTTAGAGGACTCAACACACTTTGCAGTGCATCTTCACACGCATTTTATGTTAATGGTAATTCTCACTAGACTGTACCGTGACTTACTGCTTTAAACATTTGTTCCAAGATACAAAATAAATCTATAAAGATTTTTCCAGAATTGTGGGGTTTTTCCTGAAGGCCTGAAATCTTCATATCATTTTTTCCCTGGACAGACAAAAGGCTTCGGAACTGCAAAAGAGACAGAAGCATTCACACACCTGAACAAGTCTATACAGAAATCAATATTTGGGGGAAAGAATACACTTATTTACAGCTGAACACCACATCTGTTAATTTGGGCTCCACCACCAGCACAGCAAAAATATTCAGTGTAATCCATCGTAATCCTAGTTTGGCTCAATTTCTGTTTCTCTTGCACTCTGTTATTTAAAGCACCTGCTCAGTATTATTAGAGCACTTCACATGAAGAATAGGTATTAAATAAAGTCCCAAATCATGAATACACATAACAAGGAATAAACAGCATGAACAGCAAAAAATGGGCAAAAAGGTTTGAGAACAATAAAATTAAATTCATTTTTTAAATCAACTTTTCATACATAATCTGAGCAACACTGATCTAAGTCTTGTCTCCATAGTCTCATGTCAAGTCTAAAAGTTCTACATCAATTAAACTGCATTGACTTAGCATGAATTCTTCAAATAACCCAAAAAGCTAGAGAAGCCTTTCAATGAGGAATCATTCCCCTTAATAACTCGGGCTCAATACGAAGTTTTTTATGAGGTTTTTAATACCCTCACAACTTTCAGCTACAATAAACAGGAAGAAACATTAAGAAAAGTATCACGATTAAAGTTTGGATCAGTGCTTCTCTGCTTCCCCGAAAATAAGACAGGGTCTTCTATTAATTTTTGCTCCAAAACTTACGACTTTTTTACATGTGTAGCTGCCTGGACACCATTAAATTGACTTTTTTAATGAACTGTAACTAGCACTTATTTTTGGAGTAGGGCTTCTATGTCGAGCATCCTGAAAAATCAAACTAGGGCTTATTTTCGGGGTAGGTCTTATTTTTGGGGAAACAGGTTTACATGAAACGCGAAGTGGCAAGAACAGCAAATCATAAACTGAGAGACTAAGGGAAAATTTAAAAATAAGGAATAAGACTACAGGTTTCAAGGTAGGTGCACGTTGATGAATGGTGAACGATGAAAAGGGTGAAGAGTAAAGGTAATTAAGCAATGGAGAACTCAAGAACTGCTCGTCATTGGAAACGAGCTTGAAAAATGAGTCATAGTGTAAAGGTGAGGGGCTGAGTCAGCCAGAAGGAAATAAGTTGTGGGACGAACAAGCTGAAACTGCCACTAAATGACAGAAAAGGATACGTTGGCTATGAAACTGATTCTGTGAGACTAAATAATCCAAGAGAAGGTGAAACATGGTGAGAATTCAGACAACACGGGGACCGCAGGCAAGAGGACGTGTTCGTAATAAACCAAAACATTTTAAAATATTAAACAGTGCTTTGAATTATTAAAACGAAAACAAAAGAGTTTGTTCTTGGGATAAAAGTCATAACTGTTCTCACATTCTAGAAAGTTCAGAGCAAAGACTGGGTAATCAGAACAATTTTGGCTGGAAGGGAATGCCAGAGGTTCTCAGTTCAGGTTTTAGACTCAAGATTTCTGAAGATGTTGAGCCCACGTTCTCTCTGGACAAGCAGTTCCAGTGTATGACTGGAAAAAGGGCATTTTTTTTATCAGGAAAGTTTTCCATGTTCGCTGACTCTTCACCATTACGCTGGGCACCTCTGGGAAGCATCTGGCTCCGGTTTCACCCACCTTCCCATGTTGGGATGGAGGAAAGAACAAGAATTACCCCAATATTCTTCTTTTCTACAGCCTGAAGAGCTCTTTGAACCCATCGTCAACTGTCACACGCTCTAACCTGCCGATCATCTTAGTAATACCGCTGTATATCAATATTTCTGTTGTAGAGGGAGCTCCAAACTGGCCTTGGTCCTAAAGACATTGTCCCTCAAATGCCAAATAGAGGGGATTAATTACTTTCTTCAACTTGCTGGCTACAGTCTCAAGAGCACAGACTGATCAAGCAAAATCAACTAATTTCTACCAACGAGATGACAGCAGAATGTCTCAATGCTCTTTATTTATGGAGCACTGACTAAAGAATTATGTTAATCACTTCAATTCTTTGTATCTAGTTTGCACGCATCCCTCTTCTTCTGCTTACCAATGAAACTGAAATTCCAGTGTTAATTCCAAGACAGAACTTTATCACTCGAACAGTAAAAACAAGTATTCACGCTACTACAATTAATTTGCTCAGGGAATGGATGGAGTGCACATCTACGCAAATAACTGTATTTAGAGTTCTGAAGTGTATGAAAACACTCGTAAGAAATTTCCTCATTAAGAAATTAAGAAATTATCCAAACTCATGTTTTTTTTAAAATATATAATTACACCATTACTTACACAATACAAATTAGACTCTAAATCAAAACGTTCTTAAAGAAATTAATTCCTATACAGAGTCCTTTCTCATGCACAGCTTTGCAATTACTTTTTCTATTCACTCTTAACAATCTGGAAAACTTCTGTGAGGCTCAGATAAAATGCTGAAGAAACCAGCACGCCAGCTTCCCAGAATGAATTTTATTATACTATAAGCACTATCTACTCTGCCCTGGTGAGACCACACCTGGAATATTGTGTCCAGTTGTGGCCCCTCAGTTCCAGAAGGACAGGGAACTGCTGGAGAGAGTCCAGCGCAGGGCAACAAAGATGCTGAAGGGAGTGGAGCATCTCCCGTGTGAGGAAAGGCTGAGGGAGCTGGGGCTCTGGAGCTGGAGAAGAGGAGACTGAGGGGTGACCTCATTCATGTTTACAGATATAGAAAGGGTGAGTGTCAGGAGGATGGAGCCAGGCTCTTCTCGGTGACAACCAATGATAGGACAAGGGGCAATGGGTTCAAACTGGAACACAAGAGGTTCCACTTAAATTTGAGAAGAAACTTCTCAGTGAGGGTGGCAGAGCCTGGCCCAGGCTGCCCAGGGAGGCTGTGGAGTCTCCTTCTCTGCAGACATTCAAACCCGCCTGGACACCTTCCTGTGGAACCTCAGCTGGGTGTTCCTGCTCCATGGGGGGATTGCACTGGATGAGCTTTCCAGGTCCCTTCCAACCCCTGACATCCTGGGATTCTTTGGGTATACTCATTTCCCATGGAAAAACACTTTATTATATGTGGTACATTATCAGTAATTTAGGTATAGCCACAGCGGCAGATTAAAAAAAAAAATTAAAAAAAAACCAAAACAAAACCTAGGCAAATAAATATATGCTGCCTCAGCCTAACAGATTGCACATGATCTCTTCTGCCTAGAGAGAGACTGCCATGACAGAGAGACTTGCACTCATGAACTAATGATATACATATTTTTGTGTGTGTGTGTGTATATACATTTGAAAACAGGCAGAAAGCAGTAGTGATTTGGGTATGACTCAAATGGTATGGAATAAGGGGTGGAATGTCCTGGTTTTGTTAAAAACAAGACCGGTTCTCTTTTAGGGATTTTTCTTTCAGCTCAATTCTTCTAGGTGCCGGTACTTTGCTGAGTTTTAGCCTGCATATTTTTCCTAGGTTGTTGTACTCGGTGCTGATAAGAGACCATGGGAATGCTGAAGAAGCTCGTGTTTAGGTTTATTACTATGGTAGCTAAGAAAGACTGATAAGCTTTCCCATGTTCTGTTGTGAGAGGGCATGTTTGAGGAGGGGTGGATGGAACAGGTGACTAGAACTGACCAACGGAAGTATTCCATCCCATAATCGTCATACCCCCTATATAAGAGGTGATCACGAGGGTCACGCTCTCTTTGACCATGGTTGACATCTGGAGAGGACCCTGTCTGTCTGTCTGTCTGTGATCCACAGGCCCTGCATCCTGCAACCAGGTTCCGGTTGCTGTGCGATCCCGCCCGTGACTTCCAGGGGCCTGAGCTGCAGCTGCTGGAGCCGCCAGCTCCGCACACCCAGCTCTGCTGCTGGGTGGCGCCAACTCCACATCCAGCACTTGAGATTGGTTTTGTATATTTTGTATATATATTCTCTATTTATTAGTAGTATTAGTAAAACCCTTTAAAACTCTCCAACTTGAAGTCTAAGTCTCTCTTCCTTTCCCCTTATCTTTCTTATCATCTTTCTGATCTAAAGGAAAGGGATGGTGGGAGGTAAAGGGGATAACAGGGAGCATCTGCCATGGTTTATTGCCACCTTGCCTTAAACCGTAACAGATTTAATTAGGCTCTAAGAGATGAGATTTGTTTTTCAAAGCAATATTAAAGGTAAAAATATTCAACATTACGTGGCATTAAGAGAAGAAAAAACCCAGTTTAGTTTGTTTTAGGCTCGACTGTAAGCTGTACATGAAATTAATATCAGACTGTCGACTGAAGCAGCAGACAGCTTGGGCTTCATCCTTCTAACCATACATGATTCTCTGGTATTTTAGCCTTTTTTTCCCTCCCTCTTGGTGTTTTCAAATACCAAGTATCCTTGGGAGCAGCAGATCCATGAGATGAAGCTTCTATTACAAAACAAGGCTTCTAGGAACTCAGATTTTTTAGATTGTGGTCAAAATGGGAATTGGAAAAGCTAGGATGAATGCAGATTTTTAAATTACAGTACTAAGTATCCACTAATTATTAGGTTTCAGGATATAATTATTATCCGGAAAGCAGTATATAGAAATTATGTAGCATGAACTCTAGTCAATGCAGAAAGGCACAGAACTGATTTACGGGTCAGTAACAGTAAAGCGTTTAAACACTCGGACTGGCAGAGATTTTCATTTCAACACCTCATTACCAACAAATATGAGAAAATGGACAGTGCTGTACCATTAAGCTGAGCTTATACTGGTCTAAATGATTGTTTTAACTATTTAGTTTCTAGAAAATAATTCAAAAGGGAAATTCAGGAAGATACATACCATGTTTTCTACTCGGAGCTCAAAAGGCATAGGGTTGTACACCATCAACTGGACTTCACACACATCTCCCTGGACCCACTGGAAATCTACAGGAAATGATTATAGAATTAATGCAAGAATTACCTAATTGCAGTGTTATGAAAAAGTAGCATCAGCTGAGCTGTCAGATTGCGTTATTATCTTTATGTTCTAAATTAACACCTCTATAATCTTCACAGCAATGGGTAATAGTGCTCCAAAGCCCCAACGTACCAACGCTACATTGGCAAAATTAACTCAGGCATCAATTCAAAACGGTAATTAAACACATCTTTAATGCTCAACACTTAGAGGCTTACATACTTACACATCACCTTGGGTAATTAAGACTCAGATAAAAAGCAACCAGATAAGGAATGAACACAACAGGAAGAAGGGAATTTAAATTAATGGAAACAAATCTTCATATAGACACAGCTGATGATACGGAGTAAATAAAAAATCCTAAATTAAGAAGGAAACAACTCTTCACTAATGAGATGCCACCTTAGTTTCCTCCCACTAATTTTCTTTGGGAGACAGTGAGTAGTTTGGGAGATGCTGTGGGAGGGGAAGATGACACTAAGACCTACAGATACAGATTGTTCTGAGCTTCACGGAAACTTAAGCAATAACACAAACTATTTAGTAACTTGTAAAAAGACTTAGGGTTTTTTTTGTTCATTTTTTTTTTTAATTTAAGGAGGCAAGAAGTTTCTGCAAGAGATGCAAGTTCAGAGGAACCGTTCAATGCAGAAAGATTATTTTACATCAGCACTTCATAATATTTTCAGCCCACAAGGTCCTGTCTGCCTTCCAAATTTCTCACATTTAAACACATGCACCTGACGTTCAGGCTTAAAACTGAATGTGATAAGATTCTCCATAAAAGCTAAGGACCTGCAGCCCAAAGAAACAAAAGGTGGTTTAACTGTATTTGTTAAATAAATCATGACTATATATGGATTAACTTTCACTAGTTCACTCAATAATTTTAAGATGCATTACTAACAGTTTTTTACTAGAAAGTGTCCGGTAAACAAACAGGATTATTAACATTAAGACTGCAATTCACAGATGAAACCATCTGCACTCTAATTGTACATCCACAATCATTTACTATCTGATTACATTTTGCAAGCGATATTAGAGAGCTCAAGGGAGATGCACTCAATGCAAATGTCTAACTCCAATTAATGCTAGTGGAAATTAAAAACATACATGCAGAGATATTAACAGGTTATATCACTATAGAACCTAAAAAGCAAAACTGCTGATTTAAACAAAACATTCAAAAGCACAACTGGATGAGATGTCCTGTAAATTCCTTCTTATTTAATTGCTTATCGGTGTCTGCAATGTCTTATGTATTCCTGTAAATTTCTTCTCACTTAATTGCTTATTGCTGTCAACAATGTCTTATGCATTCTGCGATCCGCAGAAAAACTGCTTTCTCCTCTGAAGACGTATTGGACTGAAGCCCCGTTATGGTGACCTGGATCAACACAGGCACTTGGAGTAGCCCAAGTGGGCACTTCAGACCTTCTAAATTAATTTTGACATTATAAGAAATGCAACAAGATCACAATGTCTGTTCTGAAAACATTTTCAATGCAACTACGTTAAAAGAGATTCTTAAAAAGTCAAGTTACTAGAAGAACACGATCTAAGGATGTGGCAGAATGCAAACCTCCCACTTTTCCCCTCCCTTCCTTTGATATGGAAGGCGTAGACACATTTCCCTCTCTCTCTGCTGCTTGAGGCTGACAGCTTCTTTTGTTTGATCCCAGAGCCCGCTGGCCAGAGTCGTTAAGAGAGAGAAGGGAGCGCAGAGGCACCAGGGAGCCGCTGGGCACCCACGGCCAGTGTGGGGATATTTGGCAGCTTCAGGAGCACCCCACAGCCAGTGTGGGGGTGCAGAGAAGCTTCTGGAATGCCCACAGTCAGATCTGATCAGGCTATAAAAATGGGATTCTCGTCGAGACTCTGCCCCTTGAGCGATCCTCTTGGAGTTACGAGCTGAGCTGCCCCTCCCAGGGATGGGAGACTCCGCTTGCCTTGCTGCCACATGTGTGAGTAAAATTAGCCCTCGCAGGATTGCGAGTGTATCTACTTTCCGTGAACATTTGCACGTGTATTTATACTTTCCGTGCACATTTGCACGCGTACTTTCTGTGCTCAATACGAGCACGTGTATAAATTATTTCCTTGCAGAATCGTGAGTGTATTTTCCTCTCGTGCTTCCACATAAGCACGTGTGATATTCCGTGCATACTTCCACGTGTATTTCTCCTCGCAGGATTGCAAGTGTATTACAAATTAATCCTCGCAGAATCGCAAGCGTACACTTTCCATACTCACTACGAGTATGTGTATCCCTTTAAAATAACCCCACACCGTGTTCAGCAAGTGTGGACTCTTCCGGGACTCAGGGACGGCTCCGGCATTGTTTTGGTGAAGCCACGTGCATGCAGTCTGTGGACCTCCTGTTGTATTAGTTGCTGCCCCTTAATAATTTACTCAAGTGATATCCGAACCTGTATTCAAATCACTTTGGAGTGCTAAAACCCCATCTTCCACCAGTCATATCTGCTGCACTTTTTTTTACCGAATAAAAGTTTGTTTTGGACTCTGTTGTCCCTGTTGTCCTCGGGGTGCCTCCGTGAAAAGGATCTCTAAACAAGTACAAACCATTCATCTGATGATTTAATGTGTCTTTTCTTCCAACAAGAAAGGATTCTAAGCTCATTTATTTTTTACAGATGTGATCAGCCCACTCTTCTCAGCCCTTGTCAGGTTGCACCTGGAGCTCCGTGTCCAGTTCTGGTCCTTGCAGTTCAAGAAGGACAAACAGACTGGAGAGGATCCACAGGAGGGACATGAAGATGGTTAAAGGGCTGGAGAACCTCCCTGATGATGAAGGACTGAAGAGCTGGGTCTGTTCTCCCTGGAGAAGGCTCAGGAGGAACCTCATCACACTATCCCAGTACTTAAAGGGCAGCTACAAAGAAAACAGAGGCTCTTTCCTCACAAGGAGTCACATGGAGAAGAAAAGGGGTGATGGGTACACGTTATACCAGGAGAGCTTTCATCACAATGTAAGAAATCAATTTTTGACAGTAAGAACAATCATTCCCTGGAACAACATCCCCAGGGACGTGGCAGAGCCTAAATCCCTGCAGTTCTTCAAGAATCAACTGGACACAGTGCTGGATGGTCTTGTCTTGGCTCCCTTTCCCATTAAAGGTTGCACAAGACCATCTTCTGAGGTCCCTTCCAACCTGGGCTGTTCTACGATTCTCTGATTTATTTGCAGAAGGAAAAAACACAGATATATATATTTATATATATATATATATATATTTACATATATATATATATCAATATATATTTTGTCTTCTTGCTGCTTTAGACTATCGGCACTTCACAACAAAATAACACTTCATGTCAAAAATCAGCAGGTTTATTTCTTATGCCTACCGTACTATTAAAGCAATTTAACCAGAATATAATTATCCCATTTATTATTTCCAATCAGAAAATCTTCTCAAGCTCAAAGCTGAAAACTTTCCCTCAAGGTTTTCTAAAGGGTTTTGTTTCCCTTTGGTTTATCAACAGCATTTGATTTCCTTTGCTGTAACAATAATTTAACCAACATTTAACATATTTCCATGTAAGAAAAACTCATTTGTTACTGTCATTGTTTTTAACTAAAGTTAGGTATAAATCATTAAAATATACTCGTTAGTTTCAAAGTTTATAAAATTTTTCAACTTCTTTCAATGGAAATATCTGATTTTATTTTGTATATTATTTTGTTTGTAAAACTGAATGAAACATTAGAGGCTTTTAAAAGTGAATGGACTGCATACGTACTTCGAAAGACAAACACTTTACAGGATCACAAGTAGTTCAGGCATTTCCTTACGCTAAATAAAAACCTAAGAGGAAAAACTGCCCTGTATAATATAAAACTCCTACGGTCACACAGCACATCAGCAAATCCTAACCTGCACTGTTCCAAAAAATGCAGGTTCCTTTTGTATCCGTCAAGGTACAAGAATAGCGCATAATACAACTGTCTGACAAGATTAGAAATAAGCTTTTATTTAAATGAAAACAACTCACAAAGTATACCTAAGAGATTCAATAATTTAATTGTGACCCATTTTTAAACAAATTATTAAGAGAAATAATATAAGCTATTTTCTAAATAAGTATTTCCTTAACATGGAAGCACTTTAAGATCTTCTCACATGTCTAAATGTCTTACCCTTTACTTAACTCTTATTTCTCATCCTTTTTTAAATTTCTTATTGTTTATCTTCTGAAACCAAAGTAGTACTGTAGCAAAGCAGCACTAAACCACAACCAGCCAAACTGCCAGAAAATAAAACAACCACAGAGTCACAGAATCCCAAAATGTCAGGGGTTGGAAGGGACCTGGAAAGCTCATCCAGTGCAATCCCCCCATGGAGCAGGAACACCCAGCTGAGGTTCCACAGGAAGGTGTCCAGGCGGGTTTGAATGTCTGCAGAGAAGGAGACTCCACAACCTCCCTGGGCAGCCTGGGCCAGGCTCTGACACCCTCACCAGGAAGAAGTTGCTTCTCAGATTTAAGTGGAACCTCTTGTGTTCCAGTTTGTACCCATTGCCCCTTGTCCTACCATTGGTTGTCACCCAGAAGAGCCTGGCTCCATCCTCCTGACACTCACCCTTTCTATATCTGTAAACATGAATGAGGTCACCCCTCAGCCTCCTCTTCTCCAGCTCCAGAGCCCCAGCTCCCTCAGCCTTTCCTCACACGGGAGATGCTCCACTCCCTTCAGCATCTTTGTTGCCCTGTGCTGGACTCTCTCCAGCAGTTCCCTGTCCTTCTGGAACTGAGGGGCCACAACTGGACACAATATTCCACGTGTGGTCTCCCCAGGGCAGAGCAGAGGGGCAGGAGAACCTCTCTGACCTACTGACCACCCCCTTCTAATCCACCCCAGGTACCATTGGCCTTCCTGGCCACAAGGGCCCAGTGCTGGCTCATGGTCACCCTGCTGTCCCCAGGACCCCCAGGTCCCTTTCCCCTACACTGCTCTCTAATAGGTCATTCCCCAACTTATACTGGAACCTCTGCTTATCTCCTAATTCCCCAGGTTTCAACTATTTATTGAAAATGCATATCATCATAAAACAACATAGAAAATGTGCATGTTCTCATGGTGAAGGATATCATCCTAATCATAATCGAGGCACACAGGTTAAGTCCAACATCTAGCCTAGAACAAGCCTGCAGAGCCCCTGGGTTAGACTAAAGAAACCATACAGGGATTCTCTGAGTCCTGGCTCTGCCAGTCAGGAATGGTCCAGATGAACAGGCCAAGTGGCGGCTGCGCTGCTGGAGACAATTTTAAAAGTAGATGAAAGAGAACTCTTGGATGGGTAAAAAAGGAGAGAGGCAAAATGGAGGAGTCCCAGAGAGCAATGCGCTATGCTACGCTACAAATACACTGGGTTTGTTCAGCCTGCAGGAGAATGAGAGGAAACCTCACAGTGGTTACAGCTTCCTCACAAGAGGAGGAGGAGGAGCAGGCACCGAACTCTTCTCTTTAGCAACCAACAACAGAACCCAAGGGAATGGCAGAAGATGTGCCAGGGGAGGTTCAGGTTGGACATGAGGAAAAGGTTCTTCACCCAGAGGGTGCTGGACACTGAACAGGCTCCGCAGGGAGGTGTCACAGCCCCAAGCCTGACAGTGTTCAAGAAGAGACTGGACAACGTCCTCAGACACACGGGGTGAACTGTGGGGTTGTCCTGTGCAGGGACAGGAGTTGGACTCAGTGATTCTTGTGGGTTCTTCCAACCTAAATGATTCTATGTTAGAATCATAGAATGTCTGGAGTTGGAAGGGATGCACCGGGATCATGATGTCCAACTTTTAACCCAACACTGTCACTAAACCATGTCCCCAAGAACATCAGCTATGTGGCTTTTAAACGCCTCCAGGGATGGTGACTCCACCACTGCCCTGGGCAGCCTGTTCCAGTGCTTGATATCCCCTTCTATGAAGACATTTTTCCCAATATCCAGTCTGAACCTCCCCTGGTGCAATTTGAGGCCATTTCCTCTCATCCTGTCACTTGTTACCTGGGAGAAGAAACCAACCCCCTCCATGCTCCAAGCTCCTTTCAGGCAGTTCAGAGATCAGAAGGTCTCCCCTCAGCTCCTGTTCTCCAGCTGAACCCCCCAGGTCCCTCAGCCGCTCCCATCACGCTTGTGCTCCAGCCCCTTCCCCAGCTCCGTTCCCTTCTCTCAACTCGCTCCAGCACCTCAAGGGCTTTCCTGGCGTGAGGAGCCCAACACTGACCCAGGATTCATGGTACCAGTAATAAGATAACTGAAGAATAAAGGAAAGGGAAAATATTTCCCATCTCTGCTCTGCATTCATGCTTGAAAGGGGATGGGAGGGGGGGAACATGAAGTTCAGGCACCAAGGAGTCCACACGCTCATCCTGCTCACAAGTTTCTGCCCTAACTTGTCCCAGAACGAGCTCTTTGAAGAATTAGTTGGAGCCACTAGTGACGAAGTTTAGTATTTTACAATTCAAAATGTGATACAGAAAACCTAACAAACCTGGATGACATTTCAAACTATTGATTTTCTACTTTTTCTCTTTTTTTGGTGATCACATAGTACGAAAAGCAGTAACATAAAGAGCCACGTTACGATAAGCAACATTCTGCAACATTTCTGTAGTGAAGTTTTTACAGTCAGTTCTATTTCGCAGTCATACAAGTCAGTTTTGTGCTGACACTAACGCTTATGTTAAAAATAATCACACGTGTGATATGCATAAAAGCAACAAAAAGGACTACTAATATTTGTAACTTAATCCAGGATTCAAAACAAGCCTTGTAATCTGCTTTCAATGGCACAATTACTGTAATGAAGAGCTTTATAATAAACGAAATAATCCTCCTGCAGAAAATTGCTATAGTATTCTAAACATTGTTTATATGGCTTTTGTGATTTTTGCGGAACTGCCTTTAAGAAAAAACAACTAATCAGACAGTTAATCTGTTTAAGTTAAATCATAATAGGATATGGAAAAGATGCTCAGGGCACCACACATGATAATGGGGTGAGTTGGCTGCTGCCAAACTGAGTGTGTCAGAAATAAGTTTTCTCTGATTCCTTGTTTGTTTGAGAAGGAAATAAAACTATTCTATCTCCTCTGAAAATCAGCTTTATCACCTATGAGATTTATTCCTCTTTTGAATTTGAAACGGTCCCACAGAGAACAAAGGTTTTCCCCTTCAGAACTTCAGGTTAAAAAGGTGATTATTTCAGATAGAAGAAAGTAATGTTCACATTTGCCTTCCTTGATTAAGAAAGATTTTCTAATTCAACAAACAAACAGGAAATACTGCAAAATATTCTTACCTATTTTCTTATTCCGCTCTTCCCCACGACTGTGAGCAATAATTGGAGAGTATATGAAAGGGCTTTTGGTTGTCACATTCTGACCAAGCAGACTTTTCATTTTGTGAGGCCGGAGACTGGTCGGGAGGTTCAAGAGCTTCACAGATCTGTTGAATAAACATAATTTTATAGATGGTTGTGTTAAAAAGGAACTGATAAATACTCATTGACACTCTTGAGTAGGCAGTGATGACAACCCCTGAAATGGAAAACGTGAAGAAAAAAGACTGTAAAGAATAATATACTTAAATAAAAGGCAGGTTGACATCAAGTACTACTTAACATGAGTAATGGAACATAAAGATATTGACAAGCCAAATCTTCTCTATTTCTTTATAGAGCAGAAAAAGGTAATGGGGCAACTATATGCTCCAGTTTCACTGTGGTATATCAATGTATTTTGGCTAAGAAATCTGTGTCTCAAATAAGCACCACACCTTAAATGGATTAAAAACTGGTAACCCAGGAAGTGCCAACAGTAAACACAAGTCTTCAGCATCAGTGAACGTGTTTGTTTCTGGAGGGCTCCAGCACAGCTTGAATCATAAGCTTAGATTGTTCAACACTGATCAAAACCATATTTAGAATTATAGCATCATTTTTGGTTGGAAGGGACGGACCTTCAGGATCATCGAGTCCAACCATAACCTGACTCTGGCACTAAACCATGTCCCTAAGAACCTCGTCTACATGTCTCTTAAACCCCTCCAGGGATGGTGACTCCACCACTGCCCTGGGCAGCCTGGTCCAATGCCTGACAAACCTTTCCACTAAGAATTTTTTCCTAATATCCAATCTAAACATCCCCTGGTGCAACCTGAGGCCATTTCCTCTCATTCTATAACTTGTTACTTGGGAGAAGAGACCAACCCCTTTCATGCTCCAAGCTCCTTTCAGGCAGTTGTGTTCCAACACATTCCTAACTTATGTCTCAAAAATTAGCATGATTGAGCGCAAAGAGCTCTGCAGTCCTGCAGCATTGCTGCTTTCCAGCTACATGGACAGCCCTACAATTCACTACATCTGCTGCGGAGATATAATGGGAGGCTTTACGTATGGACACAACTCACAGAGTTTTATCACTGTGGCTTTTATAGAACTTTCAATAAACAAGAAGGAGAAAGGAGGAGAGAAGCAATTCTTAAATAATGGTGATTTGGGGTTCCTCACCCCATGGCAAAACAGCAGCAACTTTTTTCAAGGCCCCAAGCGCAGCCAGGTCAGTGCAAGCTGACCATATAAATTAAGCACGTGGATGGTAAGTAAGTTCTTAAAGCTAGGTCTAGGAATACAAGTAAATATAGTGCACTTGGCCCCTTCTCTCGGCATACAAAACATTTAAAGTGAGGCAGAGCCTTTCTCACAAATCTTGGTAATCTGTTGCTCGAGGTTTGACCGGCCTCTACGTTCATGATTCCTACAACAAAAAAGGACTTGACTGGTATTTTCCGTATCACCCAGACTTGAAACTTCTTCAATATGCAGCATGGAGAAGAAAAAGAATTAATACATCCAGTACAATCCACCTCCTCCATGGTTTAAAAGTTAAGCAAAAACCTGAGACTAATTCAGGATTAAACACTTCAGAGCTAAACTCAACGCTGCTGTTTTAGTACAAGTTAAGGGTTAGACTCATAAAGGAACTTTAGCATCGAATTTCTGCATCTATTTGACAGCCAAGGCAGTCAGACACCATACACAGTCAGATGAAGGAAGGCAGTTTTGGTTTTATATACTGTGTAACACTAAGATTATTCCTAGAACAGAGATCTGCAAGAGGCACCAAGTGCCTGACAACACTCCTGCTCTCAAAAGAACATTTTTTTGCCTTAAAAAGGTTTTCACGGGAGCTTTTGCTCTAACTTCTCTCTACAATCACATAACTCAAGTACTAGAAAGTTTGCTTAATTAGTGTTTTAATACATATGCTAGTAATTCAACTCATCCTAAAGCAGGTATCTAAATAGGTTAGAAAAAGCTGGAAGAGACTACTTATGTCTTGACTGCAAACAGGACCTAGGAGAGTCAAATATGACTCGTTTAGCTCTATACACACATTTTTTTTGTGAAACAAATCAAGCTCAAGGTCAAGCAATAAGAAATGATTCAAACTGTCTCAGTGTAATACGGAGCTTTGGTTCTAACAATTAAGGTTTTACTCAGGGAAGATGTAATTTTCCCCCTGGAATACACATTAAAAGTGGGGTGACCCAAGTTATTCTTTGTATTTGGTCCAAGCAGAAGAAAAAACGTTGTTTCCTGGACACGAGTGGAACTGGTGTGACCGTGCTGACTCCACACAACCATATGCTCCAGTCAAACCTGCACCTTCTGCACCTCCCACGCAACAAATATAGTGTGAACAGGCCTATCACATTAAATGTGCCACAAATAGTTACACGAGGTCGCCCTCTTCATTAAATGTGAAGTGAAGAAGTTACAGAGAACATAGTAAAACTAGTTGTATAGTGAAAAACGCTCGTAGAGTAAAACATGTATTTTCATTTTCATTTCGATGATTTTAGAGACTAAAAGTAATCTGAAAAATCAATATGATTTTTGCTCTGGTTACACACTTTATTATCTCTTTGTAATATCAGAACTCTGCTTTCATGAAATGTTTGATGACATCCCACTGAGAACGAAAATCTCTATGAGAACTCTTTTTAATAACTTCTACCATATTTTTTTGTGAATACCAATTATCTTCCCTTCAAAAAGCCACTCCTTGACAAAGATTTTCATTTAGTCTTTTATTATTGATGCCCAATGGCTGTTTTCTCTCTCTCTCGTGCTCTAATACTTCATGCCAGGCTTTAATCTAAACAAGGTATTTATTCATCAGACTGACTGCATGGTCTTGGCACAAAAAGGAACATGGAGCAGCAAGACTGGTGAAGGGACTGGAACACAAGCCCTATGGGGAGAGGCTGAGGGAGCTGGGCTTGTTCAGTCTGGAGAAGAGGAGGCTTAGAGGTGAGCTCAGCACTCTCTAGAACTACCTGAAGGGCAGTTCTAGCCAGGTGGGGATTGGGCTCTTCTCCCAGGCACTCAGCAATAGGACAAGGGGCCACGGGTTTCAACTCTGCCAGGGAAAATTGAGGTTGGCTATTAGCAAGCAATTCTTTGCAGAGAGAGTGGTCAGCATTGGAATGGCTGCCCAGGGAGGTGCTGGACTCACCGGCCCTGGAGGTTTTTAAGCTGAGATTGGCCATGGCACTTAGTGCCATGATCTGGTCAATGGATTGGAGTTGGACCAAGGGTTGGACTCGATGATCTCTGAGGTCTCTTCCAACCCAGTCCATTCTGTGATTCTGTGATTTAGAACAGGCCAGCGACGGCGCCAGCTTGAAAACGCAGCATCTGGAAAGGAACAGCTACAAAAGGCATCAGTTCCAGCCGAGTTCTGAGCTCCATGGATCCTCAGTATGATCAGGTATCTAAACTTGAGTCTCCGCTGCAATTACAAAATACATTTTTTGGACTATGTGAGAAACTCTTGAAAGACAGTTTTAAAAAAATAAAGACCATGACAAGTGTTTGCTGCTCAAAGGTTCAATTTTTGCTACGAACTTCTCAAAACAATTTGACATCCTGACATTTTTATATGTTATTGTGACCAACTTACGCAAACTGAGACAATCACATCCTTCCAGTATCCTTTGACAGGTACTGTGGAAAAGTTAAAGATTGTATTTTGGAGTCTTACCTCACTATAGGCAATTTGGTGAACGGAACAGGAGGCAACTTCAAACCATCCGGAAGGGTGATGATTTCCATCGTACCAGGACATTTTGCTGTGTAGCTTTCCAAGCTCTGTGTTACATCTTTCTTTTCTAGAAAATAAATTTGTTTACAATAAAATTTAAAAACAATTTCAAACGTACATGTAACAAAAGGTGAAGCTATAAGCCAATCTTCTACAACTAATTTTTGCATAGGATGCTCAGAGTTACGCTCCAGAAGCCATAAGGGAAGAATCAAATATAATTTAGTGACCTTAAGTAATACAGTTTCCTGGACTTTTCAGAATTGTTGCGGTGTTGATCTATGTCAAGTTTTTGTTAATTTTTTCATTATCAAGATAAAAATTTCTACAGTTTATCTAGTAAATCTACATATCTGACACAAGTGGCTTCAAAGGTGTAAAGGTTATTAATAAGAGCATCGTTATGTGAACGAGCCTTGTTATGAAACATTAGCAGAAACAATACCAAAGGCAAAGAAAAGAAACAAACTACTTCTGATGTTACCTTGTGTTAAAACTACCTAATTCTTATTAATAAACTAATTTGATCATATTATGCTACTAAATCATAACAACTGGTAAGAAAATGGCTTTGGTTTTGCTTAAAAATACAAGAACATTCCAACAAACATAAGTTATGTGGGTTATCTTCAACAATAAATGCTTATCAATTTTATCCAACAATTATTTTCTACAATGTATATACAATTACGTCTCAAATTAAAATAAAAGGTTATTTGGCAGTTAATGTCCAGAACACAAAATCCTATTTATCTGATTAAATGGGAGTCTGCAAATGCAAATAAGCCTGAGAGTGTGTGTTTAGAGGGGAGAATGAGATAGATGAAAAATCTTCAACCTATATTGTTGTAAAGCACAGTGAATATTCTTCAATATATGTGCTACCAATAAAAATAACTATTCAATAACTAAAGTGTTGCTAGAAAATGGTTTGGAGATGAAAATAGTTAATGACAAAACAAACATAGAAAAGGGAAGGGTTGTAGCAAATACAGCTTTCCAAAAAATGTGCTTAAATAAGTATATTGGGTTTATAACAGGGGTTTAGTAGCAAGTGGCCTTTCTGAGACCAGGAGCAGCTCCATGTCAGAGAGCAACACAGAATGGTTGGGGTTGGAAGGGATCCCTGGAGATCATCCAGTCCAACCCACCTGCTAAAGCAGGTTCACCAGAGCAGATCACACAGGAAGGTGTTCAGCTGGGTCTGAATGTCTCCAGAGAAGGAGACTCCACAACCTCTCTGGGCAGCCTGGTCCAGGGCTCTGGCACCTCAAAGGAAAGAAGTTTCTCCTCATATTCAGACGGAATCTCCTGCGCTTCAGTCTGTGCCCGTTGCCCCTCATCCTGTCATTGGGCACCACTGAAAAGAGTCTGGTCCATCCTCTTGACACCCACCCTGGAGATATTTATAAACATTGATGAGATCCCCTCTCAGCTTCTCTTCTCCAGGCTGAACAGCCCCAGCTCTCTCAGTCTCTCCTCATAAGAAAGATGCTCCAGACCCCTCAGCATCTTCATAGCCACTGGACTCCCTCCAGTAATTCCTTGTCCTTCTTCAACTGGGGAGCCCAGAACTGGACACAGAACTCCAGATGTGGCCTCACCAGAGCAGAGCAAAGGGGGAGGAACAACCTCCCTGACCTGTTGCTCACACTCCTCCTAATGCACCCCAGGTACCATTGGCCTCTTGGCCATGAGGGCACATTGTTGGCTCATGGTCAACCTGTTGTTCACCAGAACTCCCAGGTCCTTCTCTGCAGAGCTGCTTTCCAGTTCCAGTCAACTCCAGACTGGTTGCACCCCAAAGCTCCGCTGGTGGCACTTCTGTGATTATATCTTTGAGAAAGGGTAAAAAATGCTGTGTAGCAGCTGTTAGAGGGAAGATTGAGAAAAACATGAGAGGAACATATCCTGTAAAGCCTTTCCACTGCCCAGAACACCATCTTAGGCCTTTCAAGGCACAAACATCCCCTGATGGTTGTGCTGCCCACATCAATCCATTTCAGTTTGCAAGCATCTAAGGCCATGAGTACACACTATTTCAAAGCAAATAAACACTGATTTTAAGCATCTTCACTATTAAATTAATGCCACATAACTGACAAATTGCCTCACTTGTGTCAATATTTCATCGAGCTCTCAAGCCACTCACCACATTTTAATCACGTGAAGTAAATGTTCCCAGAAATAGATTATTAGACATACACCTGCACTCAGACTAGCGTAGCACAGCCAGTTCTAGCGGTCGAAGACTGAGCCAGCAGTCGTAGTGAGTATTTTCATCAATATTTTAGGCTACAGCATTCAGGTTGTTATTTGGCATGTTACGTGAGCAAGGGCGCATAGTACAAGTAGAAACCACTGAGATGGAAAATGTCACAGCTACCAAGAATGATGAAGATGACGCTAGAGCGTGTGCTTAATTCTGCTTGAAACCACAGGTCTGTCATTCTGAAGCACTGGCTTTCATTTCCTAGCGTGAAACACCATCAATTATCGTATTCAAAGAAAGCACGCTGCCACTTGCAAGAAGGATTTGTTTATAGATTTGAGAGTCATATTCTTATTTCACAGTTGAAGCTGAGCATGCTTTCTGCAAAGACAAGGCTAAAACGAGGCACTTTTCTATGCTGATCCGGTATGAAATGCAGTTTATAACATGCTGCCACCAAGTCAGCAGCTCTACTACTTTTTACTTAGCACTTCATCTCTGCTGAGACGCTCACGAACCTGCATCGAGAAAAATTCATGATGCGAAAGAGCAAGAGCTGCATCGTCTTCCCTGAGCACCACTTCTGAAAGCAAATGTTGAAGACTTCCTCCCTTGACTGAGCACTTTTGCTACCTGCTCTCTGTGGTACAAATGAATGACACCAACTTCTCTGCTCAGACAAATTTGCAAAGCTTTATAGTTGCCAAAATCCTGGCTGTTGTTGTATTTTGACACAATCAGAAGCTGCAGGAGCCTCCAGAAAGCATCAATTCAACAACTGAGCCTACTGACCCACAGTTTAAAAGACTGTGACAAAGTTATCACCAGTACTTTTCTTTCTCTTCACAAAGAAGAAAGAGAAAACAGCCGCTCTTGGAGGTCTTTACCTACCTGGTCTCTTCATGCTTTTGTGTGTCAGCACAACAATAATCACCACTTGATCCTTTGACCTGTGAATTCACCTCAACAGCTTTAAAAGCCTGCGCCACGGCTGGAAACACCACAGATCCTCTTGTGTAGGTATTGCAGAGACTCATTTATTGAGTGAGAAACGATGGGTTATTTTCTCATCTGAAATAACCGCGTTCATGATTTTTTTTTACTCCAGTCTCTTCCCAGACTCGTTGGGAGATCAGGATCTTAGAGCAGCTGCAACCGAATAAAGTTGAACAAAGCCATAGGCAGTACTGCCACTTCTCAGTTTATTCCGTATAACCTTGTAGCACAATTTCCCCCTTTCATATCAAATTGTTTCACTACCCTTTTTTTGGCCGCTTCTGACAACCAAAAATTTTGCAAGTCCCCCATTATTCTTGGTAATTTCTTGCTTAACTACTTCATGTCAAGAGAACAAACAATCAAGAGAAGTCAAGTCAAGGGGGGAAGTCAAGTCAAGGGGGGAAGTCAAGTCAAGGGGGGAAGTCAAGTCAAGGGGGGAAGTCAAGTCAAGGGGGGAAGTCAAGTCAAGGGGGGAAGTCAAGTCAAGGGGGGAAGTCAAGTCAAGGGGGGAAGTCAAGTCAAGGGGGGAAGTCAAGTCAAGGGGGGAAGTCAAGTCAAGGGGGGAAGTCAAGTCAAGGGGGGAAGTCAAGTCAAGGGGGGAAGTCAAGTCAAGGGGGGAAGTCAAGTCAAGGGGGGAAGTCAAGTCAAGGGGGGAAGTCAAGTCAAGGGGGGAAGTCAAGTCAAGGGGAGAAGTCAAGTCAAGGGGAGAAGTCAAGTCAAGGGGAGAAGTCAAGTCAAGGGGAGAAGTCAAGTCAAGGGGAGAAGTCAAGTCAATTGGTTGATCTTGTTCTGATCAAGTCATTGTGTCTCCTGCAGAACAACCCCCACCAACGTAGAATGAAGAATGGGAACGTTTGGTGTGTGACCTGCCAGTTACACTAAAAAACAAGCAACTTTCTATCTCCTTATGCGACTTGCTAATATATCGGAAAAGATGGGAAACAAATAGCTAAAAGCCTTCTGACTTCCATTTTCCCATGGTGATAAGCCCAGAATTGAAGATAAATAGCAGCCAGGGTTCTTTGGGCTGGTGGAGCTTTTCCTTCCCCCTTGAAAACAAGAAATAATGTTTATAAAGGGGAATCAAAGGAGAGGTCCTGCAGCAAATATCTTGATAAATTACTAGTAATGTGTAGCAAGACAGAAAAGTCAGCCAGGTAGCAGAAAAAAGCAAGATGTTTTACCTCCATGTTAATCACTAGATTATATCAATAGGATGCATGCAAAGTTCTTGATGGCCTTTCAGGTAGTCCCTCAACTCTAGTTTGGGATGGATGCAAATGGACAGCAAGCATCCTATTTGGACGCTCAGTACCCAAAGACTTGCAGGATCAATCTAATTCAGTATTTCAGTTGTTTCATTCAGCAGAACAAAGCAGGTCTCCTCTAATTTGCAGGCAAGCGTCACCTGTTTTTCCATGACATTAAATCTGATCAGTATTAGATGACAGTATTTTTACAAAAAAAAATCATGAACGTAAATTTTAGCAAACAAACAGCACCTCTGATATCTTTCTGAAAAATACATGGAGAAAATAAACACAACTTCAAGCTGCTCAGAGATCTGATACTTGACCAAGTTGCTTTGGAAGCAACACAAGCAATTAACGGCTTTTCATTCCAATATTCTTTACTGCAATAAATCTCAGCATGTACTGATGTTTTTACACTGCCCTCAACAGCTACATTTCAGATTCCTACCTATATTAATTAGGTCATCAGTTAGACGGAACACAAATGCAGATTGACCAGCCAACTGGATGACAAAAGAATTAAAGCCATTGAGAATTAATTTAGGTGTTGTGAAACTGGAAGAGAATTCAAGCCCCTGATGTGTTCTCCACACCAGGTTTTCTCAATAGACTTAAAAGTGGTTTTTATAGGGAAAATCAGTGGCTCTATCCATACAAAGAGAACGAAAGCAAAAGGATTCAGTTATTTGTTGTTTGATAGCTCAACCTTGAAAAATAAATTATCAGTTATGAGTTGTCTGGCAGCAGCAGAGTGTTTTCTGCTTCCAAGATGACCACCACAAAGAGAGAGAAAGGGAAGGCATTGATTAAACACATCACAGTCTCCTGTTACTATATTTTTAACCATTTTAGATAATGTGTACACAGAGTCACAGTCAGATTGAAATTCACCGTTAGCAGAAAAGTATTTTTAGACAAAGTCTCATGAAAAATTGATACAGCTGAAGTCGGAGTTCAGAAACACGCCATTAAAATTGCAGGATCTCGTGTTCCACTGTATCTGAGAACTACAGATGTCTGTATACTCTGAACACTACAAAAATATGTTTTGTAAATACAAAATCAGTGTGCAAACCACTGGACAATATTAATGGCTTTTTCATGTTAAGAAATACCAGAAGACCTACCTTAATGTAAAGTTGCTTTTGAGCAAAGCAGGTTTTGTACAAATTTACAGATACAACAGCATAATTTAAACACGCTTGACTTTGTATTTTGGGCCCAAGAAGGCCAATGGTATCCTGTCCTGTATCAAAAAGAACGTGGTCAGCAGGACAAGGGCAGTGGTCCTGCCCCTGTACTCTGCATTGGGGAGGCCACACCTGGAGTATTGTGTTCAGTTCTGGGCCCCTCAGCCCAGGAAAGAGATTGAAGTGCTGGAGCGGGTCCAGAGAAGAGCAACAAGACTGGGGAAGGGACTGGAACACAAGACCTATGGGGAGAGGCTGAGGGACCTGGGCTTGTTTAGTCTGGAGAAGAGGAGGCTTAGAGGTGAGCTCAGCACTCTCTAGAACTACCTGAAGGGCAGTTCTAGCCAGGTGGGGATTGGGCTCTTCTCCCAAGCACTCAGCAATAGGACAAGGGGCCATGGGCTTCAACTCTGCCAGGGGAAATTGAGGCTGGAGATTAGCAAGCAATTCTGTGCAGAGAGAGTGGTCAGGCATTGGAATGGCTGCCCAGGGAGGTGCTGGACTCACCAGCCCTGGAGGTTTTTAAACTGAGATTGGCCATGGCACTTAGTGCCATGATCTGGTCAATGGACTGGAGTTGGACCAAGGGTTGGACTGGATGATCTCGGAGGGCTTTTCCAACCCAGTCGATTCTGTGAAGTCGCACAGAGACAGGAGACAGCAAAAACAACACACAGGACATTTTTCCTTAATATACTGTTATGCAAAGTTGCAGGAATTTGGCTAGAGAGGATCAACACGATTGAAGTTTCAATTTATCCTGTAGCGATGCAAAGAGAAAGCACTTGCTTGAGAAAAGGACAATTTAATTGTTTACAGAATTAGACAACTGACTGAAAACTTACAATGAAAACATGTCAGCTCTCTCAACTAACATATAGTCAAGATTTCCAATCATTAAAACAATTCTTTGTTATCACTCAACCTTCCCCTTCTTCTCTTAGCACATTAAATCATTTGGACACCATGTAGGGAGATCAAACTACATGGATGTTCCTGTTTTAAACATGGTATTTCTTTTTCATACACATAAACTGCTACTTTCAGTAGCACCTGAATTCCATTTGGCTTTAGGCTAAAGCAGCAGTATGGAATCTGTTAAGCATCATATAAAATTTAGCTGAATTTTAGCAATATAGTTAATATAGCACCTCTTAAAATAGCTTCATTCAGTAGAAAAACACTGGCTTTTAAAAAGGCAGCACAAATTCTTATTTGGATCAATCTTCATTGACATTACAGCATTTTTCCTTTATATAAAACATGACGCAAACAACTGTTGGTTTACATCTTTTGTGCTATGCAAATGAATATGAACGTAAATCTTACCGCTGTTATTTTACTTAGTTGCATTTATTCATTTCACTTCAAAATTAATACATTGATTGAATCACGATCTGAACCAGAGTTAATCAAGCAACACAAGGATAAGCAGATCACTATTTGAAACTGTCACGGTTTCTCTTATCTCATTCCCGTACACTCTCTCTGTATGGTCTTTTTTCCCCCGGTACGGTCTCCTTTCTCCCCGTACAGGTCATCAATTAAATCTGTCACGGTTTAAGGCAAGGTGGCAATAAACGGTGGTAGACGCTCCCAGTTATCCCCTTTACCTCCCACCACCCCTTCCTTTAGATCAGAAAGATAAGAAAGATAAGGGGAAAGGAAGAGAGACTTAGACTTCAAGTTGGAGAGTTTTAAAGGGTTTTACTAATACTACTAATAAATAGAGAATATATATACAAAATATACAAAACCAATCTCAAGTGCTCGATGTGGAGTTGGCGCCACCCAGCAGCAGAGCTGGGTGTGCAGCTCAGGCCCCAGAAGTCATGGGCAGGATCGCACAGCAACTGGAACCTGGCTGCAGGATGCAGGGCCTGTGGATCACAGACAGACAGACAGACAGGGTCCTCTCCAGATGCCAACCATTGTCAAAGAGAGCGTGACCCTCGTGATCACCTCTTATATAGGGGGTATGACGATTATGGGATGGAATACTTCCGTTGGTCAGTTCTAGTCACCTGTTCCATCCACCCCTCCTCAAACACGCCCTCTCACAAAAGAACATGGGAAAACTTATCAGTCTTTCTTAGCTACCATAGTAATAAACCTAAACACGAGCTTCTTCAGCATTCCCATGGTCTCTTATCAGCACCGAGTACAACAACCTAGGAAAAATATGCAGGCTAAAGCTCAGCAAAGTACCGGCACCTAGAAGAACTGAGCTGAAAGAAAAATCCCTAAAAGAGAACCGGTCTTGTTTTTAACAAAACCAGGACAGAAACAGATAAACGCGCACAGGCATTGTGGTTTTCCTCTTCACTTTCTCCATAGTCTACAAGACGCGCATTTCAGGAAAATAAACCACACCTTTTTAATAAAGCAGTTTGAGCGAAGTTATTTAATAAGCCAGCTTGTCTCTAGACAACACCAGCTCCAGAGAGAGAGTTTAAAGCGATAAACCAAGCCCAGTTAGTTTTACCCTGCTGTGACTCTCTTGAATTTTAAGAAAGCAGGGAAACGTGTGGCAGATCAACAGCTCCAGCAACAGGAGCACAGAGCAGTGCTCAGGTTTCACTGCACACAGCTGAAGAAATCACAGAACTGGCCGAAAAGCTGCAAAAATCACGGCACCGTGATGAATAAGAAGAGTTAAGTGGCTTCTGAGAAGTTTCCTCCTCCTCCATGTGCAATCTCGGCAGACTTGTATCGCAAGATGTCAGAAAGCGTTTATATTCAAGCTTTTTTTAATATATTAATGCTTACACCATATCGTGCCGCTGCTATAGATCGAACACGCATGAGGTGCCAAGTCTGTTCAATTACATTTCTTTATATATACAAACACATATACTTTATATATCCATACACGTCTAAGATACAGCGCTATGCTGAAGTCGTAAAAAGATTTCCAATTAATGGCTAAGAACCTACCATGCTGCTATAAATATTCCCCGGTGTTATATTGAAGATTTCAGTCTCCATCCTGAGATCAGTTAATTTTAATACTGCAAAACCAACCAAACCAGCTCCTTTTTGAAAGATTTATTGATGAGGCAGGTACTTTGTCAACTAAAATACCATGCAGTGCATTAAAACCAGTTCATTAGTGTCAGTTAAGTAAACGTCACTTCAACTCTGAAGTTTACATCAAGTTTTAATTTGCATTATATTCTCTGTTCAGCCTGATTAAAGCTCCGTTCTTCTCAGCCCTTGAAATTAATAACTTTTACCTTTCTAAAAATTAATTTACACACTGTAGAAGATCTCAGGGGAAATGCTGCCCTAACTTAAATGCAGTATTCAGGAATAATGTTCCTTATGATTAGAAAACATTGCAAAGTGCTGACAGGCTACATCTGTATCAGCAAATATTGCAGCACAGGTGAGAAACTACAGAGCAAAGCAGTTGTTGCCGCCACTACACGTATTTCAGGGGAATATTTGTGACAGTCAGCACAAGGTAAACCTTCTAAGGAAAGGTTTCCAACATGGGATCTCTTACTTTCCACTCTCCTGCATCTGGGCAGGAACAACCCAGTATAAGTTGGGGAATGACCTATTAGAGAGCAGTGTAGGGGAAAGGGACCTGGGGGTCCTGGGGACAGCAGGGTGACCATGAGCCAGCACTGGGCCCTTGTGGCCAGGAAGGCCAATGGTACCTGGGCTGGATTAGAAGGGGGTGGTCAGTAGGTCAGAGAGGTTCTCCTGCCCCTCTACTCTGCCCTGGGGAGACCACACCTGGAATATTGTGTCCAGTTGTGGCCCCTCAGTCCCAAAAGGACAGGGAACTGCTGGAGAGAGTCCAGCGCAGGGCAACAAACCATAACCTCATTCACTTATTGTTTCCTTCTATCACTTCTGATCATTTCTAATTCTTTAATTCAGGAACATTGTACTAACTAAATCACGCTGATTTAAATGCCTCATCATTCCTTGGAAAGAACATCCCTAGGAAAAAATCACACTTCAAGGATTTTCTGATTCCTTCCCATTAAAACGCAATTATCCATACACCTACTATGATTTACTATAGCTTCTTATACTTTACCCAGTACCGATATCAAATTTACTGAATTCCAGATGCGTTCTAATTCGGTTTACCTTGTACTGAGACAACCAAATATGCATAAAGGGCGCAAAAAATCTTGCCAAAGGAATCACCAGGATGGCCAGAAGCAAGAGGATGACTACAATGACCTACGCTGAAGATACATCCACCTGATCTACTTAGAACTTCCATCCCTCTCTGAACTCTTAAAAAACACAGAGATACACCTGCCACTCGTAATTTTAGAATAAGAATGAAAACAACTTAAGAAATCCTTTAATTGAAAGTGTTAGCAGTTCAACAATTTAATTTTAAAACTCTTTAAGCATCTTTGAGCTTTTTGTGGTACCTGACATTTATTATCGCTCATAGAACCATAGAATGTCCCGAGTTGGACCCAAGAGGATCATCAGGTCCAACATTTCGGATCAGTCTCCACCATAAACCATTTCTAGTTACACTTGGAAATAATTCCAGTGGTTTCTTCTCTGTAGAGGAAGGACCAAGGCTCAGAATCTTCCTTCCTAAAAAGAAAACCTTGATCAAAGCTTTCTGATCCAGCACAATCTTCCCTGAGTGTTTTTAAACCCCGATTATGTTTCAGTCCTGGCAGCTTTTCTGCTTCTAATACATCTGAAGAAGTTATTTGCTTTCATGAGTTCAGCAAGTCACATCTCAAAATCTTCTCTTGGCTTATGTTCCTCACTGCCCCCCTCATCATTTAATTTATGATTTAATTTATGAAGTCTGACATTCCCTTCTACTTTCTATGCTTGGACACAACATCCACTTTCATACAGTAAACTTCTTTTTCTTCCTAAATTGCATTTATTTTGCAGTTTAATTACCCTTTTAAAATTTTTTAAAGATTTATTTTAATGACTAGAATAAACTTACTGAGAATCTACTATTTGTTTAGCTTACATTTCTATACTTATAATCTTCTTTATATGATTCTATGATGGTTTCATATGACCTAAATATGAAGAACAGGGGAAAAAAGAGAAGCATCACTATGGGAAGAGGTGGGAGGAACAACAAACAGAGGAGTGATGGCAAGTGACCAGCTCAAACTGAACAAAATAAGCTGAAGCTCTCAAGAATCCTTGCTATGGCAGCCTAAACAGGGAAAAAAATGAGAAAGTCATAGCAAGACATAAACAGGATCCAGTCAGGTGAACATAAAACAAGAAGTTGCTCCAGCAGCCTCTCAAAACAAGAGGTGGGTTTAAATAATTCCATGCTCTAGAGTAGCAGCAGGTGCTTATAGGTTCATGAGTCTTTCTGATCCCCTTCTCCAGTGAAACACCATTTAGTTCGACGTGTGTGGGGAAGTAGAACTCACCGAGTGCCCATGTAGCTTGGTTCTATTTTCCCAGCTGTTTGGGTGAAAATTCGAGACAATGTTTTAAGTAAAGATTCTCAGAAACCGAGTCTGGTCTTTACTGCTGCCAATATAGGCTCGGCAGAGGGTTACTCTTAAGGGCATTTTCACACTTACTTTTGATCTAGCTGCCAATTTTTACAACCTGAGTTTAATATTCTTTCTTATTTCCTATATGGCAATTTGAAATTTAATTATCACCAAGTGAATGCATATGCAATCGGTTCTATAAATAAAAATGCCTGTAAAATACGGCATTGCTTCCTCTTTCAAGCTGTGAGATACAAAGGCATATTTTAAGAGTTGTCAGACGTGACATCGCCAAATTACAATCAGCCCAGGCTTGACCATCATTTCTGAAGCTAAACAAGGTTTGGGGATACTTTTCTTAACTCATCACTTGTTCGCAAAAAGCACAGGCCTCACCCAGGCCATTGACACAACAGCCATTGCTTGAGCACAGGAGTCTTGAAAGGAGGATGAAAAGGTTCTGAAAGCAACCTCAGGTGATCGGTGTGCGGTCCCTGGTCCTCCAGCCACCAGCACCTCTAAGCTGTTGAGTTATCAAAGTGTCTGCCCAGCCAATAGCGACAGGTCCATCGCAACTGATCTAGAGGACACGGGGAACTGAAACAGCATTCAGCATAAATTTTGGCAGAGGTTCTTCATCAGGGAGGATGATGTAAGGATAGAATAAGAATAAAGCATCTTCTGGAAGTGAAAGACTGTTTTCATGAGAGCAAAACTTACAAACCTCCAAGGTTTGCACAGCGCAGGTTAAAGTGTCGTATTATTTTGAAGTGTCAAATAACAGCCAGTACTGCAGCAGGTGCAGAATCTTGTCACAAATGAGTTCAGAATCACATCAGTAAAATTTACACAACCAGGGATATTTCTGAAAATTCAACTCAGGACATTTCACAGAATCCCAGAACGTCAGGGGTTGGAAGGGACCTGGAAAGCTCATCCAGTGCAATCCCCCCATGGAGCAGGAACACCCAGCTGAGGTTCCACAGGAAGGTGTCCAGGCGGGTTTGAATGTCTGCAGAGAAGGAGACTCCACAACCTCCCTGGGCAGCCTGGGCCAGGCTCTGACACCCTCACCACAAAGAAGTTTCTTCTCATATTTTAGTGGAACCTCCTGCGTTCCAGTTTGAACCCATTACCCCTTGTCCTACCATTGGTTGTCACCCAGAAGAGCCTGGCTCCATCCTCCTGACACTCACCCTTTCTATATCTGTAAACATGAATGAGGTCACCCCTCAGTCTCCTCTTCTCCAGCTCCAGAGCCCCAGCTCCCTCAGCCTTTCCTCACACGGGAGATGCTCCACTCCCTTCAGCATCTTTGTTGCCCTACGCTGGACTCTCTCCAGCAGTTCCCTGTCCTTCTGGAGCTGAGGGGCAAGGAACAAAAACTTTGAAAGGAATAAAAACCTTTTTTTGTAGATGGAGTGATATTTTTATCATCCCGTTGACCAAGTCCAATGACTATCTAAAATACACCATAAAAACAACGGCTGACCACATAATGATCTCAGCCGCCCCGTGGTGCAACGCCTATATGGATATTTGTAAAGCCGGCAAACTGAAAATCAAAATCCACGCACTGAAATCCCTCCTCATAGGGACTGATGAGCTCTGCCAATGAGGTTTTCTTCTGAAGATAAAATACCCAGAGACAGGAAGGGAATCCCTCAAGTCCTTCATGACACGCAAGATTGAACAGAAGTGTCATAACGAGTTAATTCTTTCACTAAAGATTCCGTGTCTTTCAGCAGAATCAATGGCTGTGGCCAGGGTGATGTGCATCCACCCTGGGGGGTGCATTTGTATCATTTTTAGTTTGCTAGGGTTAAAACAAATTTCTTCATGGCATCAGTAGCAAGATAAATAAGGCAAAATTGTTCAAAATCTTAGACTCGGTAAGCAAAGAAGCCCTGAGACCCAGATCAGCAAAACTCACCAGAAAACTGGAAAGAACTAAAGCACAACAGTCACAGGACAAGAGGATCTTAATGGCAGAGTTACACTGAGAAGCACATTGCAAACTACCTGAATTTTAAATCCAGGCATAGGATTTAAGATGTATTATCATTGCAAGCTTTAAAAACATTTATTTATTTAAAAACATTTATTCCATTTAAGAAAATAACATATTCAGGTCAAACTCGGCAACTTTCTGCACAGCACAGATAAGTAATAAAATCTTGAGAATCTTGAACTCCAATGCTAACGTATTATTTCAGTTTCCTAGCTCAATCTTTGATTGCTTAAGGAAACCTGGACGTTTCAGTCATGATCTTCAGAGAAGCACAGTATTTACAACTCTCTTAAAACAAAGGAAACTATTCACAGACTTAAAATATAAGTCCCATAATCCTATGTATTCAAGTCATCCTGCTACTGCCCTTTACTACAATCCAACGTTGAAGGCGTTTTGTTGGTTTATTTTTTCCTAATCTGATATTTTTTCTGAAACTAGAAATTTAAAGTAATTTCTTATGCTAAATGGACTCTCGCACAACATCTCACGATATCAACCTCAGAAGAATTACCAAAAAATTGCCAAGCAGAAATACATTTCTGGCACTGGCATCATCCACACTCCAGCCAGTCCAGAACATCACGACCCGTGTTTGAGCGACGTGCCGTCAGTAAAAGGCTTCAAACACAACACCAAGTTCTATTTTGCATGTTGTCACGAGAGGAGAAAACAATTCAGCTGCTTTTCAAACACATCGGAGAATATTTAGTCTGATTTTTCAAAGCCATTAAACATCGGAGGTGTTATGAAACTGGAAGCTTTACTCAGATGTATAATGTCTCAAGACAAGAACCACAAAAGTTGCTTCTCTTTAAGATTTCACACATTTTTAGGATTAGGAATGAGCAAATTTAATATCTAGACATGCACAGTAAGAGAGCTTAAAACGTCGTCTTCAGCCAAACTTCCCATGCACAAATCAACGGAGCTTCATTAAAAATCCAAGGACCCTTTGACAACAAAATCTACAGACAAGAAGATAATTTATTAGAGTTCATCAGTTCTTTGCAGTTCCTCCCCTTCCTCCACTACCGATTTGAGCCACTAAACAGAGGAATTCACTGGCGGGTAAAGACCTATGCAATTTTATTCCCATTCCCTTTATCGTAAATGAGGGAATAACTGAAAAAAAAACAAAGCACTTTTTACCTAATGTATTAATAACATTTTTTCAAACCTTGCATTACCAGTTCGATCTTATTAATCTGGGTGATAAACCTGTTCAAAACATCTTTCCTTTGAAATGTAATACCAACAGAACAGTTGTCACTTTTTGCTCTTCCAGGTGATTTTGTAAATGCTACGTGGCCCTCGCACACACCAGTGCCATGAGCATCAGCCACAGGCACATTCATCCCATTGTCATCCACCAACAAATTTACTAAATCCCACTGAAATTTATTGCCGAGCTAAAATTTGGAAAGAAACCCCAGAAACTGACAGAAGGTTAAGCCTACTGTCCTAGTTAAACCCTATTTAATGCGATTCCATCACGTTCAGCTTCTACAAGTTCATCATCTCCAATACAGAGACAAGGGTCGAACTCCCTTAGCCGGATTCTGTATCCGCACCATGAAAGTTTCATTAGGAAACCTATTTCATCAGAAAGCTCACGGTCCATTGAGTCTGAACTACTGTACATGCATCTGAATTTACTCTTCCACCTCAAGTCCTCTCAATCTCTTCATTAACAGAGCATTAGAGCATTAGGCTTGAGGCAGTCAATCTACAAGTGGAAAATATTAACGCAAGTTTTATTTTAGACCCTACAGAGATCAGGATATTAATATTTAAAACCAATAACACAATATACATGACAGATTACGAACAACAAGCTACTTCATGCGTACGCAGAATTCCTTCACTTCTGTGCTCCCTGTTACTCCTCCAATTCAGTATTTCAGGGAAGAAAAAGGACAAATATCTCTCTCTTTCGATAATCATACCTTGATCAGAAAGAAAATCCAGCATGGTCTGGAGAAGGAAAGACAGATGCCTGACGCAGAGAGCAGGGTTGCCCATTCGTCTGGAGGCGTAAACCAGTTCATGGAGCAAACGCATCTGCACCGCAGCCCATCCCCGATGAGTTCCTACGAAAAAAGAAGGCGTTTCATGCTTTTAAAAGCTAAAAGTCATCACTAAACAACTCTTTCTTTTAGTTTTCTTTATATGCAAAGTAGTAATTTAATGACGCATCATCCAATGGAACCAATAATTACAAAATCCCAATCTTGTACTCGAAAAATAGGAGCTTTGACTCTGCTTGAATATTTAGATGTGAAAGCAATTTTTGTTCTATATGCTTACCAACTAATTTATCGTTAGAATCCAGAAAATGAATTTAAACCTTCTCACGAAGTGAAACCAAAATGATACACAAACCCTTGAAAGTTTTATGATTTTAAATTCTCTGAGCAAGAACTTCACATGAGATTTCATACAGGAACTTCATTTTTATCCAAATCGAGTCATTCTTAACACTCTTTAAAGATCCAACAAAATGTTTTCTCTAAAAGCTTTCCTGGCCACTAACAGTAAATAAAAAGGAGTAAAACTATGGGACATGAGGGACATTTCCTGATTTTCAGTCTTTAAAAACTAAGTTTGGGATTATAAATTTGCTAAGTGTCTATGGTAACAATAAAAAGATCATCATAACATAATTTCTTTTTCAAAAATGTAATTTGCACTACTCTTCATGAAATGCAACTTGCTTTTAGGAGTAAGCAAGAGCAATAGTTCTTAAATAACAGATATTCCAAGATGTGCAATACTTCATAAACTTCTACAGCTTTCCTTCTATTACCCTTGAGCATTAGGCAAAATTGTCTGGAAATATTTACTATGAACAAACCTTGAGAGTTTCTCTTTTGCACACACACGAGTCTCATTATTTTTCAGGTATCAAACGCTGCTCTTATCCCACACTTCTTACTGTTCACAGCGATCCTTCCATACATCTCCAAAATTGCCATTTTAGGGGTAAAATCTGACAAAGCACTTCAGTGCAACGTAAAGGTCACTTAAAAATGGAAGATAAAAACCAATCATGTCGTTTTTGTAATCATCAGTTCTGGCAGAATTTCTGCGACCTCTTCTCCCAGCAAAGACCCATCCCAGTCTTTTCCTTTTCGATCATAGGCCAGAACATAATTTTCCTTCTTAAGGTGAGTTTTTCTATAATTTCCCTTCACTGAACTGACCAGATGACTCCACTATTTCAATGGCTAAATGACCCAGCACATACAGAAATAACTGAATTTACAATTGAATTTACAAGACATCATCAAACTGGAATCCCAACAATAGTCAAGAGATGCTCACAAAAGAATATTCTGCCTGCTGCTCACAGAATCCCAGAGTGTCAGGGGTTGGAAGGGACCTGGAAAGCTCATCCAGTGCAATCCCCCCATGGAGCAGGAACACCCAGCTGAGGTTCCACAGGAAGGTGTCCAGGCGGGTTTGAATGTCTGCAGAGAAGGAGACTCCACAACCTCCCTGGGCAGCCTGGGCCAGGCTCTGACACCCTCACCAGGAAGAAGTTGCTTCTCAGATTTAAGCAGAACCTCCTGTGTTCCAGTTTGAACCCATTGCCCCTTGTCCTATCATTGGTTGTCACCGAGAAGAGCCTGGCTCCATCCTCCTGACACTCACCCTTTACATATTTATAACCATGAATGAGGTCACCCCTCAGTCTCCTCTTCTCCAGCTCCAGAGCCCCAGCTCCCTCAGCCTTTCCTCACACGGGAGATGCTCCACTCCCTTCAGCATCTTTGTTGCCCTGCGCTGGACTCTCTCCAGCAGTTCCCTGTCCTTCTGGAACTGAGGGGCCACAACTGGACACAATATTCCAGGTGTGGTCTCCCCAGGGCAGAGTAGAGGGGCAGGAGAACCTCTCTGACCTACTGACCACCCCCTTCTAATCCACCCCAGGTACCATTGGCCTTCCTGGCCACAAGGGCCCAGTGCTGGCTCATGGTCACCCCGCTGTCCCCAGGACCCCCAGGTCCCTTTCCCCTACCCTGCTCTCTAATAGCTCATTCCCCAACTTACACTGGAACCTGGGGTTGTTCCTGCCCAGATTCAAGACTCTACACTTGCCCTTGTTCTATTTCATTACATTTTCCCCGCCCAACTCTCCAGCCTGTCCAGGTCTCTGATGGCAGCACAGCCCCTGCCGTGTCAGCCACTCCTCTCAGCTTGGTGTCATCAGCAAACCTGCTGACAGTCACTCTATTCCCTCATCCAAATCACTGATGAATATATTGAATAATCCCGGCCCCAGCACTGACCCCTGAGGCACTGCACTGGATCCAGGCCTCAGCTGGACTCTGCCTCATTGACCACGACTCCCTGGCTTCTTCCCTTCAGCCAGTTCACAGTTCATTCATATTCAAACCAGTTCAGAGTTTTCATACTGGTGAACTCCACCTCCTTTCCACCAACACTTCCTGCTCCAACATTTAGTGAATGGTCCCCAAAATTTCAACTAGACAAAAGAATACATGTTTTTGGGCAAAGTGGAAAGGTTTACTCAAAAGGAGTTCCCAAGCACCACAGCTTCTTAAAATCCTCTTCCTTCAGAGAAAAAATGCAGCACGGTATCTTAAAATCAAGATAACTTTTTACAGTATTTCTTTATATACCGCTTTGGATAATATCGATAAAATTGTTGAAACGTAGCTTACCTACATTACAGAAGGTTAACACCGTATTTAACAGCTACAATAACTGGCATGTGTTCTTATGGGCTATTTTTCCTTTGTTTTTTTAATAGATGCAATAAAATGGTAATTCAAAGGATATATAGCATATAAAAACTGTTCAAATGCCTTAAGCAAATATTAGACTTGCAGATAACATCACTCTGATCTGATTTGTGGAAAAATGTGATATATTCGACCCTACAGATACAGATATAATTATGTTTTATATATATGTGTGTGTGTGCCCATATAGAAAAATATAATTGAAGAATGATCTTTTATATAAGAATAACAAATACTAAAAGAAATACAATTTCTGATACACAAATTGAAGGCGTTTGAATTGTAAAAAATACTCAAAGTATGATCCTTTTTGTACTGAGAAGTGTTCATAAAAATACAAGGACGCTTTTCAGAGTAGAAGTGAAGGTCTCACAAATAAAACACAATTATTTGCTGTAAGCGGAGGAATACGGCAACTCCTTCAGCAGCAGACAACAGGAATTTGGAATTCTTGAAAGCAACGCTACAAAATACATCCATAATTTCCCAGAGTCACCTACCTTTGCTGAAATCTTTGGGATCCAGTGATAAACTGTAGCCAGGGAGAGTTTCCAAAAGCAATTTGTAGCAGGCCCTCCAGCCGGGTTCGGGGATGCTGGGCGCAGCGCATTGCATGGCCGCGATCCGCTTGAAAAAAGCGGATTTGCGGTGAAAACCGATCCGTTCGTAGAGCTCCGAGAGAATGCTGTAGCGCTGGATTTTCTCTTCTTCTGAAAGCTGGGATTTAAAGGGGAAAAAAAAGGGTTGGCTTTAATCAAAAAGTGGCTATATGAGTTAGTCACGATGTCTTCTAATGGCAGGAAAACTTCACTTGCTTCAAATTAAACAGCTCATAAATCAGCAAAGAGAGTTCTTCAGCAACTCTGTCAGTAGTACTGACAAGTAAATAGCCACAACAACAGCTCCATGTTTTATGCAAGATATTTGACATGATATTCATATAAAAACCACAAAAAATATACCACTTCTAAAATCTATTGATTTACCAAGTTAAACATTTTCATCCCTTTAAGATTAAATCTTGTCATCAATCTTGAAATCTTGGGCTGTGAAAGCAAAGAAACTACTGTCCCAATTTTATAGGCCTCTGATCTTGTAAACCACAACATTTTTATTCCGTTATACGATACACATGCAGACTTGCCAACTTCAGAGGAAAAATTTAGCGAAAGGTTAAGCCCCATTAGACTTAAAGTTGAAACAAACTTGATAAGGAATAAAGAGCATGTGCTGCTTTAGCTCATTAATATATCATCAAAAATCCCAAGTATCTGTTACTTCCTGTCCTGGTTTGAAGGACAATCTCGCTTTGAAATCAGCTGCCCAGGAAGAAATTGCCGCAGAAATTCTGGAAGCAATATTGAGTTCCAACGCTGCACCAATGCTGACACCTAGTGCACAATATCTGCCATGCACAGCAAAAAAAAAAACATGAAATATTTTTAATTACTCCAAAGCTGCTAGCATGTTTTGCAAAGGCGTTTAAAATTACAAACTGCGCACAGAATCCCAGAATGTCAGGGGTTGGAAGGGACCTGGAAAGCTCATCCAGTGCAATCCCCCCATGGAGCAGGAACACCCAGCTGAGGTTCCACAGGAAGGTGTCCAGGCGGGTTTGAATGTCTGCAGAGAAGGAGACTCCACAACCTCCCTGGGCAGCCTGGGCCAGGCTCTGCCACCCTCACCATCAAGAAGTTGCTTCTCAAATTTAAGTGGAACCTCTTGTGTTCCAGTTTGTACCCATTGCCCCTTGTGTCCTATCATTGGTTGTCACCGAGAAGAGCCTGGCTCCATCCTCCTGACACTCACCCTTTCTATATCTGTAACCATGAATGAGGTCACCCCTCAGTCTCCTCTTCTCCAGCTCCAGAGCCCCAGCTCCCTCAGCCTTTCCTCACACGGGAGATGCTCCACTCCCTTCAGCATCTTTGTTGCCCTGCGCTGGACTCTCTCCAGCAGTTCCCTGTCCTTCTGGAACTGAGGGGCCACAACTGGACACAATATTCCAGGTGTGGTCTCACCAGGGCAGAATAGAGGGGAAGGACGACCTCTCTCGATCTAAAACAGCACTAGAAATAGCACTAAAGGACAGAAACAGCGCTTCTGCAACTCGTTCTTCAAAACTAAAACAATCAACCAGTGGGTTCCATGTGTTTAACTTCAGATACTTAAACTTTGGACATAGAGATATGGAAGACGTCAAATAAGCTGAATTTTCAGAAGGCACCATGACCTTATGTGAGAGTTCAAATCTTAGGACTTCAGCATATGAAGAGACAGACAGACTAGCAAATTATTTTAGAAAGCTTCGGACAATTTTTGAAGCTGAAGCTGCTGTTTCCCTCAGAAATGACAACACAAGATGATACCCAAAGGAAAAATAACTCCCATCCATGTAAGAGACCAATCCCTGTAACAAGAGTTGTGAAAAGGCGATTACACTGACCCAACAACTTTCCTGCATTAATACAGCTGGAAAGAACTCGAAGCACAATAAAGAAATACAGGACAAGTTTAAACCAGTTTATCAGAGTGCCCAAAAGCTGTAATTCTGGAAGAACATGAGGTGTCAGAAAAAAAGCTACTCCACCTTTTTCTTTTTTCCTCCCTTTTTTCCATTTATGTCATTTTTTAAAAGTGGCACAAGAAGAAAATACAGCAGCAGTATCCCCAGGGCTCAGTACTGGAGCCAGTTCTGTTTAATCTCCTTATCAATGATCTGGGTGTGGAGATCGAGTGCACTCTCAGTAATGCAGATGACACCAAGGTGGGTGGGAGTGTTGATCTGCTGGAGGGCAGGAAGGCCATACAGAGGGATCTGGACCAGCTGGATCGATGGGCTGAGGCCAATTGTCTGAGGTTCAACAAGGCCAAGTGCCGGGTCCTGCACTTGGGTCACACCAACCCCAGGCAGCGCTACAGGCTCAGGGAAGAGTGGCTGGAAAGTGCCTGGGGAAAAAGGACCTGGGGGTGTTGGTGACAGTGGCTGAACATGAGCCAGTGTGTGCCCAGGTGGCCAAGAGGCCACCAGTATCCTGGCTTGTGTCAGCAATAGTGTGGCCAGCAGAACTAGGGCAGTGACCGTCCCCCTGTCCTGGGCACTGGGGAGGCCAAACCTCAAATCCTGTGTTCAGTTTTGGGCCCCTGACCATAAGAAGGACATTGAAATACTAAAGAGAGTGCGGAAGAGACGACAAAGCTCGTGAGCGGTCTAGAGCACAAGTGTGATGGGAGCAGCTGAGGGAACTGGGGGTTCAGCTGGAGAACAGGAGCTGAGGGGAGACCTTCTGATCTCTGAACTGCCTGAAAGGAGCTTGGAGCATGGAGGGGGTTGGTCTCTTCTCCCAAGTAACAAGTGATAGGACAAGAGGCAATGGCCTCAAGTTGCACCAGGGGAGGTATAGATTGGATATTAGGAAACATTTCTTCCTGGAAAGGATTGTCGAGCACTGGAACAGGTTGCCCAGGGCAGTGGTGGAGCCACCATCCCTGGAGGGGTTTAAAAGATGCACAGGCGTGGTTCTCAGGGACATGGTTTAGCGACAGAGTCAGGTTATGGTTGCACTCAATGATCCTGAGGGTCTCTTCCAACCAAAATGATTCTATGAAGTTAGAAAAGCTTAAAAAAAAACCCACCACACACTATCAAAACATGTTCCTCAAATTCATAATACTGCCAGTGTTCACATATCTATGTGTGAATTTTTAAGATGAGAAGAGACCTGGTCATGATATTTAAGTACACATAAGTGCTCAGTAATAACGGGAACAACTACCAGAGAGGCATATCTGAGTAGGTTTTTAACACTGTTACCTCACTTGTTGCTTAATGATTGCCCACAAAGTTACCCAAATTTTTCCTGCAGTTGCAGGAAACTGGTTTTTCAGCACCACAAATACAGCAAAATCAGCTTTCCCGACCTCAAAAATTTATAAAAGCCTATAAAGTGGCTGCGAAATAGCCACCACCTGAAGCACAGCATCTTTTCCAACTGGTTAATTTTCATTTAACTGCTATAACAAACCAAGGACGCAATTGCACCTATAAAGGCTGCAGTTCACTTTCTAAGCAACTAAGTTTTTTCCACAGGCTTGGCTTTAAAGAGGGTAGTTTGGGGTTTTTTTGATTATTTCTTACTATATCAAAATTCTGTAATCTCACTTTCTTTGTAATTAGATGTGACAATTTATTCCTCAGAATTGAATGCAAAGATAAGTCGTGCTACCCTGTGGCTCTAATAACCAGAAAACACCAATTACATAGTGTTACCAGACTGGTTGGGAGATCGAATATATGAAAAACACCCAGTTCTCCTATTTGTCAGTCATTCACTTTCTCCTGCGAGGTGTTTTTTCTCCTGTTGAATATCAGTTGTGCTGCTGTTCTATCAACCTGCGAAAGAAAAACACCATCCCACACTCTGTTTCTCTAACCTGCCACAGGGTGACGACTCCTTTGAGTCAGTCCAAATTGTAACTCTCATCTGGAAAGATTATCTTACTCTTATTTCTCATAATAATGCTTTCTAGAAACACTTCTGCTCAAGAAAAGGACACAATAGTAGACGTGCAGTTACAAGCTAGATGAATGTTATCCTTGATTGAAGTTAATAACGGTGCAGAATGGTTCACAGCTCAGCAGTGGGCCTCAAAGCCCAAATAATCGGTATTGTCAAGGTGCTGATTTGGGTTGTTCTTCTTTTTAAAGCAACCATACACTGAACTTCTACAGCGGCATAACGATAATATCAGATATAGCTGACACCGGAAATGAAAAAGTGATCACTAGGTATACAAGGTACAGCAGAAGTCAGTGGAAAAGACCCATCTCAAACTATTTTTAATTTCTTTTAAATCACTGAATACCAATATCACTTGTGAAGCAAATTGATCACGCTCCTTAATATGCAATTTAACATATTTTTCTTTCTAGAACACATCCCCACCTAGTTTGATCTCCCATGTAGTGTAAACGACAGCGTTACCCTCAGTGAGTTTCATGCATGCATATTTATTTCCAGGGTCATTGATGGCATAAATCAAATTCAAAGTTCCTTTAGAGGAAAAACAAAGCAAAGAGAAATGGATCAACCAGTGAGGAACAAAAGCAGCAGGGCCTCCAGAACACCCTCCTCTGGTTCTCTCCAACACAGCAGGTGACCAAACCAACGCTTCTTCACCAGATGATTTTCATCAGGACCCACTCAACTACAGTGGAATGATTACAGCAGTTAAGGTACTCTGCAGCAAAACTGATTATTTTCATAAAAGCTTATCGATTAATTAATTTCTCATTTATGTCGGTTTAGAAAATTGACTCCATTGAAAAGATTCTCTGCAAATGAAAGGAAGTATTTTACCTCCCTCGTCAATTTGTTGTCCCCATCAGGGCTTAATAAGCTCAATGGTGTGGACTTGAACCGCTGATCTTACAAAGATGTAACAAGCAAAAATGGAAAAACAATAAGGAAATGAACAGCTTTTTATGAATTCTTTCAACCACAGCAATCTCTCGGTAACCAGGGACACTTGATCGGTGACAGTGGGTTAGTCTCAGTCTCTGGGGTAGTTCTGAGCATTTTTCTCACTGCTCCAAATACTGATTTTCTCCTCCATGTTCCTTTCTGATTTGGCCAAACAAAGTCTGAAACTACACAAAAAAAACCTCAACAGTACAGAGTCTGGATGGAAACCTGTAGTTTGTGGGGCTCCCCAGGGTTCAGTACTGGATCCAGTCCTGTTCAAGATGTTCATCAGTGACCTGGATGAAAAGACCAAGTGCACCCTCAGCCAGTTTGCTGGTGATACCAAACTGGGAGGAAGGGCTGACACACCGGAGGCTGTGCTGCCATCCAGAGACCTGGACAGGCTGCACCAGGCAGAGAAGAACCTGATGAAGTTCAACAAGGGCAAGTGTAGCGTCCTGCACCTGGGGAGGAACAACCCAGGCACCAGTACAGGTTGGGGTGGACCCGCTGGAAAGCAGCTCTGCAGAGAAGGACCTGGGAGTTCTGGTGGACAACTGGTTGACCATGAGCCAGCAATGTGCCCTTGTGGCCAAGAGGCCAATGGTACCTGGGGTGCATTAGGAGGAGTGTGAGCAGCGGGTCAGGGAGGTTGTTCCTCCCGCTCTGCTCTGCCCTGGTGAGGCCACATCTGGAGTTCTGTGTCCAGTTCTGGGCTCCCCAGTTTAAGGTCAAGGAATTACTGGAGGGAGTCCAGTGGCTACAAAGATGCTGAGGGGTCTGGAGCATCTTTCTTATGAGGAGAGGCAGGGTTGTTCAGCCTGGAGAAGAGAAGCTGAGAGGGGATCTCATCAGTGTTTATAAATATATCCAGGGTGGGTGTCAAGAGGATGGACCAGACTCTGTTCAGTGGTGCCCAATGACAGGATGAGGGGCAATGGGCACAGACCGAAGCACAGGAGGTTCCATCTAAACATGAGGAGAAACTTCTTTCCTTTGAGGTGCCAGAGCCTGGCCCAGGCTGCCCAGAGAGGTTGTGGAGTCTCCTTCTCTGGAGACATTCAAACCCACCTGGACACCTTCCTGTGTGATCTGCTCTGGTGAACCTGCTTTAGCAGGTGTGTTGGACTGGATGATCTCCAGAGGTCCCTTCCAACCCCAACCAGTCTGGGATTCTGTGATTAACAACACTAGTCAGACTCTTACACTCACTTTTCAATAGGCCATTCCTAATTTGCTCACTGTTTCACTGAACGAGATAAAAACAAGAAAAACAAATCCATTGCAGATTTGTCCCAAGCAGCCATTCTTCCCTTTGCCCAACATCACAACAGAACAACAATGTGATTTTTTCTCTTCACAAGGGAGAACAGCCAATAGAATCTTTAATCTCCAACTAAGTCATGACATTTTTGACAACTTCTCAATACTTTTTAAACCAGGCTCACAGATGGGAAAATCCTCAGAAGTCGATTCCTAGTGAGAAGGAAGGTAGGGACGCAAAAAATAAACTGGAGTCACCTGAATCTAAATAACTTCCACACTTCAAAATAATCTCTCAAAGAAGAAGAGGAAAATAACCGGACTTCCCACACCGACCTGACGAAGGTTGATGTAAACAGCATTTTGAAGAAACTCAGAGGCTTCCATGCTCCTTTTCTGTATCGCAAGGACTCTCACCGCCTTCACGCAGGCTTCCAGTTCAATCACCCCAGCGTTCTTGTACTTGGGAACGGAGAAAATTAAAATAACATCGAAGTAATGCACCGGGTAGATTTGATAAGTATTTCTGCTCAACACGTAAGTTAGCTGTCACATCTTCCAAACCCAGCAATTCCTTAATGCTACTGACTATACTGTTAAATTATCAATATATGCCCAAGTGAAAATTAAGGTGTCATCTAAAATTTTATCACATAAAACTACAGTTTTCAGCCTCTTCTCTCACTTTTCTTACTTTGAGACATAGCGCAGTTTCAATCTGAGAATTCAGACACAAAGAAAAGTTGGGAATATTAATAAGATTTTGGATAACCTCATATATGCTGAGTGTGGGTGGTGAATCTGCAACCAAGAAATAAATTCTACCCTCATAGTGTGACAGGTATGGAAGAAAAAAGGTCAGTTTTACAGTAATTCAGCAGCACCTAAAACTGTTCTGTCACGACAAACGAAGGATTAATTTTGCCTTTTCTATTTACTATAAAATACGCTATGGAGCACAGGAAGCTGTAGCAACAGAGCTTTAGTTTTACTGCATCCATTTTCTTTTCAGTTAAAACAGTATCACTGATGACAAGTGAATTACAAATGCTTCTGAGTTTTTTAGTATCCATTTCCAATACATTGTCTCTTGTCTTTAAGTGAGCTAAATAACTGAAACAGAAAATCTAGATGTGCATCGATCTGTTTGAGCTTGGACAACAAACTGAGGTGATTTTCTAAACAAGCAATCTGATCTATTAATAATTATTTCCACCAACAGTGGATATTTGAGTTGGCCCGTCTCCTCCTGAGGCATTTATCATGTTTGAAATTTAACGGGAGAAATAAAGCTCAGAATGAAATGCAAGAGCTACATATTCCTTTCTTGTGCATTTATATCAGTAAAAATCACTGGAGATTGAATTCATTTTAGAAGATTGCACAAAAGTGATAAAATACATAGAAAGTGCTGCTTCCTCAGCATTAGAGCTCGGAGTTTGTCTGTAGGTCTTAAACAGACAACACCAAACTATGCTTGTCTTGAACACTTATAGATCGTCCCAAGACAAAGCTCTTCACTATTTGCAAGAGAAGCTGCAGTGATTACTTGCTAAGAGCATAATGTACATTATTATAATCAAAACATAAATATCTTGCCCTAGGTCTAAAAATTCTATACGTCTAAAGAAATCACACTCTTTCTAGATGAGCAACTTGCCATTAAGTTAACATAAAAAGCTGAATGCACCCTCAAGAATCATCCTTACAGTGATGGATCCAAATGGGTGTGAAACTATCCCCGAAACTATCACATTTCATTGCTTCTGATCATAAATTAACTCCTGCACACAATCTGTCTTGTTTCATTTGGACAGTCTCCCTTCACCACAGACACGGAAACGCCACATCACATTTACACAGATGAGTCTAAAGATACTTCCCATATCAAACAAGATATCTGAAATTAATTGTGCTGCAGCGTAGTTATTAAGCTTTAATCACTTTTTAAACTTGTCTTTAATGTTCATGTGGATACTGAGCCACTATTGTCATAGCATGAAAGCATTTTTTTTTCTCTTCATATTATGAATGCAAACATCGAGCTACCTTACTACCTTATGCACTGAGTATCCAGCACCAGCAATATCTTCATAAACTCCTGAAATCCCCAGAGACCATTTCAGCAGGTTCAGTAAATAATTATTCAGCTTAAAAATGCATAGAAGCACCACTGGAGTTGATAATGTATGTGTTAAGGACCATAAACCTGTGTAATAATTAGCAAACCTTCAAATACCTAACACTTCTGCTTGGTGCGCTTGAAAAATATAAGACAATTAATCCAATTAACCCTTATTTTTAAAAAATAAGCGTGGTTACCTTGCCGTAGTAAGAAATGGCTTCTTTATATTTGTCTATGATGTCTTCGGGACTCAGGCAATTCTTGGCACGTCCTATCTCGGCGCTGGTGTCCGCGTTGATACCGTTCGAAGTCAGCGCACCTGGAACAGAACAGGGGACGAAATGAGCAGAAGGTCTTGCAACAAACACTAAACATCTAAGAAGAAAACACGCACACGTTGTATTTGAGCAGAGTATACGTGAAGAATACTCGCCCTACCTAGGAAACACTGGTTTTGTTTTGCTATGATGTTTAAAAGAGTACAAATAAAAAATGGATTCAATCATAAACCAGACAATGGGGAATAATCTTTCACTTAGTAAAAAACAGATACATCTGTAATCTTTTATACTTATCTGAATAATTAGACTATGAGTAAAAAAGTGCTAAAATCAGATTATGGTCACATTCAAATACGCAGTTTTAACCTCTGAATTATTACTTGTTCTACTCAAAAATTATATTTCTAAAGCACACCTAAGAAAAATCTGTGCAAATTTTTAATAAACTCATCATTGGAACAGTGAACTTCTCCTCCAATCATTTAAAACAAATACTTCTCTTCCTGATATCTAATCACAAAAAAAATAAAGTGTTACATTATAACAAAGGGCACCAAATCTGAACCTCCCATATTTATTAAAAAAAAATATTAGATGAGGCTCAGACAAAACAGTAAGAAATTGCTTTTCTTATACAAGAAAGAAGGTGAGAGACAGAAAGAGTCTTTACATACAGAGGGGATAAGAATCTGAAATAGAAGCCAAGGAAACCTGAGGTATTACAAAGAGCAGGAAAATGTTCTTTCCAGGATCCTATTTTAATTGCAGAGTTAGCATAATAAGATTGAAAACATTTATGAAAGTTTTGGCAAGGCTCTATATCTTTAATCTGTAGCATTATACGGTAATCTATCTCTCCAAGAGGTTTCTCTACTAAGATGGCAAAGAAATCTTTGGGTTTCAGAGCTGGACCCAACTCTCAATAGACAATTAAAAATTACTGTGAAAGATATTTTCTACTCCCTCTATATATTCAGAAATATTTTACATGCTCAAATGCTAAAGCAACTTTTTAATATGTTTATCAGCCTTAAAGAATAGTAGCAAGCACATCTGTAAATGAACCTCTTCGGGTTTTTATGTGCTAAATTTTTGTTAGTGACGATGGCAAGAGCACCACAACACTATAAGGCTCGTGTGTGACAATTTGGTTTCATCAGTTAAAAGATGTACAACCCTCGGTTATTCAGGGGAAGAAACTCTCTCGATTCGAATTTACAGGGACACAATCATGGAGCTACATTATTTTTTTTGTGCCAGTCACCCTTCAGTCTCTTTGCATCCACACAATTTATCGCCAACAACTGAAGCATCAGGAATCAGAACCAGTTTTGGCCTGTGGTAGTAACTATTACACAAATGTAAAACATATGCAAGTAATACAAGAAAAGACTTTGGAAACATGCATGAAAATATTGTACCTGGATCAATGAGAACTTCTTGTGCCCCTAAAAGGAGGAACAAAAATGATTTTGTTTTCAGCCTTAAATACAGCCAACAAAATAAGCTCTTACAATGGTTCACAACTAACATTAGGCTTGATCGAAATTATAAGCTATATTAGGATCAGCATTGCTATTTTGAAGGACTACCAATTAAAATTCAAGTAGTCACCATAAGTTAAATCTCATTTTGTGAAAAAATAAATGTAAAAATCCCGTACACTTGCAGTTTATTCTAGGACACATCAAGAATAAGTGGAGAATTTGGAGTGTATAATTTTAAGCCATATCCTTTTTCTTCTTTTTCGTTATTTTTGTTTTAGCTCATGGGTTTCCATCCCAATCAACTTATTATATTTTAATATCAGGTCCTACAGTACTTAAATCTCCTTGTGGGAGCTCATTTAATCTACACGATACTCTCAAATAACTTTTCCAAGTAACTGTATCCCTTTTAATCATCATTAATTTCACTCCATTCAATTTTCTGAATAATTGAATCATACCAACCCAACAAGCCGGACTATTCACATAAAACAGTCACCAAGAATCCTGCACGGTTGGATTACCAGATACGTAACCTTGTTGCCCTAAACTTTGATTAAACATGGCAATAAAATAGTGACGATCAAGGGTCAATCGGTCAAAAAAAACTGCTTTATGAGCAAGACGGGACCTCCCTTCACTTGATTCGTTCTGACTCCAGACTAGTAAAGCAGAGATTTAGAGCAAGATCAGAAAGATGCTCCAGCACTTCACTCAGGTGTCCTAAGTCTGCTCAGGGAAAGAGGCAGGTCAGGTAACAGAATTAAAAGTTTAGCACGTCAAACAAGCAAAGTACAATAGAGAAACCCAAAGCAGGTGGTAAGCTAAACATAAAGCAATCTAAGCTCAGCTTATTCAACATAGAGGTCGTGGAGCCAACAGATCACGGCCAACAAGAACTACACAAAATCTGCTTTTACGCTCAAGGTTGCAAAAATGAATCACAGAATCATAGACTCGTAGAATGTCCTGAGTTGGAAAGGACCCACGAGGATCATCGAGTCCAACTCCTGTCCCTGCACAGGACACCCCACAGTTCATACCATGTGTACTAAAGAAAACACCTTTAACACTGCCCTCTTAAGCTTGTGCTCTCTATACTATATAAGAAGATATTAATGCTTCTCTTTCTACAAATGTTTCTATATAAAGCAGACACCACAACATGTTTTGAGCAGCCAGGTCCTGTACTATCCCCTAAAAATGACTAATGGTAGAAGTCGCAAGACATTCAAGAGAAAGATGCTTCTCTTGATCAGGGCACAAAGTCAGTACCAAAAAAGCCCATCCTGGTAAGGTTGAAGCGCAGGCATGAGAAGAGGCACAATTCCAGCCACATCGGGGAGCAAGAAAGATAATTATGACATCTATATGCCTCAAAAGTGGGTACAAATCAAATGTCAGCTCCAAGTGTAGCATTTCTTCATTTGTGTATAATTTGGAAACCCCTTTTATTTCTAGACTTATGCTACAGAAAGAGATAACACACTGGAATTTGTTCCCCAGATTAAATACTGCCCTCACAAAATTCATTATAGCAAAGCAGATTATAAACAAAGGTGCAGTTTGTAAGGATTTCAAATGAAAGACATTGCAGAGTCAAAAAAACATATTGAAAAGCAATTTTCAGAAAAGCTTGCAAGAAAAAGACATCACAACAATAGCTGTTTGTCTAGGCAGTTCAGACCTCAAAACGTTGAGAGAACATAGCTAGTTAGGGAACAATACCTAATGGACCATCAAGTAACATTTTCATCTGGAAAGGATGACAGAAACCCCTGTAACTGGGTTTTCTTCACACAAAAGTGCTTTGAAAAATCTTATCACGTGAACCTAAAACATTTTTAAAATATAACAATGCTAACAAGTTTGCAAACAGGACTTTGAATTACAAGACAACTTATATAGAGGAGCAGGAATGATGTACTAAAAATGTATTTTATTCAATTATTCTGATAGTTGTGGCTTGTTTGTTACATTCTTTAGTAACAAGGAGTACTCATTACCAACAGATTGCAACATCTACTCCTAAATATTCATTGAAAAGTAGACAAAAACTGTGTGAATTATATTGTAACAGCCAACACAAAATACACTTATCAGTCATGGAATCAAATGCACGGATTTTAACAACTAGGTATTATATGAAAAATCAGTATTCTGACCCGAAATAAGATCACTTTACTATTGCAATTATCTGGTGTCAACATACACATTTTGTAATAAAGATAATACAAAGCAAGTGTTTACTGGATTGTGATTTACAGATAAATAAAGACGGGGGCTTGCTTTTTTTCGGATGAAGGAATTCATTTTCATCCCATTATACACATGTGTACTTACACTAGCACTTAAACCTAGCTTGTGTTTGCTTCAGCACTGCTTAAGAACCTGGGTATATACATAAAAACAGTTGTGCTGGGTTAGACGAAAGGCCCATCTAGCTAATAATAATCAACGTATTTTTCTTTCAGGACCCTAGTCAGCCTCTCCTGGAAGCCACAGAAATTTTCAGGGGCCTTAAAACCATGTGGCAAGTGCTTAGTTCTGAGGTTAAACATTTATCCTAGAAACACAAAGGAGCAGAGACGAGCAGTGACAGGCAGCTGAACCCCAATTACCTAACGGAGCTGCCTGGGGTGAAAATGTCACGGAGGCACCCCAAGGTTTGTTTAAGGGACAACAAGGTCCAAAGTAACTTTTATTAAACCGGTGAGAAACAGGGTTTTAGCACTCCAAAGTGACTTAAATACAGGTTCGGATATCAGTTGAGGAAATTATTAAGGGGCAGCAACTAATACAACAGGAGGTCCACAGAGTGCATGCACGTGGCTTCACCAAAACGATGCCGGAGCCGTTCCTGAGTCCGGGAGGAGTGCACACTTGTCTGATACGGTGTGTGGTTATTTTAAAGGGATACACGTACTTGTAGTGAGTACGGAAAGTGTACACTCGCGATTCTGCGAGGGTAAATTTATAATACACTCGCAACCCTGCGAGGGTTAATTTACTTACACGTGCAAATGTGCACGGAATATTACACGTGCTTATGTGGAAGCATGGGAGGAAAATACACCCGCGATTATGCGAGGATTAATTTTACACGTGCATATATTGAGCACGGAAAGTTACACGTGCATATGTGCACGGAAAGTATAAATATACTCGCAATCCCGAGAGAAGTTTTACTCACACCTGCGGCAGCAAGGCAAGTGGAGTCTCCATCCCACGGTGGGGGGCGGTCTCGGCGGCAGCATCTCGCCCGTGCTCCGAAAGACCCGCGACAATGGGCAGAGTCTCGACGAGAGTCACGTTTTTTTTTATAGGCTGATCAGATCTGACTGTGGGCATTCCAGAAGCTTCTCTCCACCCCCACACTGGCTGTGGGTGCCCCTGAAGCCTCCAAACATCCCCCACACTGGCCGCAGGCGCCCAGCGGCTCCCTGGCGCCTCGGCACTCCCTTCTCCTAATGGTCCTGGCCAGGGTGCTCTGGGGCCAAACAAAAGAAGCTGTCAGTCTCAAGTAGCAGAGAGAGAGAGAGGGAGATGTGCCTACTCCTTCCATACTGAAGGAGGGAGGGGGAGAGAGGGGGGTTTGCATCCTGCCACAGAAACCCATCACAACCAGTTTACGTGAGCATGGGACTCACTATAGGATGCAGGGAAAGAACATTTTGGGATTGGACAAGATTTCTTATAAGATGTGTAGGGGATGAACCAAAGACAATAAAGAATAATTCCTTTCATTTGCTTTTCCATCTGCTTGATGTCCTCTAGTTGTGTCAAAAGCAGCACTGATCCTCACCCACCCTCTTCCACAACGTTCAACATATTCTAGAGCTCTCTCCTATTTCTCCTCAGTCATCTCTTTTGCAGAATGTTTGACTTCTAGGCTGTTCAGTTATCCTTTGTATAGAAATCATGCCAAAATCATCTTTGTTGCCCATCTGCAACCTCCTTCCAGTAGAAAAACGGGGGATAGGAACATGAACAACCTTTTGAGGTGGGAAACTGAAACAGTACGCAATATTCTGTATGCAGGTGAAACACAGACTTACTAATACTTCCTATTCTTTTTCCTCTCTGTTAGTCTCCTAATAATTCCTCAAATACTTTAAGTAGGCCATTTCTCAAAGAACGTTGACCATACTCATGTCAACACAATCATTATTTTAACTAATAAGCAATCTGAGAGTTCAGAAGAAGTATACCAAAGCTTCAAAGTTATGTCAGTTTATAGGAACTTAGTTATCCAAATCTATTTATTAAATGTTGACTTTGGAATAGCAACAAACCTCTGAATAAATGTACCTAACTTATTTTAACACATGCAGCTCTGTCACACATGTACTTTATGAAAGCTGTCTGCATCTCCTCCAGCAAAATTCAAACTAAAATAGACACTATTAACAATCAGATGAAGAGATCAAAAGCTTTGCAACAAGCACACATGTCAACATTAATACAAAAGCAGCAATGTCACTCATGTAAAAATATTAAAAAGAAATACAGTTCTTTCCCCTCTACCTGCCCCACTCTAGTTTATCCTGCCATGGGTATCATTTCAGAGTTAGGAAGCACAGAGGAAGTTTTCAGGTGTTCAGTGGTGGTAAATGGAATAAAAAGCAAATCACATCCTTACCTGGTCTGTGCCTGTTGCCCGCCTCAGCAGAAAGAGAACCCCCTTGTGCCCGGCGAGATCCAACTTTACCTCCAGTACCGCCAGGATAATGATAGATGACTGATGCTGAGCATAACCCCTCGAGAGCAGCTGGAAAGTAAGGGAAAAAACACAAGAGATTAGTAGAGATGCTTGCAAGAAAAGTGAAGTATCATGTAGTAAAGTCTACTTACACAAACACAAAGTCTGCCTCAAATTGGAAGCCTGGTGACAAAGGTCATGGAAAAGCCTGAGATACTCAATATCCTCTTATCTCTGCTTTTATTCATCAGGTTTACGCACAGACCTCCCAGGTCCCCAAAACTATGAGCAGAGTCTGTAGGAGTGTGCAGCAGGCACAGCGGAGCAAAACAAGCATACAAAGCACTTAATCCAACTGGACACAAATGTACAAAAGCAGCATCCACGGATGCCAAGAGAGCTGGTCAATGTGAGGCCACTCACTCATGCCCTCCAACAGCTTATGTCAACTGGGGAAGGTTTCTAGTGACTGGACAAAGCAAAACATCACAAGAGGGAAGTACCAGGGGCCTACAGGCAGGTCAACCTCAATTCTCTGGCAAGGCTGTAACAAAAATCCTTCTGGAAGCCATTTCCAAGCACATGAAGGACAAGAAGGTGACTGGGACAGCAAACATTCATTTATCAAGGGTTAATCAGTCTTCGGCAACATCACTGCCTCCTATGATGGGATGATGAGCTCAGTGGACAAAGGAACAGCGGTGGATGTTATGTATTTTGACTTTCACGAGACTTTCAGACAGGGCCTCCCATAGCATGCTTACAGGCAAATTTATAAGATTTAGACAGCTGGCGTATAAAGTAGGTGGAAAATAGGATGGATTGTGATCGGCAGTGTGAAGTCCAAATAGTTCCCAGTTATTAGTGATGTCCCCCAGCAATTAATACCAAGGACAATGTTCTGTTGTCTTCATTAAGAGCACGGCTGATTGCAGACAGCAATCAGAAAATTCCTGGGCAACACCAAATTGAGGGGAACAGCAGGGCAGGCCTTCAACGCATGGAGAATTTTCCAGGCTGGAGATATGGGCCACCAATAGCCTCGTGGAGTTCAAGTTCATGAATCTCTGATGGAATAACCCTATGATGACTAGTCAGAAAGCAGCTTTGCAGACAGGACCTGGGGGTCCTGGTGGATAAGTTAAGAGCAGTTAGTAGTAGGCCCTTGCAACATAGGTAAGAACTGCATGCTGGACTGTGAAAGCCACAGTGTAACCAGCAGGTCAAGGGAAGGGATTATTCCCGTCCGTTCTGCATCTGAGAGACCACATCTGGAGCAAAGCGACCAGCTTCAAGCTCCCCAGTGCTAGAAAAACGTTAACATCCCAAAGCAAGTCCAGTAAGTCATCAAAATCATCAGGGGGCTGGAGGCTGTGATGTATGAGAATCAGAGAGAAGTGGGTTTGTTCAGCCTTAAAGAAAGAGAGGGGAGATGATCTTGCTGTCTTTAAACACCCTGTGGGAAGGTAGAGAAGAGATGGAATCAGATGCTTCTCAGAGGTGCAGTGATTGATGAGGGTCAACACAAGTTGACACCGAATATTCTGCTTTAATGTAGGAACAATTTCTATTTTATTGCTGGGTTTTTTCAAACTACAAGCAACAAAATATTAGCACAGGTTGCTCAGAGATTAAAGAACTTCCAGCCTTAAATATACCTAAAACTCAACAGGACGGGTCCCTGAGTAACGTGATTTAAGTGGATGTGACATGAGCAGGAGATCAGACTTGAAGACCTCTAGAGGTCATTTGCAATCCAAATTATTCTGAGTCTATACATATAATTTCGTATTTCAGCCTCAAAATACATTTTTGCTCTGCAGAAGTAGAAAAGTTCTCCTTCCTTGTTTGAAGAATCCTGAGCCACTTAACCTTTTGAAAGAGTAAAAGGGAAGAAGTGGAAAGCCAGGAGGTGTTATGGTATTCATAATGTATAACATACAGAACCATCAGTAAGCTAAGCGGATTTCCAAGTAGAATGAGAAAGTTAAAAGAAGAACTGGAAATGGCAATTTTCCTAAAAGGGTATGAAACCAAGAAGCAGAAATTGTCCTCAAAGATGACTTGTACATCAAATAAAGAGGAAATAAACAGGATGGGAAAAAGGAAAAGGACAGGAGGAAGGGTCAGGGAAAAAGTGAACTGTGGGAACTCAATGTCAGAGGAAGGAATTTATGCTGGTAGAAGTTAAACATTTGCTATTTTGACAGATATAAAGGCAAAAGAGAAATAATTAGAAGTCACACACAGCTGTTTTTCTAATACATTTTATGTTGCATGTTTTCTTAAACACATTTGTTCCTTGTGTCTTATTACGTTATTTTTGACTTAATTCTTAGCCACACCTGATATTCAGATTTTGGTCACCATAATCATTTTCACAATACAGGAGAAAAGGTATTGAAGATAGTTTGATTTACTTGGTTTTAGGAACTAATTATTTCATAATCATCAATTAATTTGATATCATCAATTAATCCTACCTCCAAGCCACAGAAAGTCATTCACAGACCGCAGAAGTTCCACTGCCATGTGATAGTGCACCAAGGAATCTTGTAACATCCCAGCTTGTAAACATAGGTCACCAACATGTTTCCGCATCCGGCCTTGACAACGCTTCTTATAGTGTCTGCAAAATAAAAGGTACAATTTAGTTATTTACAGGAAATGTTTAATTGAAATAATTAACACCTAAAGTCAATTTTCTTTCCTCCTTAATAGGAGAACAAAATTAAGTTACTCTCCCTGAGCAAACAGCCAGCGCTAATTCTAACCAGCATACACTGCAAAAGAACAAACAATTTGAGTATATATGGTAAAAAAGCAACACATCACGTATTTTGCCTACCTAGCACTTACACAGATAAGACTCACAAAGTTAAAAGACTGCACTGCAGAGCACTTCAATAGCCTTGTCACAGATGGAATAAAACAGAACCATAGAATCACCCAGGTTGAAAGGGATCTCGAAAGATCATCTGGGTCCAACCTTTCATGACAAAGGGAGCCTGGATGAGATTATCAAGCACCCTGTCCAGTCGTATCTTAAAAACCTCCAAAGCAAGGTTCTTGTTGTCCTCAATGGGTTTTTGGCTGCCTTTCCATAACTGGTGTGCTTCTTTTGGGCTTTTAGGCACACTCAAATGCTTCCCATAGAATCCCTCGCATCTGGGCTCTCAGCATATTGAAGTTGGCTCTTCCAAAATCCAGGGTCTTCATCCTGCTACTGGTCTTCAGTCCGTTCAGCAGGATCTCAAACTCCACAATGTCATCATCACTGTATTCAAGGCTGCCATTGGTGGTGATGTTGTCAAACAAGTCTTCTTGGTTTGTGAGCAGTAAATCTAACACTGTGCTGCTCCTCATCGCAGGCCCAGAACCATTTTGGTTGGAAGAGATTCATAAGGTCATCAAGTCCAACCATAACCTGACTCCAGTGCTAACCCATGTCCCTAAGGACCACATCTCTGCATCTTTTAAACACCTCCAGGGATGGCGACTCCACCATTTTCCTGGGCAGCCTGTTCCAATGCCTGACAACCCTTTCCATGTAGAAATCTATAGCAGGATGCAATTCTCAACGCATCCCAGGAACATAATGGATGACTTGTGCACCACCACATTGCTTTCCCAACAAATGTCCATGTAGATGTCACCTGCGAGGAACAGGTTCTGTTGGCCTGAGACTTCCTCGAGTAGCTGGTATAAGGTTTTGTCAGCCTTGTCATCCTGACCAGGAGGCTGGTAACAGATATCTGACATAACATGACCCTTGGTGATGACCCCTCTGATCTTGATTGACATGGTTTAACCCTGCTGGCAATTAAACACCAGACAGGTGCCAGTAGGATGGGGTCCCACACTATCCAATATGGCCTATCAACCACCACCATCCTTCCCATCACTTGACAGACAGGTATCATTCCTTTAGTCTATGGACCACCCTTCTAAAACGTTCATAAAATATCCAGGAACATCCACAACACATGCGCTGAGTTTATTTAATCCATGACTTTGGGCTCCATCTCTTCTGGTGGTCACTCAGGACAGGAGAGGTGCTGTGCTGCGTGGAGTTATTGGCCACCAAAGCCAACTCAGGTCAGGTCACTGCTGACTTGTGCAGCTTCCTGTAAGGTTTGTTCTCCATTGCTTCAGGTGGTTCCTGCTATAGTAATTCCTATAAGATGCAAATCACATCGTGGGCTACAACAATTTAAAGGCATATTCATTACAGTCTCCACCCCCGGTCCCTTTTTGGGACAGGTTATAGGGTTTAACATTGCAGGGAACTCCTCCCCTTGCCCCTGCTCTGGCTTGAACTCCTCCAGAACCTGCAGTCCCTTAGGGGTGTACCTGCTCCAAATGGAGCCACTGTCACTTCAGGAGGACACCTGCTGTGGCACAGACTTATCTACAGTCACTTTGGGGTACAACTGCTCCAGTATGATCTTCTCCATGGGCCACAGGGAGAAGTAAACCTGCTCCAACATGGCCTTACCCATGGCTGCAGTTCCTCCAGGGATGTACCCGCTCTCTCATGGGATCACAGAATGTCCTGAGTTGGAAAGGACCCACAATGATCACCAACTGCAACGCCCATCCCTGCAGAGGACACCACCATAGATCACACCGTGTGTCTGAGGATGTTGTCCAGTCTCTTCTTGAACACTGTCAGGCTTGGGGCCATGACACCTCCCTGGGGAGCCTGTTCCAGTGTCCAGCACCCTCTGGGTGAAGAATCTTTTCCTAATGTCCAACCTGAACCTCCCTGGCACATCTTCCTGCCATTCCCTTGGGTTCTGTCATTAGTCGCCAGAGAGTATCCATGAGAGTTATCCACGAGAGTCACCCATGGCCAGGCTTTGAGGTGCTCCAGCACAACCTCATGCACAGCCACTGCTGCTTCAAGGCGTACCTGCTGCAGCATGGACTTATCCACAGTCAACATAAGACGTCCCTTAGTGACGATCCCTCTTATCTTCATACAAAGACATTCAATAGAACTTCGATTGTCTCCATAGCTCAGCTCCATATATTCACATTTCTCTATCCCCTCTTCTTCCCTTCCCATCTTTCTGAAAGAGCTCATAGCCATGCACTGTGATCTTCCAGTCTTCCCACCACATTTCTGTGGTTCTTAGGGTATCATAACTCCCAGACTGGGTAAGTAGCTCCAGTTCCTCCATTTTGCTACCCAGACTCCATGTGTTCTCAGATGTGCACTCAAGGTGGCTGAACTTGGGGTTCTTGCCTCTGGAGAGGGTTAGGGAGCATCCCTAATGACTCCCATAGGTGCACTCATCTACCCTGTTGCTTATGAATATGCAGGTGTCACCGTTCTGGACACTTATCCTGCCGGTTCGTTACTTTAAAGTGCAATTGATTAACTCAGCCAATCTGCTAGCGAAGATTCTCCTGTCTTTCCTAGGCAGGTGGATCCTACCTCTTCCCAATACGCTGTATTGATCAAAAATCTACCAGTGATCATTGAAAACAAAACCTTGGTGACAACCCAGTATATTTGAACCTCACAACTTCAAAAAACAAATAAGTAAAACCACACCCAGGGTAACATCCATCCTCCAGCTGCTGAACCCTCAGATCCCAGAGCAAGACTTGGATATGAGAGGAAATATCATGATTTTGGAATGAAAAGGGGTTTAAGGTCGTGGGAGGTTTTTTCCAGCAAAGAAGCCTAAAGATGAACTATATCACAACACATCTGAACCGACTGTCTTCGTGAGTCCCTAAAGTGGGGGGAAAAAAGTAAAAGGGGAACAAAACATATGAAATGTAAGGATAGGAATAAGCAAATAAGCATATTGATGTATCTCCTTTCAATTTTAAGGCAGAAAGGCTAGGAGAAATGGTAATAAAAACAATTACATGGTACTGGTTTGTTTGCTTTTGAGTTTCTTGGCTTGGGTTGGGATTTTTTTTCTTAACCGAAAGAGAAGCATCAAGTCCCAAGGACAACCACAGTGTTCAGCCACCAAATAATGCCTGATTCCCTGTAGCTGGTTTGAAAAAAGAATAGTTCATCAAGAAGATGAAGATAAAAGTAACCAATCTATATGGATGGAGGACAGAAAATGAAAAAGATTTATGGAAGCACATCCAATGTCCTTATAAAAATCAAATACAAAAGCAATCAGAACCAATGTCATCGTTCACAAGACAAACCGGGAATTATAAAAGGAGGAAAAAAGCATAACTCCTATTGCTCCTCTCCATCTAAAAAGGCACAAATAACTCCTATTTAAATGTTCCCATTTTTCTGATCTATCACATCATATTCACAATTGATGTGAAGATGACAACATTAAATGAAGCCAAACACAAGACAACTGTTGTTCTTTCAGACATGTCTAGAAATTGTAATATTTCTTCTCTTTTTCAACAACCATTTACTTTACAGATCTTTGTAAGCAAAAAATACAAGAAAATTTAAAGTGAAAACTAAAGCTGCTCTGCACAAACTATGGAAGGGCACCAAATCCTGCCAAGATTTCAGTGTGAGCTTTGGGTTATAGAGAAATACCTCAGCCAAAAAGCTACTTTCTAATCTTGAATCAGAACTGTATAGAGAGCATAAATTGTTTACAAGTCGGGTTTTACTAATCTCTGCATTCAAGAATTGAATTGTGTTATATTGGTTTTAACTCTTCTTTTTTACATAGAATACATAGCAGAATTAGAGAATCATTGTTCCTGTTGCCTCATCCGCTGCTCTCCTGACCAACGCCTCATTTTGCTGCCGATTTGTATATATGGCAATATATGCAAAGTTTGAATGCATTTATTCACTTAGCCATGAAAAAACATTTTCGATACAAAACTCTTCCCCTTTAGAAACTTTCTTGATTTATGAACAAACAGATAATTTATTCCTGAAGAAATTTACTATTAATTATTCGAAGACTGAATTCATTCCATCTACTTTTAAGCTCTTCAACGTGGTGCCAAGACTGGATCTACCTCCTACAGCCCCTACAAGTCTCCACCACCCTCCTGGAAAACATTTACTTACTAATTATAGAGTAAGTTTGCACCATACAAATGTATAAACTGTGTCGTAATTTAGCATTCACAATTAAGTACAATGAATTCAGGCTTATTGTTTTTTCTTCCCCCATTACTGCAAGACAAAAGGCAAAGATTTCATTGAAATAAAACCCACTCTCTGCAGACAGCAAAACTTGATTTACTTCATATTTGGGAAGCCTGTTTTGAAAAAAAAAACACCCTAATATCTACAATATCAGGTTGTTGAAAGCATATCTAAGTGACTGACTTTTTTCAATGCATACTGGGGTGCAAACTTAATGGAAAAGTCATACATGCATGTATATACATAAACATAAAATTATGATTATTCATTTTAATACCCAGATCATTTTGCTTCACAGCTTTAACTGAAGGACCTGACCACAAAGCTGAAAGTGAGAAGCTTATAGATATCTTATTTCATTTTTTTTATTAAAACAGTTTAATTATTTTGGCTCTCTACTGCATAATCCACATCTATTTGATGACAGGGAGTCTGCGTAAGTTAATTGCTTTTTCTAGGATAAGATGACAACCTTTTTCTAGATCAGTTCCTTCTAGTATCATCCTGCTAAGAGCTGTTTCTGTTTAATTTTCCTCTAGGAGATCATTTAAGACATTAAGTTTCAAAGACACACGCAACTCCCACCCAAAAACATACCACAAACCCCTTCAACTCCTTGGTCAACTCTTCTTCAGAAGGTCCTCAACACATACAGTTGACTACTAAACTAGTTTAAGATCTTACTCTCTTAAGTTAATTGTGTTCATCTGGCACCTAACACACCCCTGGTGTTCTCTTCAGAATAATAACCACAATGGTTACCATTAGTGACCACCACTACTCCTTCAAATTGAAGGACAATAAACTCATTCCAGAAACCAAAAAGCACTTCTTGACCCCATTTCCATTTCTACCTCATTTGCTATATACAATACACACTTTACCTCTTCATCCCCAACTCTTTTCTAGGATCCCAGGATAATTTTATGGAAAAATCAGAGTAACGATATTATATTTCAAGACAGAATTTATTTTCACTACAAACCATCCAGCAACAGGTTGGAAGGAATTTCTGGATCCCCCAAACTTCCAAGTGGCTAAATTTAAAAACAAGAAACATGCAAAATGAATTTGCAAAAGTATTCATGCAAAGTGCTCAAAAAAAAAAAAAATGCCCATCAAATTCCACTAATTCCAATTAGCATGCAGAACTACAGGGATCACCAATCATAACATTACCCAGGCTTCAAAGACACAGCTACGACGTTTGATCGATTGCCAGAACTTTTGAATTTGGAAACCAAACACAGGCAGCAACAGCTTCATGGCTTTGGGGTTCAAAAAATAAAGCAAATTCCAGAGGCCAGCAGCCGCCTAAGCAAATTATGTGTGTCCTACAAAAAAATTCAGCCTTGCTCCCAAATATAATTGCCAAATAGCGCCAAATGGGGTCAACCACAGTAGAAGGGCTCCAGGCAGCAATTATTTTTGTGTGTAGTGAAAAAGAAATATAAAAGCAACACTAAAATATGCAATGAAGGCGGAGTGGAAAGGCAGTATATGGAAGAAAGCTAACTATTTTTTAAAATATGCAATGGCGGCCTACCTTTTTAGACCCAACAACAAACTCACAGGGCAGTATGAGAGGAGGAGAAGAAGAAACAAAAAAAAGAAAGGAACAAAAAATAAAAATTAGAAAGACAGAGAACAGAAAGAAAATTAACAGCCACATACATATACTGAGATATCATACACTTTGATAAATCAGTGAACAAACCCCATCTATGAGAGACACATCTATAAATAGTGCCCTAATTTCTCATCACTCAATACTATCACGTGGATGCCTTACCGGTATTAAAAAAGCAAGAACCTAAGACACAAACAGATGTAAACAGCAGCAAAATGAGCTTATCCAAGTAGATTTATAACCATATATGAGTAAGTTTATTTTTTGAGCAGAAAATTAAACTAAAATAGAAAAAATAACTGGAATTCTGGCAAGTAGGTTTCCTAGTCTCAAGTTTGTAGGACCTCTGTGTCACCATCAGAACGTGCGTTTCCATTCTTCTCAACCAGTCCCCCGACCTTTACAAACAACTACCAAGTGCACCTGACTTCAGAACAGTTTCAATTGTCCTCACCTGCCTCACCACAGAAAGATTTTACCCAATTTGCAGATGAAGAAACTGGAAGAGAAAAATTAACAGATTTGCCAAGATCACCTATTGGCAGCACCCTCTAGAAATTAAACCAAGGGCAGACTCCCAGTCCTACAACTTTCAATTAACAGGATGAACTTTCTTAAAAAGTCTTAGGACTTAAGCTCACTGTTTTTCATACATCACGTTTTCTACCAGCCAAAAAATTCTTCTCCACAGATAATACAGTGGTTTTGTGCATATTGTCATCACTGTACGAGCTCTGGGAATGTCGTCTCTTCTGCTCCTCAGACAAGCAACTTGCAAAAGACAAAGATCAGCTCCACTTTTTCTGAGAATTATCTTACTGAAAATGCAGCACAATAATCAGCCTTCTTCATTTATGAGCTCTGTATCTCAAAAGAAGCCAATCATATTGCAATGATTATGTAACCAAATTAAAGCCAGTCTTACTAACTGAGCAAGAGAGATCAATTCTACCTGTCTAGTCCTGATCATAACATCAGTATTAAACAAAATATTTTATAATAAATTGCTTGGAGAAAAGTCTCTCTTGAGATGCAAAAAAAGTTAAGTAGTTTTAACTAGTCTTCAAAGCATGTGATCATAATTACTATGTCCCATGTAACTTCTTAACTCATTTACACTGAATATATCATCCCAGTTCATTAGCTCAAGGTTACAGCTCCACTCCACATTTAATGAGACCTCTGCTACACACTGCGAAATTTAACTTCAATTTTAGAAGTTACAGGAAAAGTTGTGCTTATTTAGCCTAAGCAGACACCTGTAACTACAGCAGTAAAGACAGAGACTCTCTGTTACAAACACAAAGAGTTTGTCTTCTCTTCCATCTATTTAATACAGAATTGGTGTGCCTTTTAACCTGTTGGTTGCACACTGACAGGAGGTCAGGATAAATTATCCATCCTTTTTTTGTGTGTGTGTATTATAAAAAAGAGGATAATCTTTGCTTTTAGTTCTTTAGAAATTTCCACTGCAAAAAAGCTGTTTCATTTATCTCAGTATCTCAACAACATCTTTTTATTATTTCATTCTTTAAACTCATTAGGCTCACAGTCTAAAAACCAACAAAGCAGCAAAGTTATTCTACCAGATGTTCCCATATGTCCTCTGTGCATTCAGACAACCTTTGCCCCTCCCCAAACAGAATTATACAACACCACGTTTTGCAAAACCAGAAACTGGACTCCATTGAAGAAGGTCCTTCCTAGTTTTGTGTCACCTCGTTATGACTAAATGCAATGGTTTCCCCTTCATTTGGCAATCTGCCACTGTACAAGAGAACACGCTACAATAAAAACCTTTTATTGCAACCGAAGAAATAAAATGCAGTATACTACCTGTTTCACATCTAAAGACTTAGGCTTGAAAGCATAGGTTAGTTTATATACATACACACACATATATATATGAAAATATTTCTTACTCAATCAAGGACAACTCTTTTCCTGACATTTACTTGGGATTATATGAATTTCTCCTTTCTGTTACAAAACTCAAAAAAAAAAAAAACACCTAAAACCCTCAAGGCATATAGAGTATTTTCTTACTTATCCACACAAAACACTAAACTGAATATCAAGATCTTTTAATTCAGCAGGCTTATGCTATCCATATGTAAATCCTAAGTTTTAAAACAATCAGCAGTACTAACTCCACAGCAAAATAAAGCTGAAAAACTTTCTTACTGCTGAACTGAAAGAGGAAAGATTAGAATATTTAACACCTTTTCTTTAAGCAACAAATACTCAAACATTTAAAGTATGATCATTGATCCAGACCTACTGAAAAAATATTTGGTAGTTGGACTACCCAGCAAGGTTGGATGTATATGAACCAGCAATTAATTCTGTATGAACCCACACGTTTACAGAACCAGGGTCACACACCTTCCAGTTCACAAAGAATTCAAGCATCACATTAAATCTGTTTCAACTCTTCAGCAAAACAGCACAAAATATCTCCTTGGATACATGTAGACAAACATACTGCCTGTTATTTGAGCTCCAAACCCATTCAGAACTTCACAGAAAATATTTATCCATTAGCTACAACACAGCCACTACTCATCAATAAGTACTTTATGTCAGGAACTCACTCCCAAAGTGAAATTTGGAAGCATGCTCTTTAGAAGACAAAATGGAATGGAATAATTCTTGGCCAAAACTCGCAGTTTTCTTAGCTAATTGGAACAGGAAAGTCACTGCTCACCAGGAACAGGGGAGAAAGGTTCTGCTGGTCCTTCAGGCAACCAGAGATAATTTAATGGAGGGCTTCAACTTAATTAGAAACCTAGAATACTTTCTTCCAGCATATTGCAGTCTTATAGAGAGATTCTAATTATGCAGAGCTAATTGATGTGTTCAGAAAGCTTCGCAAACCTGTCTGGATACCTCTGAGCTTTTACACACCATAACCACCGCTGGCATCCCTAAGAGTACAAGACAGATGTGAAAAATACTCTTCCTATGCATACTATGTATTTTGATGGGGCTTCCACACTTCTCTTTTCCAAACCAAAAGGAAGATGGTTTGGATCCCTTGGATTCAGCCGCAAACAGCGGAGCCAAACAGATTGGAAAGGTGGGGAGGGGGAAAACACGCTATAACATACACAGAACCAAAGAGAATGGTTGTGAGAAGAACAGTAACAAACTAAGAGGGGTCAGGAATATCAAATAAATAAAAATGAAACACAGGGAAACATGCTGGACTTAGTCACCAAAATAAATGGCCACTGTTTCATAGGATGAAAAAGTAGACAGAGGCTTAAAGGAAAATAAACACAATAGGTAGGATTAGTCAAATACTAATCAACATAAAATCATTTTTCATCGATGATAACTGAATTTCCTTATTAATATTGTAGGTCTATAAAAACATTTCAAGCTTTCCAGCAAAAAACCTCTTTATACCAGAACCTGTCAAACCTTTCCTATGACTTCTTCCTCCCATTTGATTAGCCTCATAAATTAAATATATATATAAACTCAAAACATTAAGTATGATCAGGCTACAATTTAAACTCTCTTAAATTACAGCATGACCTTTGTAGTAACAAAGTACACTTTTGTCCTTCCTAACAGGCTTATTCTAAACACAAGCAATTGCCACACAGTTTTTCAAGACCTGAAAGCTGACAAAAATAGCTCCTTACCTACTGTCGGTGTCCAGACCTACAAAATCCTTCTTCTCAAAGGGAACACAGAGCAGCGGGATCTTGTCTCCAGACTTGTCAGTGGCTCTGTCAAGTCTCTTAGACTCCAACACTATGAAGAGGGATTCAATAAAATCTTCTATTCTCTTCTCCACGGTTTCACATTCATCATAACTGGGATAAAATGCCACATCTGTGCGGGGCTGCTCTGTGATCTCTCCTTGAAGCCCAAAGACAAACAACCGGGAATCATAGAGAGTAGAACCATACATTTCCTTCTGCAGATGGAATTTCTCAAAAGTCTGCGGCCACTCCTTCGCGGAAGAACAGTCCGTGATAGTTATCAGCCCCACAACTTTGCGGTGTGTCTGAAAATCCCCCCATTCGTTGTTCTCTGGGGGATAATGGTGCCTATAGCGGATATACAGCACACGCTGAGAGTCACGCACGTTAACTTGACTCACTGCTGAAATTCGCTTGTAGATCCTGAAGAAGCTCTCTTCGGGTACAATGCCGATCGGTTGAACCACGACCAGGAGAGTCTGATGGTCCTCAGCACACTGCATGTAGTCAGGAACGCTCATTTTGCATCAACTGCAGGCTAGCGGAAGAAAAAAGTATATTATTTTTTAACACTGAGAACTACACATGTAGTTGCTGAATCAAGCCAGGACTTAGATGCTAAACACTTCTCCATCCTGTGCTACAAAAGCCAAACAAACCCATGAGGCAGCAGAGTCTCTACCACAGCCAGAGACTAAACTCCTGTCAAAGCACCATCTCAGAGGAACCAGCCTTTGTGACTCGGGCTCTCCAGTCTGTCTCCACAACACACCTTGTGGAAATACAGAAAATTGTGTAAGGTGGGATGTAAACCCACACCCAACTGGAATGACCAGACTTTACACAGTTCTCAGCGGCCAGGCAGAGGAAAATTAGGCCCAGAATGCTTATTTTTGAGAAAAGGCGCTCATCAGTTTCTCAAAACACCTGCCCAATTCATGAAAAAACAAAAAACAGCACAAGAAATGTTTTCTGCTTTTATATGTACGTATTTATAACTCCTTCTCCCCCGAGGTATCTCAAATTGATCACTGAGCTGCACTGTGTCTTAAATTAATCATAGAATCATTTTGGTTGGATGAGACCATTAACGTCATCAAGTCCAACCATAACCAGACTCGAGCATTAAACCATGTCCCCAAGAACCTCATCTAAACGCCTTTTAAACCCCTCCAGAGACGGTGACTCCACCACTGCCCTGGGCAGCCTGTTCACTGCTTCAAAACCCTTTCCAGGAAGAATTTTTGCCCAATATCCAATCTGAACCTCCCCTGGCACAACCTGAGGCCATTTCCTCTCATCCTGTCACTTGTTACCTGGGAGAAGAGCCCAACCCCCTCCATGCTCCAAGCTCCTTTCAGGCAGTTCAGAGATCAGAAGGTCTCCCCTCAGCTCCTGTTCTCCAGCTGAACCCCCCAGGTCCCTCAGCCGCTCCCATCACACTTGTGCTCCAGCCCCTTCCCCAGCTCCGTTCCCTTCTCTCAACTTGCTCCAGCACCTCAAGGGTTTTCTTGGTATGAGGGGCCCAAAACTGATCCCAGGATTCAAGGAGGGGTGCAGAGCTGAGCCCTCACATCTCCTCTGAGACCTCCCATATCCCCAGGTGGATTTCAGCTCCGAAGCACCCTCTAAAACATACATACACCTAAACCAAATCAAAGCACGCAGCACAGCTTCAGACTGGCACTAATAGTTTCACTACATACAACGAAGAAAAAGAGTTACACGCTCAGCTGGCAGAGCAGCAGTGCGAGAAGCAGGGGCTCCTCGGAACTACCGACACTGTGAACACAGAATGTGAGGGGTTGGAAGGGACCTGGAAAGCTCATCCAGTGCAATCCCCCCATGGAGCAGGAACACCCAGCTGAGGTTCCACAGGAAGGTGTCCAGGCGGGTTTGAATGTCTGCAGAGAAGGAGACTCCACAACCTCCCTGGGCAGCCTGGGCCAGGCTCTGCCACCCTCACCATGAAGAAGTTGCTTCTCAGATTTAAGTGGAACCTTTTGTGTTCCAGTTTGCACCCATTGGCCCTTGTCCTACCATTGGTTGTCACCGAGAAGAGCCTGGTTCCATCCTCCTGACACTCACCCTCTACATATTTATAAAAATTAATGAGGTCACCCCTCAGTCTCCTCTTCTCCAGCTCCAGAGCCCCAGCTCCCTCAGCCTTTCCTCACACGGGAGATGCTCCACTCCCTTCAGCATCTTTGTTGCCCTGCGCTGGACTCTCTCCAGCAGTTCCCTGTCCTTCTGGAACTGAGGGGCCACAACTGGACACAATATTCCAGGTGTGGTCTCCCCAGGGCAGAGCAGAAGGGGTGCCGTGCAAATCCCCGCTCCCGCCCCTCGCTGTCAGCGCCGCCCGTCCCGCCGCTTCCCCTCAGCCGAGGCCTCGTCCCGCCGCACCGGCCGGGCAGGAAGAGGGGCGGGACACCGGGACACCGCCGCTCCGCTCCCCCAAACCCGTTTCCCTCTCCCCGGCCGCAACAAAGTTTACGAGTGGAAAATAAATACATTTTTAAAGCGAGAGGCAAGCGCGGAGGAGGCGCGGCAGCAGCGCACGCACCCCTAAGGAAAGGGCTGAGGGTGCAGAGGGAGGGCAAGCTCAGAGGAGCCGGTGCGGGGGCAGCGGGAGGGACAGAATCTCTCGGGAAGCGGGGAGCGGCTGCCTCGGGCGCTTGGGTGGGTAACGCGGGAGGGGAACGACTCACAGCCGGGACAGGAGCCGCCCCCACCTGCTCCTGCTGCCGGACGCGCGGGGCGGGAGCGGCGGAACTGACGGCAATGGGCGCTCGCAGCCCGGCCCGCCCGGGGAGGCGGCGCATGCGCAATGGCGGCGGGCGGCGGGCGACGTTGTTTGTCAGAGAGTCACAGAACGACAGGGGTTGGAAGGGAGCTCGAAAACTGAAAACTTGAGTGGCTCTAACACTCAGCAGGAGCCAAAAGTGAAGGTTCCAAATGCTGGAATCGGTCATGGATGACTTGTAGCTACAAAACCACAAAAGACTCTGGGAAGCATGAGGTTTGTTCAAGTGTTAGGGTGCTTTTCTAGTGCCAGACGTGAGAACCTCATGAGGTTCAAGAAGGTCCTGCACATGGAAGAATGGGAGAATGTCCTGAGCTGGAAGGGACCCACAAGGACCATCGAGTCCAACTCCTGTCCCTGCACAGGACAACCCCACAGTTCACCCCGTGTGTCTGAGGACGTTGTCCAGTCTCTTCTTGAACACTGTCAGCTTGGGGCTGGGACACCTCCCTGTGGAGCCTGTTCAGTGTCCAGCACCCTCTGGGTGAAGAACCTTTTCCTCATGTCCAACCTGAACCTCCCCTGGCACATCTTCTGCCATTCCCTTGAGTTTTGCGTTGGTCACTAAAGAGAAGAGTTAGACGCAGCATTTATCAACTTTACAGATGCACATGAAAACAGGAGAGACGTACTGCAAACTTCTTTGCACATTGGTCATGTGCCAGCTATGGGGAGAGTTGGAAATCAACATTCAACAACCAGACTCTTCTATAATTTTACTTTATATATATCGACACATATATACTATTTTAGATATATCCCTACTTAAAAAAGCCAGGAATAATCACCTCTGACAGCTTTTTTCTTATTCCAATAGGGCTTTTTTCATATTCCACAATAACACAGGAGAGCAAACACACAATCCTGGTCGCCACCAACTCTTCCAACATTCTTCTGCTTCTTCCCATAGAAGAGCTCTACCTGCTGCTACTCCATCCCCCATGGAGCTGCTTGGCCCAAGTATTTTATCCATTTATCAAGACAGATCATCAAGCAAACCATCTTTTTCTTGTCTGAATGCGAAAGGGAAGTCGTATCATCTATTCTTGCAAGCCCCCCCATTCAGCCAAAGCCAGTGAAGGGAAAACTACTCCCAGCCTCAGTTTGCAAATCCTCTGGCACGAAGCATCCTCAGCTTCTCTGTTGCTTATTTTTCCAGTGAAAATCCTTGTTGGAGTAGAAAGGGACATGTTATGACTTAAAGGCAGTGGCAGTCCAACAAGGTAACTTCTGTAGAATTCACAATTATTTGAGGATTATGGATGAGCCGTTGCGCTCAAAGCTGTATTCCTTGAACTGGTGTAAATTGATTTAACGTGAATTCAAAGATGACAGAGGTTAAACTGCAGGTTTCAAATAGCGCAGCTCTGTGGGGTTCAGAAATAATACAAAGCCAGGAGCTGCACACCCCTCTCAGGAGGAAAAATGGTATGTTCAAGCTTGGCCAAATTAGGATGAAGAAGACAGAGGGTGACAATTTTAAGTAAAGGAAATGACTGTGTTTCTCTCACAGATTCTTGCCAGGAATACAGCCAGGGAGATTTCTCACAGAAAAATAATTGCTACATTTATTTCTACATTATTGACGTGAGTACTAACTGGATGGCAAATGCTGACACTGGATTTGGTTGTGATATTGGTGATACCAAAACACCTTGAAGATTTGGTCTTGTGAACAGAGCCAGTGCTCAGCATTATTCACCAACCTGCCCTATAGCTTAAGTTGGAGGGCATTTAGAAACATGTTTTTTAACATAATTTATTGTTTCACTTCTTCCCTACAAAACAAAAAGGTGATCATAATACATGGCTTTGTACTAATTAAGACAGTTATGACTAAATGTACATCACAGCATTGAATATTTTATAATCTCTAGAAGATAATTTAGATTGTGGCTTTGTAAACACTGTGACCTGGAGTTTTCTCATTGCCATTAAACTGCTCATTCTCCTGAGGTCCTCCAGGATGAGGATGTGTCATGTTCTGAATAACTCCAAGTGGTGGAGCGACTCTGAAGAAAAGTTGCCTGAATTTGTATCAATCAAAAATGGAAATGGAAGATTAGACATGGTATTATCTGCCTAAAAGCTTGGCTTCCATTAATTTATTATTGCTTTTGAAAACCTTTATTGCTCCAGCTGTTCTGCTGGAGGAAGGTATAACACTGAGTGCCTTACCCGAAAGTTCAACGTTTAGGTATCTTGAAGTGACCATTGTCAATTCAGTCATTTTTTCTTTGCATTTGTGCACCAACATATAATTTACCCACTGCTCAGATATGTTTTGTATTTTTGATATGACACAGCCTTCTTATCCTTACCAAGCAGCACTTCAGAATAGGGTTGGGGTATTTTTTGTGAAGGAAAATCCTTCTGCTTCGTCAAGAACTTGTCTGTTTTCAGTTTAGAAATGCTGGGTTTGTATTGATATACTTCCAATTCAGAGAACACTAATACAGCAGTTATTTTGTGATAGTATCCTGTGCTAAACACCTCTTTCTTTTAATATAACTTTACATTTCTTGCTGTCTGTGCCAACTGCTTACCCACACAACATATTTGCCAGACTGACTGCAGCTCCTTCCCCTGTTTGCTGACACTGTCAGATTTTTCCCTAGCCCAGCATTTATCCACTGCTCTTCACACAATAATGGTGAATTGCTTTGCATGATCGCAGATCATAAATTGTAAAATCTCTCATTAATCTATTAACTTCTAAAATGTGCATGGATCAATTTTAAAATCTCATTCAGCAACATAGCAGCCAAGTTTTTTTAGCCATGCTCTATTTTTGTGCAAATAAAATGTGTTCTTCGGGGGTTTTTTTGGTTTTGCCAAGAAATTTAGAGGTTTTATTCTCTCTGAGAAAACTGGAAGATCTTTATTGCAACTAGAATTGCCTCATGCTCTTTAATGTACTTGTTCTTTCTCCAATAGTACTCTTAATATCTCCCAGTAACTTTGAGGAATTTTTCAGGCACTTTCTCCAGATTCATTTCCATAGGGAATTCTGATTATATGAGGTTTATCATGATTTTTCTTCTAATACCATACAATAACTGATACAAATAAGTACTTTTCAATGACTTAACATTCTTTTCTGCTTTCGGGTCGCCCATTAGTACACGTGAATAAATTGTCCCCATTTGAGCAGGTTCTTTATTGGAGCAGCAGGTTTTATTTCTGCCATTGCTGTATTTCCACTACGGGACAGGAACAGCATCTCTGGACACTCCTTTATTAGACCTAATTTATTTTGAGAGCTCAAAAGGCACAGAAATACCTGCACTGAGCAGTTGCTTCCTCAGATCTGCAAAGCACAGCAAAAAGAGGCTCTTGCAGCACAGACAGGAGAGCAGAAAAGGAGACACTGAGACATGATGCTTCTCTGCAGTTTGTAATTAGTCCCTATAGTGAACAAGGCATATTAATTTTTAGACAATCTGTTGTTTTGAATTTACCAGAGATTTATTTTACCTGTGTTCTCCGTCAGGTTTGATAAAGAATTCTTGATAACAATACCAATTCAGTTCTGATTCAAGAGAAATAATTCTAGTATGAACTGCTCTATGGGCGTGATTGTTTTTAATTAGGAATAGCAAGGATTCCTTTGCTTGTATGACGTTAATTCTGCCGTTTCAAAAGATACTAAAAAAAAGTTCAATTATTAAAAGCTGCACAGGAAAAGGGAAATGCCTGATAATGAGAATAGCAGCTAGAGGAGAAGAAAGTGAGTCCTGCTGTACCCAGGACTTACACTGTATTGTCCACAGCTGAGTAAAATGAATGCAGACAGCTCCCCAGATCCTATGGGATCTATATGGATCCTACATCTATATCCAAATGGCTCGATGCCCTCCAAAATCCTGGTACTTTGATGGGCTTTTGTACTTGTATTGAATTCAGGCTCCAGTAGAATTTATAAGAAATTCACGGTAATGTCGGCTGTTTCCACCAGATGTCACAAGACGATAAGGATCAAAGAAGAAGCTGAGCCTGCTAGATATCCCTATCGCATCACAGGACATTATGCTTCACTTCAGGTACAACTTAACACAGAATGACCTCCCGGAAGCTGTAACCTCTAGGGAATCATGCAGCCTGAGAGATTTACATTACCTGTAATGACTAACTGTAAAAGAAGTCTCCAAATGCAGTAATGGCGGAACGGATGCCAGTGAACACATCACTGAGCGAACCATGCACTGAGGTGCTTACAGCTGCTTAAGGTGATGTTATTAATAAATCAGTATAGAATCATAGAATCATTTTGGTTGGAAGAGACCCTTAAGATCATTGAGTCCAACCATAACCTGACCCTGGCACTAAACCATGTCACTAAGAACCTCATCTATGTGTCTTTTAAACCCCTCCAGGGATGGTGACTCCATCACTGCCCTGGGCAGCCTGTTCCAATGCCCAACAACCCTTTCCAGGAATAGTTTTTCCCCGATATCCAATCTAAACCTCCCCTGGTGCAACTTGAGGCCATTTCCTCTCATCCTGTCACTTGTTACTTGGGAGAAGAAACCAACCCCCTCCATGCTCCAAGCTCCTTTCAGGCAGTTCAGAGATCAGAAGGTCTCCCCTCAGCTCCTGCTCTCCAGCTGAACCCCCCAGGTCCCTCAGCCGCTCCCATCACACTTGTGCTCCACCGCCTCACCAGCTCTGTTCCCTTCTCTCAACTCGCTCCAGCACCTCAAGGGCTTTCTTGGTGTGATGGGCCCAAAACTGAACACAGTTATTCAAGGCACAGCCTCACCTATCATCTATAGGAAAGCCTTGTCCTTATGTACTGGGCAAATTCTATATAAGCTAGTAATAGTCCGTTAACAAACTGCCTTTATTTTCCATCTAATAGGATTCATTATGAGTACACCCCTTTATGGCCTAAATTCTGCATCAATTACTCTTCCATTAACAAGCTAACTGTTGCACTCTATGATCCTGAGGGCATCTCCCACCCAAAATGATCCTGTGATTTCCTCTCATGCTAAGTAGCGATTGAATTAGTGGCCTTAGCAGAATCCTTACCAATACAACATAATTGTTTCTAAAGCACATTACAAACTTTTGATTAAAACCATTAACGAAATGCAAACCGTGTGTCACCATTTCTTACCCAAACCGGCACAAACTTCTGGAGACAACAGCAGCAAAACCCCTGTTGCTTTCTGCAGGTCTAGGCTGACACCATGTTACAAGTTACCTACATGGTAAACACCCAGGTTAAATAGTCTGTGTATGTGGGGAATGTTAATAATGAACACACAGCCCCATAATCACTGAATAGTTTACATGTGCGCTCCGCACCTCAACACACCAGACACCATTCCCTTCAGCTGTACTACAGCGGCGAGAGGTGTTTACCAGCCTGTAATTACAGTTAGACTTAATTCTGTAGCTACTGGCCTGTAAATGGAATAAATACAGGACGGGTCTATTTGCCATTAAAGTTTCCCAAACTTAGGCGCTCGCCCGGGGCCAAGGCCCACGCTGGGAGGCTGAGCAAGGGAAGCCCTGAGGCCCCTGCTGGGACCGGCACTGGGCTGTGGAAACGCGAGGGGACCCCGAGACAACCGGCAGCCGGACGCACCAGACCCCAAGAGTATCCCCGGAACCTCCGCGGTGCCGCCGCCGGGACGAGCGGGCGGGACGGGCGCGGTGCCCCCTGGGACGTGTAGTCCTCCCGCCGAGCGCTGAGCCTCATGGGAGTTGTAGTCCCGCCGCGACGCGCCGCCAGCAGCGCTCGGGGTCCTCGCTGGCAGGCGGAGACTACAACTCCCAGCGGGCTTTGCGGCGGCGGCTGCCCCAGCGCTCGCCGGGCTGGGGATGAAGAGCTGAGCCCCAGCGCGGGGCGGGGGGAAAGATGGCGGCGCGGTTGAGCGGCGGGGAGAACAGGCTGGTGTCGCTGCCCCTGTCGCGGATCCGCGTGATCATGAAGAGTTCGCCGGAGGTGTCCAGCATCAACCAGGACGCGCTGTTCCTCACCGCCAAAGCCACGGTACCGGCTCCCTCCTCCCTCCCTTCCCTCAGGGCTGACCCCGCTCCTCCCGCCGCGCCGCGCCGGGCCTGGGCCTCCCTGAGGTACCGCGGCCCGCGCCGGGCTCCCAAAAGGGGTTTGTCTGGGGCATCGTCCCGTCCGGCTGAGCTCCCAGAGCTCCTGTGTCCACCACTGTCCATTACGATAAATGAACCTGTGTGGAAAAGGTATCTGGCTGCTTTCTGATTATAGAATGTCCTGAGCTGGAAGGGACACACAAGGATCATCGAGTCCAACTCCCGTCCCTGCACAGCACAACCCCACAGTTCACACCATGTGTCTGAGGATGTTGTCCAGTCTCTTCTTGAACACTGCCAGGCTTGGGGCTGTGACACCTCCCTGGGGAGCCTGTTCCAGTGTCCAGCACCCTCTGGGTGAAGAACCTTTTCCTCATGTCCAACCTGAACCTCCCCTGGCACATCTTCCTGACATTCCCTCGGGTTCTGTCATTGGTCACTAAGAGTGATCAGCGCCTGCACCTCCTCCTCCCCGTGTGGTGAAGCTGTAACCACCATGAACTCTCCCCTCAGTCTCCTCTTCTCCAGGCTGAACAAACCAAGTGACTTCAGCCACACCTCATATGGCTTTGTCTCCAAACACTTTACCAGCTTCATAGCCCTCAGTATCCCAAGTGTCATTTGTTGGGCTGTGGAAAGCATTAAAGAGATCAAGATAAATTAAGCTGCATACTAGAACCTAAATCTGCGGTCAGTGCTGCAAGGAGATGCAACCATACCCTAAGCTGAGGCTGTTCTGAAATAAATGGGCCTCTCCACAAAGTGGCCAGCATATACACACTTAAATATGGTATTTGTGTCTTTAAACAGGAATTAAAGAAAATTGCTAATTATAGGCATGAATTCCTAGTTTGACTCTTTTGTTTTAATTTTTTAGGAGCTTTTTGTTCAGTATTTGGCTACACATTCCTACAAACATGGCAGAGGCAAGGAGAAGAATGCTCTGACTTACAGTGACCTGTCGCATACAGCAGAGGAGTGTGAGACCTTCCAGTTCCTTGCAGGTATCTGTAGCACGATGGTGAATCCAGTATGTAGTGTGCTAATAAAAAAAAGAAATTTTGCTCTTATTCATTTGTTTTATGAGGACACAATTCTCCTGGTCGTTAATTTCCTGTATAACGTTCAACTGGAACTCATAAACTACATCACTGAAAACATTTCTTTGTGAATGGGGATTTTTCTGGTGCTTCAAAATTATACAAGGCTAATTAGTTCTCAGTGTTTTGCCTTAAGCCTGTCTTGAATTCCAGCAACTCCATCTGAAAGCTTTCAGTCTGTAAAGCAAGAACAGTGCACATCTTTATGTGAGAAATTATGTGGCTCCAAAATTCCATGTTTAAATCTCTAAGTCTTGTTTCTTAAAGTCATTTGTTAGATGGTTCCTCACATATATAGGTACACATGCATGCCTGCGTGCACGCACTTTTTACTCATACTTGGATTTTTGTTTAAACACTTAACTCAGAAAAGGCACTGGTGTAGGACATAGGTTGAGAATAAGATTATCTTAGTCCGGTGTTTCTCTGGGTTCCCCGTGGACACACCTTCAGAGCGCACCGTTCTGCTCTGTCTGATGTCTGTCGTTATCACCCTGAACAAGTGTCTTACCTTAATGCAGAAAAAATGCTTCTACAGGACATAAATGAGATGAATCTCAGGCGGTTGAGTAACTGAGCACTATTGTACATCCAATAAATAATGTACGTGAGCAGATAGTACAACCAGTTGCCAGGCATCAGTTGTAAAATATATTCCTTATCTTTACTTACTTGTACCATAAGTGGGTAATTCACTCTTCATACAACTGTACAGATCAGACTGACTTACCTGGTTATTCACTTAAATAATGTTGTTTTTAACAAAACCTCTTTCCAACTTCATTTTGTCACTGGTATGGATGCAACAGGATTAATGAGACAATGTAAGTATTCAACTGACTACAAAAGAAACAATTCTCCCTTTCAGATATCTTGCCCAAGAAGATCCTAGCTAGCAAATACCTAAAAATGCTGGAAAAAGAGAAGCGAGATGGAGAAGTGGGGGAAGATGATGAAGAGGATGAGGAAGAAAACAAGGAAGATGAAACTGTTGATGAAGATGTTGGATCTTAAGACCAATGGGGAGTTGCTTCATAGCTGATCCATTTTCTGTTGCGTAAAGGATGTTCTTTTTGTGACTGAGAATCCAGATGCTGGATCTATTTATGTACTGAGCCATGTGCTTTTGCTTTGTTTAAGAAGTTTAGAAACCGAAGAGTGGAATTCTCCCCTCAGAACCGTGGTGGGGTAAGAAGACCTCATGTCGATCTGCCAGCAGAACTCGCTCAGGTGATTTAAAAATTACTCCTTCAGACAATCATTGTCCAAATTTAAATGTTCTGACAGGCAGCTTTCAGTCCAGAAGCTCTTTTGCCCTTTGACTAGAAGTCAGTTTGTTTCTCCTCAGAGCAGAAGATGAGGGGAGGTGTTTTACACCGTGTCTACTCCTTGGGGAGCCAGTAACCGATCAAACCCTCCTGTCTTCCAGAGCAGTGCCAGGGCATTAGCAGTGGACCAAGACCATTAAAAAAGTCTGTAAAAACAGCTGCTTCTGTAATGCAGCCGAAATAGCCACATTGGCACAGAAACAGGATGGAGGATGAGATCCATTCTAAGAGCTGATGTGGTTCTGTGGTGGTAAAAAGTACAGGTGTGAAATAATTATGTAAATATGTACATCTGGAACCTTTTTCTCTAATGAACTCCTGCAGTTTGTTCGTGGTGTTCTACCAGAACACTGCAGTCTTAGATTTCTGAGAACGAGAAACCCTTCTACCATGTGAGTGACAGAGCTGGATTTTTCATTTATTTTGTTTTGTTTTTTATGGTAAAAATGATCACCGTCCTGTGTAGAACTTTATATGCAACTTTTTAAAATAAATCTTTTGTATGAAAAGTGACAATTGATGTAGAGACTTTCTATAGTTCTTCCCAGTTTCAGTCACGTATGTGATCGGTGCGCAGGCCTGGCGTGCTCGCTATTCATCTTTCCGGGCAGGAACGGGGGACAAAAGGCTCCATGATGTTTTGAATAGTCTTGGGTCGGTCTGAGTGACCCAGATGAGCCAGTGTGTGCCCAGGTGGCCAAGAGGCCACCAGCATCCTGGCTTGTGTCAGGAATAGTGTGGCCAGCAGGTCCAGGGCAGTGACCGTCCCCCTGTCCTGGGCACTGGGGAGGCCAAACCTCAAATCCTGGGGTCAGTTGTGGGCCCCTCACCATAAAGACATTGAAATACTAAAGAGAGTGCAGAGGAGGCAACAAAGCTCGTGAGAGGTCTAGAGCACAAGTGTCATGGGAGTGGGTGAGGGACTTGGCGGGTTCAGCTGGAGAACAGGAGCTGAGGGGAGACCTTCTGATCTCTGAACTGCCTGGAAGGAGCTTGGAGCATGGAGGGGGTTGGTCTCCCAAGCAACAAATGATAGAATGAGAAGAAATGGCCTCAAGTTGCACCAGAGAAGGTTCAGATTGGATATTAGGCAAAAATTCTTAATGGAAAGGGTTGTCAGGCATTGGAACAGGCTGCCCAGGGCAGTGGTGGAGTCACCATCCCTGGAGGGTATAAAAGATGCGGAGATGACGTTCTTAGGGACTGGTCCAGATCCCTCTGTAGAGCCTGAGCAAGAGGCCAGTGCAGCACCTGACAACGTTATCCACGTACCTGGGCTACGCTCACAGCGTTCGGAGGTGTCCCGCACCGGGAGGCTGCCGTGCCGCGTTGTCCTGCGAGCCACGCTCACTCCCAGCAGAGAGGAACGTGTCCTTGCCACCGCAGATTGGAGCCCAAGCAGCGCCTCCAGAGCCTGAGGTGAACCAGAGCGCTTGGGAGGAGAGCTGGTACGGCCATGGCCGGGCTGCAGAACACTGCACCTGGGGAGAAGGAGCAAGCGCAGACCAGGAGTTCTGAGGCTCTACACAAGTGGTGTCTTTGAACGTCAGATGAATGACACAATGAGGAGGGAAAGAAAAGCCCCAGCGGGCGGTGGTTGGGTGGAGGAGCTGTGCTGTAAGGAAGGACGCACACAAGGAAAGCCACGAGGACGCAGCGCTCCTACGAGTTTCTCCTCGTTGCCCCCCGATCACCCCGTTCCTGCAGCATCTGCTCTGATCTCCCCAAAACACCCAACGGTGCTTCACATCCTGAGCCCCTTGGTGAGCAGTTGGGAGTGAGGGTGGGACTGGGAAAGACTTTAATGTTTTACTCAGCTTCTTACCATCTAATTCTATTTTACTTGACAGTAAATTCTATTGATTTTCCATCAATCGAGTCTGTTTTGCCTGTGACAGTAACTGATGAGCGACCTCCCTGTCTTTACCTCAGCCCATAAGCTTCTTTATCCTTTCTTTCTCCCTCTGTCCTGTTGAGGAAAGGGATTGAGCACCTGGCCCCAAGGTCCACCCTCCACAACCAGAAATATCAAAAGAGCACGTTAACACCGGGCTACACACTAAAGGAAATGTATTTCAGGTGATATCCGATGTGCCAATAGAGTAATGAATACAGCAAGATACCAGGGCAAGATTCCAAGTGACAGACCCCCACACACATCCTCCTTTATCCCTCGCAGTAAATCAAAAACCACATTGAGGAGCGATTACAAAGCACCAGCAACAAACCGCATCATTTAACCTGAGCTTCCTCAGGCTGCTCTGAAAGCCACTGAGGAACCTTTGAACAAAATAAAGCAAATCGCCCGTGTCTTACCCTGCAACCAGATAATTTACCTGAACCCTACAGCTCAAAACAACTGAGAAAGCAACAAAAAGCCATTATCTCACGCTTCTGCCTTTATAGCTCAGGGTTTTTCCCTCACTTTTTGCAGTTGCTGAACGTTCCTGTGGGTCCTGCTGGGTCTATCACAGCCTGTTTAAGGTGTTCAGCGATTTTTAGACAGCCCAACGCAGGCCAAGGGTCACTTTCCAGGGTGAGTCTGTCATTTTACACATCGTTCTACTTTTTTCCACCAGCTTGTGAGATCTTCCAAAAAAAAAAAGTCAAAAGAACTGCGGTTACTAAGTATAAATCACCATATTCCATCCCTCTTAGAATTTTCCTGTGGGATGATGAACATATTCTGTCAATTAGTGAGGCCACGAGAACTCGAACGCCCTTCGGGACTCAGTTCAGAGTCCTCCACGGGGACCCAAGAGCTGCCAAAATTCACCACAACCACCTCTGAGGCCTCACGTTCACAAAGCTTGTTGCCATTAAAAACCAGGAACCGCGATTTGTTTTCTCCAATAAAGCTCTGCCTGAAAGGGAAAAACAGCGGCGACTTTATTTCATATTGAGTAAAACTAACACGTGTTTGCAGCGTTGGGAGCCCACAGAATCCCAGAACGTCAGGGGTTGGAAGGGACCTGGAAAGCTCATCCAGTGCAATCCCCCCATGGAGCAGGAACACCCAGCTGAGGTTCCACAGGAAGGTGTCCAGGCGGGTTTGAATGTCTGCACAGAAGGAGACTCCACAACCTCCCTGGGCAGCCTGGGCCAGGCTCTGACACCCTCACCATGAACAAGTTCCTTCTCAGATTTAAGTGGAACCTCCTGTGTTCCAGTTTGTACCCATTGCCCCTTGTCCTGTCATTGGTTGTCACCGAGAAGAGCCTGGCTCCATCCTCCTGACACTCACCCGTTCCATATTTATCCCCATGAATGAGGTCACCCCTCAGTCTCCTCTTCTCCAGCTCCAGAGCCCCAGCTCCCTCAGCCTTTCCTCACACGGGAGATGCTCCACTCCCTTCAGCATCTTTGTTGCCCTGCGCTGGACTCTCTCCAGCAGTTCCCTGTCCTCAGCAAACCTGCAATTGTTTGATATCCCCATTCACTTGCCACTTCATAGTCAACACCGAGGATTTAATTTCTATTTAAAAATTGTAGGATTATATATTCAGGATTATAACTTGTGAAGCAGTCGAAGCAATCGATGATTTTAGATTCGACTCTGAGCGGTGGCAGAGAGGAAAACGCGGCGTCAGGGCTGGAACGTCAGTGCTGTTCGCAGAACACACAGGGGCTTTTCACCTATTTCTGTGTTCAGCAGCTTCCACCACTCTGCTCACCATGCACAATTATTTAGGCCGCATTAAATAAAAAGCCATCAAACGGAAGCGTGTAAAGATGAGGAATCGTATTTTATTGACATACTATGAGGCAAAACAAAATTGACACCATACAAAATAACTTTATAAAATATCATTCACATCATTCTTTTTTATTTTTTGTCAGGAATTACAGGATTCTGAGCCTGTTACAAGTCTTAACGTTTTGAGGTGAAAAACACTACGCTAAATCTTTAGTATTAGTTGTATATACAGTAAGAAACCAAAACAGAAACTGTTAGGGTTTTTTTCATGAGTTTATTGCAAAAGTAGTGCAAACTATTTTAACCTTGCAAGCTGTAAAACAAACTTGGAAAAGGACCCACCTAAGCTTAAAAAAAACCAAACATGACAATAAAATGCTCAGTTTCACAGCCTTTGAAGCTTCCTTCAACAGTTCTCAACTAAGAAACTCCCCAAACCTGTGGATTTATAGGTTTTTATGGCAATTAAGAAGCAAACGACGTGAACGGGACCACACGGGGAACTCTGAAACTGGCACCGTGTCCCCGTCGCCCCCAAACACGGAGCCACGGGGCGCCTTGGTGCGCTTGGTTTCCCTTCCTTAACAAGCTCAGGATGGAGAAAAGAGTTGAGAAAGCGGCACGAGCGACGAGATATTAAGAATTAGGAACACGCGTCGTTTGTTCCCGACCTGTACGCGATGCGTTATTCCTGCCGGCAAACCCCGTCCCGCGTGGCTGCGTGAAGCCGAGGACGCCGCGTTCTACAAGATGGACTGAAAACCCATCAAAATCGACGGAAAATTCACCGGGATCGACGGAAAACGACTAATGAGGGTCCCCCAAAGCAAAACCAGGTAGCTAGTAACCTAGAAAAATAATAACAAAGCAAACAAATGCTACATGGAAAATGTTAAAGGAACAAAATGCAGCATATTCAGGCTCTTTTTTATTTTCTCTTGAGGTACCTATATAAATATTACCTTCTGCCCAAAGTACTATTTGTTTTGTTATAAAACTAAAGTCCTTATCACGAGCCAATCGCAGGGCGGCCGTTACTATTGAGAAAGTGCAACCATGCTGATAATTTCTCTGCAGCATATCAAAGGATGATCAGGCTTTAGAAAATAGAGCTTAAGTAAGTCCAGACCTGATGGAGCGGGTTTATAAAAACATTGACCAGAGGCGTTTTCCTTTCGTTCCGAGTCTCTCTGCAGCCTTAGGAATTCCCGCCGCGACGGAATGTCAGCGCTTATACAACTCCATATATCATTTTCCTTCGGTATTTCAACTAAATACAATTAGACAGAAAACAAGATTTCCCCTTCTGTATTAGGTACTGGTAAAAAGTCTTTATTTCTGTTTTAAAGTTCAAAAAAAATCAGACCATTTCACAACTGAAACTTTGTAAGTAAAAAAGGTTCACGTAGTAGAAAAAACTTACAGAGAGTTGTAAACTGTTACATATAAAACAGTGGAAAAGTCCGTGACGTTTTATTCCCTTACCCTTACACGTGTATCTTCATTTTATATATATATATATATACATGCACACACAAATATTGAGTATTATATGTGTGCGTATATAGATACACAGATGTATTTATTAAGGGTCGGGATGATATATTGATTGGGTATTTCTCTTTGCCTAGTTCTGCTGTAACATTGTACATTTTACGCCTCGATACACCGAAAAATACTTTAAGATTTGCTAAATTTTCTTTCTTTTTATTACTTTGCGGTTAAAATTCGTTTGCTGGCTTTAATTAAAACCACAACTTTTGATTGTTACGCACTGGGAAATAAACAAAACAAAAACCACAAAGGCACAAAGAATCCAACTCAAATCCAATACTGTTGTCTCTGCAGAAGAAAGCCAGAGGTTTTGGTTCGCGGACGCCGGTCGTTCCACGCGGTTTGGTCGCTTTTGCCAATGTCAAGATGAGGAAATAGCACCCAACTGGTTAAAATGAGGTAGATCCAAATGGGAAAGGAAAAGAAAAGCAAGCAAGCTGGGTCCGCAACACTCGATTCGCCTCTATTTCCAATGTTCTTAAGGATTTTACGTCGGTCGGAAGAAGCGGAGAACAATGGCACTATCTGAACTCAAAAGCAGGTTTTTGGGTGGGAATTCTAAGCGTTAAATCGCACTCCTCCTTCAGGCAGATGTTTCTTAGTGGGGAGGGAAGAATACGCTCAACCAAATAATAATGATAATAAAGAGAAGCTGAGATTTGAGCAAGAGCCAGCGCCTCGAGCCGTCAGTCGCTACACAGAGACCGACGCGTTTCCCTTCATTTCTCAGGTGAGAAAACCTCCTTCTTCACTAGTTCAGCATTACACCAACACCCTCCTCTTATTAAACCACGATTTTTCGCATCCTCCGAGCAAAACGGGCCAAACTCATGGTTTTAAGGCTCGATTTAAGGCCCATGTACTCGTGCAGAACCTCGGTGGCGGAGCCACAAAGCAACGCTTAAACCCCATGGGGAAAATCCTGCAATGCATGGCAAACTCCACCCAGAGCGTTTCTGCGTCTGCTTTTTGCATCGCGAGCGCATGGCATTTCAATACAGCTCAACACGCACACCAACGCATTTAGTACCACTCGAGGCCCTTAACTTATTTCATCCATACATTCCGCTTTCCATCACGTTAACCACTTTGCTGCACAGAAATGGGCATCTTGGATTTATGAACTGCCCGGAATTTGGAGGGGTTTGTGACAAATTAATGAAGTACTGTGGATACCTGGGAAATTGTGCTTATTATTCCCAATAAACACCACCTTTATATCTTTTATAAACAGTCTATAAGCTGTCCTGCTTTCCTTTCACTAATGTGTGTATATACACATAAATATATATGGATATACACACACATTATATATATATGCAGAGAGAGATCTAGATAGATAGATCTATCTATCTAGATCTCTCTCGATCTCTCTCTATATATATAGACAGATCTCTCTCTCTATATATAGATAGATAGATCTATACATAGATCTATGTATATATATATAGATAGATAGATCGCTCTATCTATATATATGTATAGATAGATCGCTATAGATAGATAGATAGATAGATAGATAGATAGATAGATAGATAGATACCTCTACTAAGATTTATCAACAAATCACAGAAAATAAGTGGTACCGCTCCTCAGGACAACACATAACTTTGCCAAATATACATCCCCATTGCACCCAATCTAAAAGTTGATTTTTCACCATTTATACTTCTGAAATTTACTCCTTTTTAAACTATTTCTTATCACTGTTTTCCTCTTTTCCCCCTAAACAAATGCCTTCCTTTCCCAAATGGCCCACTGGTAATTATTCCTTAAGGAAAAGCACATAATATCTAATCCTTCCCCCCCAAATTATTTCTACTGCCCCAAATCAGGTAATAAAGAATTGGAAAACAATCTCTCGGTGGGAAACATTCTGGGGGTTCAGCATCGACAAAGATTCAAGTTGGCCAGGCAATTAGAGCCATGTAATTTACTTTAAATTACCAAGTTTGTAAATAAGATGAGCAATGGATGGGCTCCGTTTCATGAGAAAACGCATCAGGACCAACAAAATTAAGGTTTATATAAATATATAATTAACAGAATTAACTTTGGTGAAATCTAAGAAGAAATTTCTTTGGATGTTGTGTTGAGACGCAATGGGTTCGATCTTACGCACGAGTCAATCGCTGAGATTGCGGGGCATATACATGGTGAGCAAAACTGTGCCATTTTCCATACAGCGGCGTGAGTGAAGCTTCACAGATTTAAAGAAAAGCTGATAAATACAGAACAGAGTCCATATTAAATGGAGTTTTATCTGGCAGGAAATCCAACCTAACAACACAAATACAAACTCCCAGTCTTGCTCACTGACCTTTCCGCAATTCCTGCTTGCCAAGCGCACTCAAAAAAACCTCATAAAACGGCCAAAAAGGTTTAAATTCCTATTTCAGGGCTAATTCATCAGCTGGTTCCAGTGTGGCATTTGTAAATCCCCGCTGATTAGATTGTAGTTATTCCAGCAGGTATTTCACTTGTGCTTAAAGAAGGGGGGAAAACATCAGAATTAAAACAGCACCACATCCAAAATGTGGCAGGGACAATAATAATCATCATAATAATAAAAATAAATCTGTGCGCTCCTAAAGCCACGTCAAAATGAATACGCCCTTTAATAAAGATTTGTAATGCAAATATTGGGCTTTTTGAAACAACACAGGTCGAAGAGCAGCCACGGGTTGTTTTAAGACGCGTCTGCCATGGTCGAAAACCACGAGGATAATTATTAAACACCTTAACAAGCGCTTAATTAGCAGTTTTGTAGGAAAATGATGTTTCACCTGGCCTCATTATCTCATCCCAGCCGCAGCAATAGCATCTGCTCAATGAGAATTGGCTTCCACAAAGTCACAACTGCCGCCAATAAACTTCGTTAGTGTCTATACCCAAAGATTAAGATAACGAACTATAGCATAGAATCCCAAACTTAAGCACAGTTACTTTTAAATTAAGAAAAAATGGAAAGGAAGCTACACACCAGCACGTTGAGCTTCAATGGAGCATTTCTGTCAGCAGAGTAGTTAATTATAACACGAGGAAGCTCGTTTGGCTTCGTCGTAAACGAAACGTGATGTATTAACACGGTTTTCTACAGTTTCATTGCGGGTTATTTAAAGCACCCCTAGTCTGCGTGCACTGATTTGAGTTACGGCCAATATTGGACATAACTGACATGAAATATTCACCATAGGAACACGCTCAAGGTTTGGGGTTGCTTTTGGTGTTTGGATTTGCAAGCGTAGTATTTTCCCTGTTACGGCCTCGCGTCGATTTATCTTAAAAAAAGACGTTTAAAACCAAATATTCCGATAGATCATTTTTGCCTCGGGTTCCAAATCCATTTCGAGCAGCTTCGTGTCATTTCTCAGTCCAAAGCGCGACGTTTTTCGGCCAACGGCTAAACTGCAAACTCATTTTTCATGGGGAAACAACAGCACGGAGGGGAACGGGTTCCCGAGGGGGTGGTACAAAACCCAATGCGCCCAATGTGCCATTTGCCACGTCTTTTGTCCCGCTTTCCGAACACTTTGCGTCGACACGAACCACAACGGGAAGACAAAAGGAGCGAGGAGCGGCCGTCGCAGATCACGGCACCGCTAGAAACAATACGGTAAAATACAGTTTGTTCGGCGCATTTTGGCTCACTTGGAGGACCGATTTCTCTGCGGAGGAACGCAGGAGGTGGCCTTGAGCTGCACCTGCAAGACTATCACAAAATCACCTTTTGTAGTCATTTGGCCAAGCTGTTTCATCCATAAACACTAAAAAAGCAACTGAAACATATTAAATGAGATAAAACGGATGACGCGCCACGCCAAGCACACACACGTGCGCAAAACACCATGTATCCCTTGGATTTAAACCATCTCAGAGGAGTAAATCCAGCTGTCAACCCTCAGAAATGGGAGGTAATACCTGGTGTTTTGCATCCCGACGGGGCTGGAATTTGGATCCCTCCTGTTTTGGAGGGTTATGGAATTAAAGGCATTTTTTGATGGGCAGGAGATCGATGGCTTTTCATGGGCAACAACACTATTGCTGAGTCCAGAGCCCTAAAACATCCACCACGCTCAACAAGAGCAAGACCTTGGAACCCGGATCCCAAATTCATTATCCCACTAGTTCTTCATACAACACAAGAATAAAACGCTGGAAGGATCGAGGAAAACGTGACAGCTGCAGTTGATAGTCCAGATATTACGTTAACTCTATTATTTATCGATTATATCAAAAATTGGCATCTGAATGTTGCACATCGGCAGCTGAAAAACTGTATTTTTATGGCGTGGGAATAACACGCACGGAGAAGGAAGAAATATCTTATAAATACAGATGAACCTTAAGTATTTCCGCTGTAATAAAGCAACTGTGCCCTTGGATTCGTAGCAGAACGCAAACAGAAAGAATAACGTTTAACCCCCAAATCTTGTATCTCGATACTGTAAAATACGGCAGTATTGTGAAAAATGGAACGCCAAGGAATGGTATCCACAGCACTTCAGTATTTGCTATACGTAGCACTATTTACAGTATTCTCAAACACCTACAGCAGATGCAAAATAAAAGTCTTACAGTAAAAAGGGAGTTTAAAAAAAACCAATAAATCAGTGCAATTACCTTCTATTTGAAGTTTTCCTTAGAAAAGACTGCACGTATGCATCGAGAAGCGTGTTAACAAATGTAATATAAAAGTAAAAAATAACGTACGGTCCTGCATTGGAAATGGAGAAAGCAGGCAGGACAAACACACAGAGATGCTACTGTAGAAGTGGATTAAAAAGAATTAGAAAATAAAGTCATTTATTACACTGGTATCGAGCGTGAGAAATACTGAATGAGAACTTCTTTTTACATTCGTTTCTTTAATGTGTAAAATAGATATTTAAGGAGAAAATAGTCCCTTAGGGGTTATCTGTGCCAGCAGAGATGCTCCCTGGATTATATGAAGAGACAAGTGCGTCGATCCAAATCCCCAAAGGTCCCAGTCCTGCATTCCTAGTAGTTGTAATTTGGAATAAGCGCGGCTTGTAGAACCACAATCCCCTACTTAATAGAAACCTTTGGGCACAAACGTGAGGTTTTAGATCGAAGCTTCAGAAGCATCTTGATTAGAAACTTCAGGCTTCTCGGAAAGCGACACAAACCTCAATTTCCATTTAAAATCCTCGTGGGAATTTTCTCTGTTGTCTCAATTATAAAAGTGATCGACAACAGCTGAACGCAACTCAAGAACGGACAAAGGCCGCAGGAGTTACTGAGTCAGAATTCAAGCCAAACCTTCACAACCTGTTTGCTTTGACGATGGGGAGGCCTGGGTGAAGATCAGAAATACTGATGATGGATTTCTTGTTTAAGCATAATAGTTGCCTGTGCATTTTTCACGCTGGCTCCAGCAGATTAAGCCGCGACACCTTTGTCGCTCACCCCAAACCTGACAGATGTAGAAACAAGATGAACACACCAAAGATTCTGTAAGACAGAAGAGCACGGATTGTCATTCAAGACAGTTGCAGAGGTATTCCAACCCAAAGCAAGTTCTAATAAAGACGAGTGATCTCACTCTTTACATCAGTGCATATATACAAACTATAAGTGTTGAGGTTGCATAGGGCTCTCTCTCCAACGCCAAAAACTCCAATAAGGCAGAGACAAATCCACCTAATTCCAGCATTTCACAACGGGATTGACTCAACTCTGCCTCCTGGGCTCTACAAGAGGCCGACTGGACGTGTTATATTGATATTTCCTCCTTAATATCTGTTCATCTCTCCTTTAAAACAAAAGAACTACTGTAAAACACCAACAGCGGTTGGTTTGACCACGGCACCTGTGATGGGAATGAGATCTTTTTGTCTCTTGCGAGTTTTCAGGTTGCTCAGCACCAGGATCGACTGCACCGATGGTCAAGTTCGAGCGAAGGGACACAACGAAGAGCAAGAGGAATGGAAGGGGTGAGGTTTTGCGCTGTTTTTTGCAATAGGAGTCGGGCAACTGCTTCGCACGGGCTGAAAAATGAAATATAAAGTAAAAAAGAACTACCGGAGCGTAACGCGCATTTGGTTATTGCTGACCTGAGCTGCATAGCGACGTAGTGGTTATAACCGCGACTTCGACAGCAGGAATGTGTGTGAGATAAGAGACGGTTTGAGCTTTGAGTTTACCTGAGATATTGCTGTTCTGAAAGGACGGGTGGGAGGTAAAGAGGGGAAAGAGAAGAAAATAGGGTTTTAGGTGTTCGTGGTGGCTTTTTTTGGATAGGAGACATTTTAAAATATTCAAAATATTGCCAGAAAGATAGCTGCTTTTCAAAGGATGTATTTAGTCAATATATTTGTTTTAGAAAATGCTTTAAGTTATCCACTAATTCAGTGCTTGCACGGAGTGGAAGGGAAAAGGAAAGGGGGGAGAAATCAAGCCATGAATAATCAACACTATTAGAGGTTTAAGAAGGTCTCTAAAAGGTAAAAACGTCCCTAGCCTGAAATGCATAAAACCATCCCAAGTTCTTCATACTCAGGGAAGGAAAACAACTTGAAATTCCTGTTCATTCCAAGGACACCCATACAACAGCTGCTCTCGGATTCAGGCTCTGCCAAATACTCCTTTCCTCCCAAAAAAGGAGCCACAACAACTACTCCAGCCCCAAGAACATGCCCTAAATAACAACGAGTGAAGTCCCAGAGTCCGCTTCAGCACTAAGATTTGAGGTCAAGACAGATTCCGCCCCCCTCGCCCCATCTGACCCTCGGAGAAATCGTTTCATCCCGATCTGCACAGAGAGGGAAGAGGAGGATGGGTTTCACATCCAAGAGGTCTTGGCATAACGAAGAGCAAAGAAACTAAACGGCGTCTTAAAACGGCTGATAGTTTGTTTTTTCTATTTGTTAAGAATAAGTCATATAAAAAAATAATTCTTCTAGAAAACTCTGCCGAATTAAAATCTTCACTGAAATCTCGCAAGCGAACGCACAGATAAATGCGATAAACCCACCAGGGAAAGGTCTGTAGGGAACGTTACAGGAGGTAAGTACGACCTGGAACACAGAAAGATAGAAAACACAACCTGCGATTTGCTTTCTGTTCTACCAGCGTAACTTCCAAATCTGGATTTACAGAACTACGACCAAGAAGAACAATCTGAGCCAGCAGCACAACCACCAAATTAGAATCATACAAACACAATTTGCGCTGTTATTTCACCGAAACACCGACAACCACCGCACTGCTACGAGGTGAAGATCTTGTATGTATGTACCTAAAACTCTTTACGCAGCAAGGCTGGGCATTTTTTAGCTTATTCAACAGCAGCTGGTTGTGGTTTATCCGCGACACGGCGCAGAGCTCGGTACTGGTGAAAGTTATTCGCCCATCTCACTGCCTAGAGGTAAATGTACTTAAAACACTGACCGAGCATCTGCCAAGAGAAAAGATGAAGCGAAACGAATCGGCGGAAGAGAACGGGATTTTCAAAACGGTATTTCCGTTATCCTATGGAAAATAAACACAATCAAGTCAGCATCAACAAGTTTCCTGGGCTTTTTCTAAAGCTGCTTGTGGCATGGTAATTAGTGCAATGGTTTACGCGTGTACTATGTTTTCTTTATGAACCCAGTGTGCAAACTAACAGAAGAGTTTGTCTACTAGTCATCAGTTTTAATTAATGCTTCTCCTAAGAGAACGTCCAAACTCTCACATTTACTATTGACCTTATGCATAATGAAGAGAGTTTCACCTCCCTCCGTAAGTAAACTTCAGTTTTCTAAGATTTCTCTTTACTGCATAGATTCTCTGAGTTCTGTCTCAATGACAAACAGTGAACGCTCCTCTCCCAGAGCTCCTGCTCCCCCGATATCCACCATATAAATAAAATACAATTGTTTTGTGCTTGAATGGACGTCGAGTGTTGGTCTCGTGTGCGTCTCCGGACTGCGCAGGCCAAACCTGCTCTGCTGGTCTAGAACAGACACCGGATGTAACTCAGCAATTGCATATTTTTGCGGTTGAATAGTCATGTCCCCACGAGAAGGTTTTGATTTCTAACTCCAAAGCATTCTTGATATGTGAACAGAAGTATAATGAGCACTCCTTAGTAAATAAAAATAAATAATAGCATCTAGACTATCACATTAATACTGTGAAACATATATAAAATTTACATTAACTCCAACAGTGAAAAAAGGATTGTACGGTATTTATCACCACAGACCCGTATTCTTTAGAGACTTTGGAAAGTAAGTGTCACAGTCCTGTATGACAAATTCTAAAGTTAGCTGTCAGTATGATTTAAAAAAGCTCTTTACATTGTGGTTTTTCTTAAATGGCACCTTTCCTTTTGCCAATTGAACTGGACCTATTGCAAGTTGAAGGTACGAGTTCATTTTTTTGTTGTTTAAATTCTTTAGTCTATGAAAAACATTTTCAAATGCAGCACAATAAAAAACATTCAAGAACAAGCTTCAGAAAATACATTTGCCCTTAGACACACAGAGAATAATCTTTATAAGACAGCTGAAAACCAGAATTTTGCCACTCTTTGCTTTTGAAAATAAAGGTTTTGTAAAAGCATCTAGAATAACTGAGGCTTCGTAAATAGTCTAAAAACGCTTTGCTTTGTATTAAAAGCTGATTCGCAGCATTTTAGCCCCTCAAACTTTAGTATGAATTAGATCTTTCTGACTCATTAAAAGCAATTCGATGAATAGCAAACTGAATGAGGAATTTTGTGGGTTGGGTTGGTTTTTTCCCTAAGCCCTGAGATCACAGCTCTTGATTGAATTATAAAATCTGGGTCTGTTTTATACCGAGCAGCTCAGAGATTTTTGGCAAACCACATCTCCAACAACAGCGGGGCTTGGTACAAGAACGCGGTTTCGAATCGAGCGTGAAATTCTGGACGGAAGGCTTTCTCGCAAATGGGAAAGCGAATCAAATCAGAAGATGCATCCCTTGACGTTGGTCTAAGTGCAGCTGGTCTTGTGTGAATCCAACTCTGTGTCGTACGGAGTCGCCGAACATTAAAACATGTCAAGCGAAGTACATAGTGCGCAACGTGTCCTGGTGAACCTGAACTGCTTTAGCAAGTGCTTGGTGGTCTCTGCCGTTGCTCTGGCCGGACGTGTGGCTGCCTTCAGCGCTGGAAGAGAGCGGAGCGGGGAAAAACACAGAGGTTTGGGGAGGAAGGGAGCAAAACCTTATTGCATCTCGCTCTGCTTGCATAGAATGTTTTCGTATCGTTTGTTGGGAACAGAACAGGCAGAATCTAAGTACCCTGACAACACCACTGAAGCAAGCGCAGAAGCGAACGGCAACATCTTCTGCCTTTTTCTTCCATAATATAATTCAGTGGTGGGACCCAATTTACCCTCAGGCTGCAAACTGAGGGCACCACTGACCGCACAATTAACAAGCCCATCTCCTTCTTCTTCCAAATCCTGTAAGAATTTAAAACCGCACGACTCACCTATCGTGTTCTTTATCCACCAGATGGTACCTGGCTCTGAAGGCGACCAGGTGCGCGTAATACGCCGGCGCAGGGATGGAAACGGACCGAGTGCAGCGTACGTACGTATGACACAGCTGGTAGGTGAGAATCTGTAGCTCATCCGAAGAGAAACGATTGTCATCCCAGAGGACGTGGTAGTGAGAGGGTCTGCTTGTTCCCTGGGGGCAGATCGCACACGTCAGCATTGCAAAAACAGCTTCCATTTCCACTTCTGCTGTTAAAAAGGCAAACAACCAACCTCCTTGCTCCCCATGTACCTATTCACAGAATCCCAGAATGTCAGGGGTTGGAAGGGACCTGGAAAGCTCATCCAGTGCAATCCCCCCATGGAGCAGGAACACCCAGCTGAGGTTCCACAGGAAGGTGTCCAGGCGGGTTTGAATGTCTGCAGAGAAGGAGACTCCACAACCTCCCTGGGCAGCCTGGGCCAGGCTCTGCCACCCTCACCATGAAGAAGTTGCTTCTCAAATTTAAGTGGAACCTCTTGTATTCCAGTTTGAACCCATTGCCCCTTGTCCTACCATTGGTTGTCACCCAGAAGAGCCTGGCTCCATCCTCCTGACACTCAGCCTTTCTATATCTGTAAACATGAATGAGGTCACCCCTCAGTCTCCTCCAGCTCCAAACTCCAGAGCCCCAGCTCCCTCAGCCTTTCCTCACACGGGAGATGCTCCACTCCCTTCAGCATCTTTGGTGCCCTGCGCTGGACTCTCTCCAGCAGTTCCCTGTCCTTCTGGAACTGAGGGGCCACAACTGGACACAATATTCCAGGTGTGGTCTCCCCAGGGCAGAGCAGAGGGGCAGGAGAACCTCTCTGACCTACTGACCACCCCCTTCTAACCCACCCCAGGTACCATTGGCCTTCCTGGCCACAAGGGCCCAGTGCTGGCTCATGCTCACCCTGCTGTCCCCAGGACCCCCAGGTCCCTTTCCCCTACACTGCTCTCTAATAGGTCATTCCCCAGCTTATACTGGAACCTGGGGTTGTTCCTGCCCAGATGCAAGACTCTACACTTGCCCTTGTTAGATTTCATTAAATTTTCCCTTTGTATTTTTTGATAGAATTGTATTTTCTAGAGTTTAATGGCTTTTACCAAAATTGAATTGCACTTTCATCTTGTGAAACTTGCATCTGACCAAAAGCCACTGTATGAAGTAGCTTGAGGCAAAACATCAATAGCTGACAGCAATCTAACTTGTTCCCCTGTTGAATATGCTTTTTTTGAGAATATTAAATTTTGATTTTCAATACTGCTGCTGTTTCAAAGCTTCTTTTTCTGATAGGGAAGAAGAAATCACAAGAAAATGTGAAGATACAGTGGTGCTATCTAAAGGTATTAATTGTTTCCCAGGAACCTGATGCACACTTCAAGAGAATTTAATGCAAGATGCAGCTCTGTGAAATAGTCCAAATACCTGGTTACCATTCAAACAGGAGAGCAGCACAATAAACTAAATGAACAGGGTGTGCTTCACTCACTGGTTATTTGGTTATTTAACACGAAGCACTGTACCTGAATACCAGCGTGACTACACAGGTAGAAGTCGAACTCTGAGGGATGGGTGATTTTTGTGTCCACCGTGGTACCAGCTGGAATGTTGCCGCTTTTCCCAACCTGCGTGAACAGCAAATGCAAATATAATAACGTATACACAAAGTCTTTTCCTTCTCAGTTGTATAGTGAGGAAAAAATACAAGCAAAAAGGAACCGTAAAAAGCAAAATCTTTGTGGAAGTTACCTACAAAATTAGCTTTTCTGATTAATGTAAAAAGAATTTCCTGCAACTGATTTGTCAAGTTCTCTTCACCTTCCCATTCCAGGACAGGTTATTCCTCTCTAACTTTTCTTGTTTATACCTGAAAGGGGACAATCCAGCTGCTTCTTCCCTAATAAACACTTTACTTTGAAGCAGAACTTAAAAAGACTCTTTAAAACAATTTAACAACTGTAATCGGAGCACGTTATCAATACAAAACCCACCTTCATGGCAGCATCTAAAGTCATTAAAAGATGCTTTAAAGCCTAAAGAGCTTCATATGTTTCACACAGAGAAGCTTGATAGAAGGAAAAAGAACGTGCAAACCCCTGTGTGAAGAGGTTTGTGTTGACATCGCTGCGAACTGCAACCAAACCAGTGCTAGAATGTGCTTTAAAATGCGTTTGGAAAGCTAAACAGATCTCCAGTTACAACAAAGAGTGGTCGAGTAACCGTTCCACATCTATATCATAAACCCTATGCTGCTCAGATCCATCTTGACCCTTCAGGATCTTTGGACAACACAAAAATAAACTGAAAGAAAACCAAAAGCTTTGCTGAACTTCAAAAAGGATGGACAGACTTGTTAAAAAGCACGTCCTGCTGAAACGGCGTCAAAGCTTCTTGCCGGTTCATTACATGGGACGGAAGATGAAGATTCGCCTTTGCAGAAAGATCTCACCCGCTCCATTCTGCAGCTCTAATGAAGTAAGGAGTAATTAACAGGGAACTTGCTGCCTGCTCAATCAGAACGTACCCGTTCATTCTTATCCGTACAGAAGAGTCTGGTGTGATGCCTTTTCTGCACGACTATGAATGTAATTCCAGGCTGGTAATCCTTTTCCAGTTTAATGCACGCTTCTCTGATGGCCAACAATTCATGATGAAGAACCTGAATCATAAACACCAAGACGCGTGTGATAAGCAGAAAATACACAGATTATTCTTACTTATCACGTTCTCTCTTGCATCGGCACTCGGAGTCATGAGATGCAAGGATCAAACCTTCATTTCTTCACTTAATGAGAACAAATTAGATCAGCAGCCTCCTGTGCCAGGCGAGAGCTGGGTCTGTATTCATTCAGCTCCAAGCATGAGGTTTGGAATAATAAGCTTTATGTCAAAATCTTTTTAACTGCCAAATACAAATGAAGATTTAATTAGGCTGTTGAATATACAAACAGCCTAATTATTTTTTCAGGCTAGCACAAGGGATAAAAATCCAGAATTGCTCAACTGCATGTTCTGTGCCAGCTTTGTGAAGGCATCAATAAAACCAGGGGGAAGTGTAATTAAAACCCCAATGATTTGGGTTAATTATAAATTAGAAATCAGTGAAAAACAGTGATAAATGGGAAAACAGCATCAAAAGTTCATATCAAGATTAATTCAAGTTTACTAAGTGACCTTTACTCCCTTCCCCTTGGATTTTGAGAAGTCAATTAATTGTGTATCTCTTAATTTACATCTAAAAAGAGTGGAAAGCTGATGGAAATAGCTTTAAAACAGATAGAAAAATAGTCATAAAATATGGTACTTGTAAGCAAACAAAATAAGTACAAAAAAGCATCTGTTGAATTTTACTGGGAATGGATTAAAACTGAGTGTGAAAATAATGCATTTATTAATCCTGGGTAAGAAGTAAATCAGCTTACACTTATTTTTCTTTACTGTCTAAGTTCTCTGGGATACAGTCTGACTAATACACGCTATAGTTTAGCACTAAAACTACATCATTATAAATTTTGCAAAGGAAAAGTGTTTTGAAGGGGAAAAGTATTAAAACGAAAAGCTTTTGGAAAATATGAAAACACTTTGCCTGCTTTGCTTTGGTAGAATCCAAGAAATTTGTTGAGGGATTTGCTGAGGGTATATTTCTTAACTCCAACTACATACAACTACATTAGTACCCAGAAAACTACATCATTGAAACCTCATAGAGAAACATCTGACCTGCTGGAACTGCCCCTCGGAGACGCCGTCTCTGTAGAAGATGATGCGAGTTGGTTTAAATCTCGTGGATTTGTAGAACTGAATGAGCAGCTCCCTGACCATGGCGGCCAAATCCTGGATGATCTCTTGGCGGTGCTGCTGGACACGGACGGTGGCGCAGTAGCGATTTGGATGAGCGTCCATGCTCCCTACAACCTGTTAAAATAGGTTTAGTATCCGAGTGTCCTGGTTTTGTTAAAACAAGACCGGTTCTCTTTTAGTGATTTTTCTCTCAGCTCAGTTCTTCTAGGTGGTTTTTCTGAGCTTTAGCCTGCGTATTTTTGCTAGGATGCTGTATGTGGTGCTGATAAGAGACCAAGGCAATGCTGAAGAAGCTCGTGTTTAGGTTTATTACTATGGTAGCCAAGAAAGACTGATAAGTTTTCCCATGTTCTGTTGTGAGAGGGGCGTGTTTGAGGAGGGGTGGATGGAACAGGTGACTAGAACTGACCAACGGAAGTAAAGCATTTGACACAGTCCGCCAGAGCATCCTTATATCTAAACTGAGGGAGTGAGGTCTGGATGATTGGGTAGTGACGTGGACTGAGAATTGGCTGAAGGGAAGAAGCCAGAGAGTCATGGTCAATGGGGCAGAGTCCAGTTGAGGCCTGGATCCAGTACCGTGCCTCAGGGGTCAGTGCTGGGGCCAGGATTATTCAATATATTCAACAATGATTTGGACGAGGGAATAGAGTGACTGTCAGCAAGTTTGCTGATGACACCAAGCTGGGAGGAGTGGCTGACACGGCAGAGGCTGTGCTGCCATCAGAGACCTGGACAGGCTGGAGAGTTGGGCGGGGAAAATGTAATGAAATAGAACAAGGGCAAGTGTAGAGTCTTGCATCTGGGCAGGAACAACCCCAGGTTCCAGTGTAAGTTGGGGAATGACCTATTAGAGAGCAGGGTAGGGGAAAGGGACCTGGGGGTCCTGGGGACAGCAGGGTGAGCATGAGCCAGCACTGGCCAGGAAGGCCAATGGTACCTGGGGTGGGTTAGAAGGGGGTGGTCAGTAGGTCAGAGAGGTTCTCCTGCCCCTCTACTCTGCCCTGGGGAGACCACACCTGGAATATTGTGTCCAGTTGTGGCCCCTCAGTTCCAGAAGGACAGGGAACTGCTGGAGAGAGTCCAGCGCAGGGCAACAAAGATGCTGAAGGGAGTGGAGCATCTCCCGTGTGAGGAAAGGCTGAGGGAGCTGGGGCTCTGGAGCTGGAGAAGAGGAGACTGAGGGGTGACCTCATTCATGTTTACAGATATAGAAAGGGTGAGTGTCAGGAGGATGGAGCCAGGCTCTTCTGGGTGACAACCAATGGTAGGACAAGGGGCAATGGGTTCAAACTGGAACGCAGGAGCTTCCACTTAAATATGACAAGAAACCTTTTCCTCTGGAATCTGGGGTTGTTCCTGCCCAGATTCAAGACTCTACACTTGCCCTTGTTCTATTCATGGTTACAGATATATAAAGGGTGAGTGTCAGGAGAATGGAGCCAGGCTCTTCTGGGTGACAAACAATGGTAGGACAATGGGTAATGGGTTTAAGCTGGAACACAAGAGGTTCCACTTAAATTTGAGAAGCAACTTCTTCCTGGTGAGGGTAACAGAGTACTGGCCCAGGCTGCCCAGGGAGGTTGTGGAGTCTCCTCCTCTGCAGACATTCAAACCCGCCTGGACACCTTCCTGTGGAACCTCAGCTGGGTGTTCCTGCTCCATGGGGGGATTGCACTGGATGAGCTTTCCAGGTCCCTTCCAATTCCTGACACTCTGGGATTTTGTGATTCCATCCCATAATCGTCATACCCCCTATATAAGAGGTGATCACGAGGGTCATGCTCTCTTCGCCCATGGCCGGCATCTGGAGAGGACCCTGTCTGTCTGTCTGTGATCCACAGGCCCCAGGCCCTGCATCCTGCACCCAGGTTCCAGTTGCTGTGCAGTCCCGCCCATGACTTCCAGGGGCCTAAGCTGCAGCTGCTGGAGCCGCCAGCTCCACATCCAGAATTCAAGATTGGTTTTGTATATTTTGTGTATATATATATATATATATATATATGTATATATATATATGTATTCTCTATTAGTAGTATTAGTAAAACCCCTTAAAACTCTCCAACTTGAAATCTAAGTCTGTCTCCCTTTCCCCTTATCCTTCTTATCATCTTTCCAATCTAAAGGAAGGGGTGGTGGGAGGTAAAGGGGATAACAGGGAGCATCTGCCACGGTTTATTGCCACCTTGCCTTAAACCTTGACACCGAGCAAACTTAAAAGCACTTCAATAAAGTTACTTCATGAAGATCACTGCGGGATCTTTCTAACAGTATCTAAAGGGTTGACTGAGCAAAGGTGTGGTCAAAATCAGAATGTGATTGCAAAGAGCTTGGAGTTTAGACTCACATTCAGCAAACAGAAAACTTACTTTAAATCTAAATTATTAATATCCTATTTGCACCTCTACACAGTTAAAAAACCCTAAATACAATTTGAAGCACTAATACTGTGAAACCATTGATTTAATTAGGACAGGGACACAGGAGACACTGCGGATGAATCCACGTCCCACAGAAATACCCATCCCAACCAGACACCGCTCGCCAAGGGGAAGGATTTCCCCGCTTACAAAACATCAAAACTCATGGCCATGGGGCTTAAAAATAGACAAACAAACAAAATCCAAATTCCTTATGTCCAAAAACCACAACTAAGCACAATTCCACCTGTTGTTTTTCCACCCTGGACACACGGGTGTAACTTTTTAAAACAGGTATTTATTCATTTAGCAGTGCACACACTGTCAAACACCTTCATTATTAAACAAGCTATTACAGGTGTTAGACATAACACAAAGGCCGTTCCCTGTATTTAAGGAGCACATTTCCAAGAGATTATTCCACATTTTGGGTTGGCAGGAAGTTCGAATCCCCCCAAAACCACAACTGAACCAGCTTATATCCGCATCAGGATAAATTCTTCACATTTTGCACTGTTGAAAAAGCAGATTTAACCACATGCTGGCTCACTGCTGAGCAGCAAGCAAGAGTGGAGCTTAAAGATGGGCCGGCGATTGACTCACCGCAGCGATTGAAGGCTTCTTTCCATCTCCAGCTGGCGGGTGAGTGACATCCGCACCCAGGAATATGACGGGCTGTTGAAATACTGGTGGCCTGGGAAAGAGAAAGGCAATTTGTAAAAGCAACGCTTAATAAAGCACATTATAACTCCAGTAAATACCACTTGGTATCTTGCAGTGAACGAGTCAATTTGCACTTGATCGGAGTCGGTCACTTGTAGCGTGACAAAAATTAGAAGTCCTGATTAGTTCTGATACTAAAGGCTTCGGCGTATTTTTACATATAGTTAAACTTCACAGAATCGACTGGGTTGGAAAAGACCTCAGAGATCATCCAGTCCAACCCTTGGTCCAACTCCAGTCCATTGACCAGATCATGGCACTAACTGCCATGGCCAATCTCAGTTTAAAAACCTCCAGGGCCGGTGAGTCCAGCACCTCCCTGGGCAGCCATTCCAATGCCTGACCACTCTCTCTGCAAAGAATTGCTTGCTAATCTCCAGCCTCAGTTTCCCCTGGCAGAGTTGAAGCCCATGGCCCCTTGTCCTATTGCTGACTGCCTGGGAGAAGAGCCCAATCCCCACCTGGCTAGAACTGCCCTTCAGGTAGTTCTAGAGAGTGCTGAGCTCACCTCTAAGCCTCCTCTTCTCCAGACTGAACAAGCCCAGCTCCCTCAGCCTCTCCCCATAGGGCTTGTGTCCAAGTCCCTTCCCCAGTCTTGTTGCTCTTCTCTGGACCCGCTCCAGCACTTCAATCTCTTTCCTGAGCTGAGGGGCCCAGAACTGAACACAATACTCCAGGTGTGGCCTCCCCAATGCAGAGTACAGGGGCAGGATCACTGCCCTTGTCCTGCTGACCACGCTCTTTTGGATACAGGACAGGACACCATTGGCCTTCTTGGTCACCTGGGCACACTGTTGGCTCATGTTGAGCTTCCTGTCCATTAGTGCCCCCAGGTCCCATTCTGCCTGACTGCTCTCCAGCCACTCTGTGCCAGCCTGGAGCGCTGCAGGGGGTTGTTGTGGCCAAAGTGCAGCACCCAGCATTGGCCTTGTTGAACTTCATCCCATTGGAATCAGCCCATTTTTTCCATCTTGGAGAATGGCAGCCTTTAGTAATTAGACCATAGAAAAGAATAAAAGCTGATTGCCTGGTATCAAACAATACCTGAGAAAATTAAAGGCCTGTGCACATATACAGATGCTGGGATTTTGATTCTGAACAAAACAGCGTTGGTAAGAAGTGCAAAAGTTGTGGTTACCACAGGTATTATTTTTAAACTTTTGGGGGGTTTTGTGTGTGTTTCGTTTTGTTTTTTAATTATGCTTCTAAGTTCTAAATAAATCTTTAATTAAGATACTAATCCACTGCACTGAGTGTAGTACAAAATAATACATTGGAAATTTTAAGCTTTCTTCCTTAATAAGACAAGTGGACATAGGAAATTTTAGGCCCCCCCGGTGGAGGGGGTTATGTAGGTAGATTTTGCTGTTTTCAGACCTTCTCTAAATAGGAATTTGAAGGTAATTATAACAATGTCACTTATAATGCAATTATACAAAGAAAAAGCTGTTCTATTCCCATCCCCTCAACCAACAGAAAGTAATGATTAAGGAGTTTTGTTTTAAATACCCCAAAGCCAGAATTCCCAGGTGTTGCGTAGAGTTGTGTCCTTTTTTTTTCCCTTCATTTAACTCAATTTTCATGGTTTATTGCTACAATGAGCAGAATTCAACTTTCTGGCCACATTAGCGTTGTCAGCACACGCCATTTAATAGAGCTTATGTTTGTGAATCCAGTATAAAACTCCCAGAATCCCAGAATGTCAGGAGTTGGAAGGGACCTGGAAAGCTCATCCAGTGCAATCCCCCATGGAGCAGGAACACCCACAGGTTCCACAGGAAGGTGTCCAGGCGGGTTTGAATGTCTGCAGAGAAGGAGACTCCACAACCTCCCTGGGCAGCCTGGGTCAGGCTCTGCCACCCTCACCAGGAAGAAGTTGCTTCTCAAATTTAAGTGGAACCTCCTGTGTTCCAGTTTGAACCCATTGCCCCTTGTCCTATCATTGGTTGTCACCGAGAAGAGCCTGGCTCCATCCTCCTGACACTCACCCGTTACATATTGATCCCCATGAATGAGGTCCCCCCTCAGTCTCCTCCAAGCTCCAGAGCCCCAGCTCCCTCAGCCTTTCCTCACACGGGAGATGCTCCACTCCCTTCAGCATCTTTGTTGCCCTGCGCTGGACTCTCTCCAGCAGTTCCCTGTCCTTCTGGAACTGAGGGGCCACAACTGGACACAATATTCCAGGTGTGGTCTCCCCAGGGCAGAGCAGAGGGGCAGGAGAACCTCTCTGACCTACTGACCACCCCCTTCCAATCCACCCCAGGTACCAAGGGCCCAGTGCTGGCTCATGGTCACCCTGCTGTCCCCAGGACCCCCAGGTCCCTTTCCCCTACACTGTTCTCTTGATATGACACATTCTCTTTACAATAAAAGACCCTCTTCCTTTTTGAATACACCTTACCTTCCCTGTGGCAGTAAAATGTTATTTACGCCTCCTAATTTAACATTTATTTTTAGGCAAAGGTTGGAAAGTGTTTGGGGTGTTGTTCTCTGCACGTTTTTCATCTGAACACACTGCGTGGCCATTCCCAGCACCGTGTCGCCAACGCGTTTCACCTCCGCTGCGAAACAAAAGGAGAATATATTGGCGTATTACAAATCAAATAGCGTAGGAGACATTAAGGTGTAGTTAATTACCCCTGAATTGAGTTTTAGCAAAGTGATTGTTTAAGCTTCAACAATAAAACTTTTAAGCTTAAATAATAAACCTCCTCCTAATTCTGTTCTGCTCTACCTGCTGACAGCACCAGAACTGGGGCATAAATATAACTAAAGGCACCGCTGGCTTATTTATAAGACTTCTTAAATTACAGTAATTGTAACATTAGCATTATAGTGTTCTATTATCAGCATGGCTAATGAAGTAGGTAACGTGGATAATATCAGGATGATAAGCACTTGTTTTATTATTAAATGCTGGACTACTAATGCGAACTTAATAACAGTAATGTGCTAAGGAATATCCAGACAATTTGCATGAAAAGTGTCCAGTTTTATGGGATGGCCCATAAAAGCTTAAAAGAAATTAATTAAGAATAAGTCCTGTTGTTATCAACAAAATTGAGACCTAAGGGCTGTAAGAGACCCACAGTATTACAGTCGGGAAATGAAGTTTAGGCTCCAAGACGATACAAACCCCTTTGGGAAGAGGAGAAGGAACAAGGCTTTTTTGAGGAGCAGGGGGAGAGGAGGAGGAGCGAGAGCACAGAGAAAACACACACAGATGATTAGAGGGGGCAGAAAGAGCTGTAATTAAAGATCATGACAAGGAAAGCAGATGCAAGCGGTACCGCAGCCTCTCAGTGGTTAAACAGAGGAAACAGCCCCCTGTTAATGCCAAGCAGAAAAGCAAAAGTGGCAGTTTGCACTGAATTTCTATTGAACGACTTTGAGACGAGCAACTTCCTCTGCAAGGTTGAATTCAAGGGGGAAAACAGGTGTTATTTTGTTAAGGTTCCTTTTCTAATCTCTTAATCTTAGATAATGTTGGGAAAAGAAAGTTAGGAGATTATTTTCTGCTGTAATAAATTGTTGAGGGTGAGGGATGGGATTAAATAAATCTGAGCCATTAGAGAGAGACAGAAAAATAGTGGATGGTGCTGCAATTAGTCAAGGTGAGCGAAAAAGAAGGAAGGTAGGATAGGAAAACAAGCAGTGTTGCCTACAGGAAGAGCTGCTTAAAACCAAAACCATTTGCCTCAAACATATTAAAACCTATGTGTATGTTCTATATAAAATGCATTAGTTTTCAACCTGCTTCCAAAAGAAACAGTTGGATTGCTGAGTTTTCACCTTCTGTGCATCTGTGTCCTCGCAACCCAAGAGTTAAAAGAGAACAGGGAAATAAATCAGTTGGCAGAAATGTTCCCCTTCACTTATTTTGCCAAAGGGTGATGGTGTGAGTGAGCAAAGATGCTCTAGAGGCTACACAGTTGTTGACGTCATTACATCTGCAATAATTTGTATAGTACGGACATTTTTAATCCACTGCCTATTAGTTCCATCAATTCCACAAAAGCCCTGGTTTCGCTTTTTCACAGGCAACAGGAAGAACGTGGAAAAGCAAATTAAAAGCACAGCCAAAAATAATTCAAGCCTTAATATAAAACATCACGCAGCAAAAGGATAAAATTAACTTACAGCCCATTTCGAGTGGAATTTAGACGTTTAAATCTGGTTTAAAGAGATACTCCACACAAAATACGTGGAATTGCGATTGAAACACGCGCGCGCTCGTGATTTGAACTCACCATAGACGGGTGTTTTCCCTGGCAAAATGACCACGACGAGCTGCAGGCCGGTGTAAGTGTTCTTGAGGTGCCTGAACATGGGCTCCACGCTGTCGGCGCCCTGCGCGTATTTACAGAAGCACGGCTGGCCCTGGATGGGCATTCCCGCGTCTCTGGAGATCTTCCGCAGTTGTTCTGTAAAGGTCCTGGAGGATGGAAAGAACGTACGTTAGATTCTCCGCTAGCAAAATCCATCTTGGTTTTCCTTTTTCTTTTTAATGGAACAATCTGGTAAAATTCACAGAGTTGCACTCTTGAAAAATCTGGGAGTTTAGCTCAAGTGCGGCTTTAATTAACTGCCTATGTAGTCACTCAAAGAAGAACAGGGGCAGACAAAGAAATGCACTGTATAAATGATGGAATTACTAAAAGCTTCACTTCCAAACCAAATTCCACCTTAATCTTCCTATGGGAGAATCAGTATATTTGGAACATGAGGGCACTGATGGTATTTTGGACAGTCTGCTCTACCCAACTTCCACGTGTCTCGTGTTCCTCCTTTTTCTTGCTGAGGATAAAAACCAATAGAAGGTACCAACACTCACGTCGCTGCGGATCTAGCGTTGGTAATAATGAATGAGAAAACCTTGCTTAGATATCAGACCAACTTTCTCCAAGGATGGTGCAAATATAAGTTGCTCTTTGATGGACTTGCTCAGAAATGGAGACAACCTGATTTGTCAGAGGCTTTTATCAGCGAAAAGTCCTTCAGCCCCTGATAAGTTGCAAGCCCGACTGCTTCTCCTGGCTCTTGTTATTAATATTAATTAATACCGTGGTAGCATTTGGCTCTCCTTCCTTTTGAAGGGCACAATGCTCACTCAGAGATGTCCTTCTTTGGCACTTGAATTATTGACCAGCATCATAAAGGTGATCCCAGGTAGCAATACTTCAGTGGCATCAACGCTGACAAAGCCCTTTGTATTATTTCAGAGTGGACGTCACCCCAAGTATCTAAAAACATTGCTTGTCTTCACCAAAAGGTGCCAGGTAATCCAATCTTACCCACTGAGAGGGTGCAAAGATTTAGTTTCTTCCAAACCCATCATTAAATTTCATGAATCATAACAGCCTGTGAGCTCAAGCCCTGCAGCTTGTGGCTTCTTGCAGAAAAACACATTGTTTTCCCTGGCAGAACAGGCACTCGCCACTGTAAGCACAAAGTCAGCGGCAAAACACGCAAGTCTAAAATGGTGCAGGTTTTGAGCCTTTAGCAGTTCAACTGTAAGTCTGGTGTCTAAGTGGACAGGTAAAACAGGATGATTTTGAAGACTTTTAGGGATTTGGAAGGTGTTTACTCTGCTGGATCTACAGCTGTCATGTTCCAACTTGCTCATCAAGGTGTAACAGGAGACAACGTGATTCAACTGGACACAGCCATGTTCCTAGTGTGAAGGAATGTCCTTTCGCGGTAAGAATCATAGGATAGTTTGGGTTGGAAGGGACCTTCAAAGCTCACCCAGTGCCACCCCTGCCATGAGCAGGGACATCTTCACCAGCTCAGGTTGCTCAGAGCCCCGTCCAGCCTGGCCTGGGATGTCTCCAGTGATCGGGCATCCACCACCTCTCTGGTCAACCTGGGTCAGTGTTTCACCACCCTCGACAAACTCCATCTAAGCCATCAAATAATTTTATTTTGGTTCATTATATTGAAGACTTCTGCCTATCTCATAAAACTAAGTTCTCCTACACAGCATTTCCAGTAGAAGCAACAGCATGAAAAGGAAAACTCTCTGGCAGTTTAGTTCCCTGTTCAGGGCCACGAAATTGGTGAATTGGGTTTGGAGGGGAAGCCGTATGAGGCGCGGCTGAAGTCACTTGGTTTCTTCAGCCTCGAGGAGACCAAGGGGAGAGCTCATGGTGGTTACAGCTTCCTCACAAGGGGAGGAGGAGGAGCAGGCACCGAACTCTTCTCTTTAGTGACCAACGACAGAAACCGAGGCAACGTCAGGAAGATGTGCCGGGGAGGTTCAGGTTGGACATGAGGAAAAGGTTCTTCACCCAGAGGGTGCTGGACACTGGAACAGGCTCCACAGGGAGGTGTCATAGCCCCAAGCCTGACAGTGTTCAAGAAGAGACTGGACAACGTCCTCAGACACACAGGGTGAACTGTGGGGTTGTCCTGTGCAGGGACAGGAGTTGGACTCAATGGTCCTTGTGGGTCCCTTCCAGCTCAGGACATTCTCTCATTCTGCCATGTCCATGGAGAGAACAAGTCCCTGGCCTTACACAATGGGAGGAAAAGTCAAAGGTAAGATCCCCACTGTCTGCTCACCGCTTGTTTGGGAAAAATTTCTGAGCTATTTGGCAAATGATCTGACGGAACACTGCTATGGCAATGCTGCTGTTATGAATAAATCACTGTCCTGCATTCGTCTCACAAAGAGCAGCTGAGTCACCTGCGAGGGTTCAGCTCTAAGAGCTGCACTTGCCCGTGCACGAAGGGAAAGCAGCTGCCTGAAAAGAACAGACAACCCATCCACACAAGCACCACACGCTGTCCCTGATCTAAGAATGGGAGATGTCACTTTGAACAAGAGCCTTTCAACAACCACGTTCTGTCCCAAGACCGAGAAACCAAATGTGAAAGTTCCGTTCAAATGCTCAAAGTCAACAAAACAACAACTAGTCCCCCTCACCTTGCAAATACAGCAACTTGCACATTATGGTCACTGTGGGGAGTACAAAGTTTTAGACAAAAGCTGGATTGCTTTTTAAAATTTGTCCTTTTAAATAAGCTCTGCACAAATAAACCTATTCCATATAACCAGGAAAAGAACCTAAGATGACAGACATGTTAGCTTTTACTCTTGACAAACACCCTTCATTACATCATTTCAGTCATTTTAAACTCGGTCCTAAGGCCTCACTGCTCAGAAACCCGCCATACAGTATAGATCAGTTTTGTAAGTCTGACTTGGAGGATTTAATGATTCTAGCATTGTAACCATATTGGCATAACTCAAAAACCAAAGAGACAGAACTCCAAAAGCACTGTTCAAGATATATTGCCATGCTTAACAAAATATATTTCCTAAATAAGTGAAATGATGATATGTCCATAATTAATAATCATGAAAGACACTTACTTCAGGTGAACTTCAGTGCACTGGCGCTGAGGAGCAAAGCACGCGATCGCCCAAACCTTGATTTCAATTCCAGTGTGAAACTGCTTATTCCTCATGTCCCAGACTCCTTGAACTGGTGTGGCAATTGCTTTGTTCTGGAAGGCAAAAAAACCCCAAAACATCAATGCAGAAACTAATTCATGCTAACAAAAACCAGTTCTATTTCTGCTTCCCTCCAACTAGCAGGATGTTTATATTCTCAGGGCTTTCTCTCCACTGTTCAAACATTTATCCTGTCTTATAAAGATCATTTTATTGATGCAGCAAGACAGCCTGGTGAAATATAAAGCTCATAAAAATAAAGCTCATACTGTTCTTTTTTATTGTCGATAGTTATATAAATCAGCAGCAGACAGAAACTACATATGGACAGTAAGTCAGATTCATGCTTGGAATGTAATGCTAACAGGTATTTTTCTACAGCGACTTTACAACAGTTCAGTGAACTTTCCAAGAGCAACTTCAGTGTTATCAATATTTCACGCAACACTGAATAGAGGGAAATAGTGATTATTCAGAGGGAAATAGGTTGTTCAGCTTTGACCCGGGCAACACGTCTTTTCTCCCATCAAGCAGACATTACCATGATGGAGAACAAGGGATATAAGAAGATGACTAAAGTATTTCTGATAATGTTAATTACCTTAATATGTATCAAGGCTTTCCTCTTGCATAAAAACAAGATATATAGATAGATAGATAGATAGATAGATAGATAGATAGATAGATAGATAGATAGATAGATAAAATGTATCTTTTTTTTGAAAGACAGCACAACAGGAAGGTTTTGTCAGAAAGGCCGACTGAAAAGCCTTTGTCAAGAAATAAGCTGTGAGTGAATACCCCAACAGGACAAGATGGCTCAGAGAAAAACATGTTGATAGAGATAACAGCTTAAGACAGTTGCCTAAATACGGCCGCCCTACACAGGACACTCAAAATCCACCAGAAGTTCAGGGAGATTTCAGAGTTCGGGGAGGCAAAAATGAACAATAATAACTCAAGTTGTTTCTGTTCTTCTCTGCACACAAGTTGAGCCACTATTCGCAGGTTTCTTCTTGCACCACACAATAAAACAGTGTGTGAAAGACAAAACACAGCTCACAAACATTTGTCTCAAGTCTATATAAGTGCTATACTTTCCAAAATAAAGAAGCTATGGAGGGACAGATCATCACAAGCAACATTCCCAATACGCTGAAGGACTTGGAGAAATTATTGAAGTCTGAACACTACATGTGTGATGACTTTATGCCATTACACCCAACATTACTCATTAAAAGTAACCATACGATATAAGTTATCGCAGCTGGTAACTTGTGTTCCACGTACCCGGCCTCCGTAGAGGATGGATGGAGGCTGCAGGACTCGACCCGTCACATCCGTCATTTCATCTTTGACCATTATTCCGAACTCACGAACGTAGGGGTCGGTATTAAAACTTGCGCTCCGCATCTGCAATTAAAAGGAATTCGGTATTTCTTGCAGAAAAATAAGTTCTTTTTATGAGATATGAATACTTTCTGAGATGACCTGCATTTTGGCACATATCCCTTATATATCACAGAATGTCAGGGATTGGAAGGGACCTGGAAAGCTCATCCAGTGCAATCCCCCCATGGAGCAGGAACACCCAGCTGAGGTTCCACAGGAAGGTGTCCAGGCGGGTTTGAATGTCTGCAGAGAAGGAGACTCCACAACCTCCCTGGGCAGCCTGGGCCAGGCTCTGCCACCCTCACCAGGAAGAATTTGCTTCTCAAATTTAAGTGAAACCTCTTCTGTTCCAATTTGTACCCATACCCCTTGTCCTATCATTGGTTGTCACGAGAAGAGCCTGGCTCCATCCTCCTGACACTCACCCTTTCTATATCTGTAAACATGAATGAGGTCACCCCTCAGTCTCCTCTTCTCCAGCTCCAGAGCCCCAGCTCCCTCAGCCTTTCCTCACACGGGAGATGCTCCACTCCCTTCAGCATCTTTGTTGCCCTGTGCTGGACTCTCTCCAGCAGTTCCCTGTCCTTCTGGGACTGAGGGGCCACAACTGGACACAATATTCCAGGTGTGGTCTCCCCAGGGCAGAGCAGAGGGGCAGGAGAACCTCTCTGACCTACTGACCACCCCCTTCTAATCCACCCCAGGTACCATTGGCCTTCCTGGCCACAAGGGCCCAGTGCTGGCTCATGCTCACCCTGCTGTCCCCAGGACCCCCAGGTCCCTTTCCTCTACACTGCTCTCCAACAGCTCGTTCCCCAACTTATACTGGAACCAGGGTGATAAGCATTCTGAGTCATCATTAACTCCACTCGGATACATGGACGCCTCAAAATTTGAACTGAAGCAGCAAAACCACACTTGAAAAACCTTTTGTGAGAATGTATTTCTCTGCAATTAATGGAGAAAGTCTTACAGAAACACAACCTGGGTGTAGTGCACAAATTAATCTTCCTTTTACTATTAGCAGACACTAAGTCCATCCCTCCACTTCTCTCGATTTTAGGAGAACACTCACCAACTTGCTAATCTCCTCCTGGCGGTCAGGTGCTGATCTGGCGGTTGCTCGAATCATAGTGGAAGTTTGATTGTCAGTGAGTTTCTTGATGCATCTTTGTCCCGCCACTATGTTGCACACCTAAAACATCCCCGCATAAAACAAAGTTAAAAACCACAATTCAACTATATTTTGTTTTCCTAAATTGCTAAAGCGGGCTGCTCAAAAAGGTTTGTCAATATTTGAGTCTTTTTTCCCTCTGACCCCCATTCCCAGAATATTATCTCAGCGTTTACTTGCCTCGAGAGGAAGGTACGTGTGTTTCTGCTCCTGCCCGACTTGTAAACACGGAAGGTGAGGATAGCGTAAAACTAATTTGTGCCTGTCTTTAAAATACTGAGCTACAGTGCATTCAACTGTCTGGCCGTTCTCCTGCTGAAGCGGGAATCTGTTGGAAATCAAATAGGAAAAGGAGCTGTTACTTTATGCAGAATACTCTCCCACATTTGCTCAATGCATTTCTTGGTGTAAATTAAACCTAATGGAGATTAAACCCATCTTCTTTAAATGATGCAAGTTCTATAATTAACATCCCATCATTGCCACCACTGTGTATTTTCGAATAGTACCAGAGAAGGGTGTTTCTCTAACACTCGATACCTGAAGCTATAAATTAAGTTTCCTAAGAGCCTTTGAGACAAAGATTAATGTTTTCTGCTTTTCTGGGATAATTACAGTTCTACATTTTATGATCTGTCATGCACAGAAAGCAGAAAGTTTACTATGAGAAAGCTTGTCCTTAGAGTACAAAACAAAGCCCAAACAATTAAATACCAGATTTAGACATTGATCAGTTACGTTCTTCTAAAAAGCTGATATCAGTTTTGTTCCTTATACTACTTAAAATTGGGAATAAACAGCTGCGCGTTCAAGTCCTCTGCAAATCTCAGGTGATTGAGTTATTAAATACAAACATCTTCTCCAGAGGAAAAATAGATTGGTAATAAGATTAGAAAACCAATCCCAATTGGCATCACTTTTCTACTCAACCATTGTGGGAAACATTGCGCTACCAATAGGGCAGCAGTGTTGAAGAAATCCGTAAATTAAAAAACAAAGCCACAAACAAACCAACCTACCACGGATCTAAAACAAAAGGATTGTTTCCAGTGCAAGGACATGGAAAAATGGGCCAATCCAATGGGATGAAGTTCAACAAGGCCAAGTACCGGGTGCTGCACTTTGGCTACAACAACCCCCTGCAGCGCTCCAGGCTGGGCACAGAGTGGCTGGAGAGCAGTCAGGCAGAAAGGGACCTGGGGGCACTAATGGACAGGAAGCTCAACATGAGCCAACAGTGTGCCCAGGTGGCCAAGAAGGCCAATGATGTCCTGTCCTGTATCCAAAAGAGCGTGGTCAGCAGGACAAGGGCAGTGATCCTGCCCCTGTACTCTGCACTGGGGAGGCCACACCTGGAGTATTGTGTTCAGTTCTGGGCCCATCAGCTCAGGAAAGAGATTGAAGTGCTGGAGCGGGTCCAGAGAAGAGCAACAAGACTGGGGAAGGGACTGGAACACAAGCCCTATGGGGAGAGGCTGAGGGAGCTGGGCTTGTTCAGTCTGGAGAAGAGGAGGCTTAGAGGTGAGCTCAGCACTCTCTAGAACTACCTGAAGGGCAGTTCTAGCCAGGTGGGGATTGGGCTCTTCTCCCAGGCAGTCAGCAATAGGACAAGGGGCCATGGGCTTCAACTCTGCCAGGGGAAATTGAGGCTGGCTATTAGCAAGCAATTCTTTGCAGAGAGAGTGGTCAGCATTGGAATGGCTGCCCAGGGAGGTGCTGGACTCACCGGCCCTGGAGGTTTTTAATCTGAGATTGGCCATGGCACTTAGTGCCGTGATCTGGTCAATGGACTGGAGTTGGACCAAGGGTTGGACTGGATGATCTCTGAGGGCTTTTCCAACCCAGTCGATTCTGCGATTCTGTGACATTCATTATAGGATTGAAATAGAACAAAAAACAGCAAAAACTGGGAAAATACTTTGAGGGGTGTTTTAAATATATTGACCAAAGAAAGCATCATTTTCCAAAACAACTTCTCCTGTGTTAATACGGCAGGCAAGATATTTTACCAGCCTGACATCAAACACGGGCTTAAAAAGAAGCAAAATACTTTACGTTTGGTGACTTGCTGGTCGTCGGGTGACATTGCACACTCTGTACTTTCTCTTCATTTGTCCACAGTGTGTTATCTCCACCTTTAGACCTAAGAATAGGAAAACAGGTATCAACGTTTCTTGGAAACGCAGGTGTCAGTGCCCTTGATTGCTACACAAGATGTGCATTAAAGCCATTCGCTAATTAGCATGATCTGAGAGCTACTAAATGAGCACATATGTACAAATCCAGGCTGTTAACGCCGCGTATTTCCCCTCTCTACCTAAAGCACCAATAACTTGCCAAATGCCACCCTGGTCTTCCTATGTAATTTGTTTCTAGCTCAAAGCGCCGCCTATTATGAAATCTCCAAAAAGTACCAAGTTTTCATGAATCCCTCCGAAATCTGCACGACGGTATTTTCATTTAAAGATAAACTGCTACCGCAATACCTCCATTTACAACCAGCTTTGCCGCAAATCCAACACGATTTCTTCTATCTGGAGAAGGAAAACTCTTGTGGAAAAAAGGACAAAAGCAGCTGGCAGTTCAGCGCCTGATTGTATTTGCACAACATTTACAACCAGTGCAAGCTCAGGATTGATTGATTTATACTTTTCTTGCCAGCTTCTAATTGGGCAAAGATGATTTTTGCGGATGTTTCGTAGAAACAAGGAAGCTGCAAGATGGATTATGGGGGGTTGTTTTTCTAACTTGTTTTCTTTTGTATCATGAAGGAAGGACCTCGATTTTCCACAACTTCTGGTGATCACAAACGGTAAGATTCCTTCCTTCTCCTCTTTGATTCAATCTTTACGTATTAGAATAAGTGTAACAAGCTTCCAAGAGAGTATATGTATCAAGTGAGTATATGTATCTTTCACAAGATATCTAAATATGCAAAACCACATTGCTAAATTATGAGTAAAATCTGGAATACAAAAATCCTGACAGCAGTAAATGGAAAAATGTAAGGTGTGTTAATTCTTTAAAAACATGAAATCCCAGCCTTTGTGACCAGTTTGAACTCATCAGATTAGGAACTGGAGTATCTTTGTCATGGAACTGGCACTATCGATATGTTTTGAAAGTGAAAAATATGGAGCTTTTTGTATTTCTAACTGTTAATTTGTATTTACTTTAGAGATGAGGGATACTTTAAGAGTAAAGCACTACAGTAAATGTAGCTTCTCAGTATAAGGAAGCAACACTCACTTGGGGAGATGAATTGTTTTTAAGGAGACTGACATCGAAAGGGATGTTGCTCTACATGCTGAAAAGATCTCAGCAGCGCCTTGAGTCTGTGATAATTCACTTGTGTGCATAACGGAGCTCTGAATGTGGATTGTTCAAAAAGAAATCACAAATAAATACGCTCACTTAACTTTTTATGCTGGTGATTCATCAAATCTGAAGACGCAGATTTGCCTGAACTGACGCAACTTTGCTTTTATTCACAAAGTGGTCTGTCAAGCTACAGAGATTAACTGATGTAGTAAGAAAAAAGGCCAAGTAGATTGAAACATAAAACAATCAGTAAACTTCTGAAAGTCTTGAAATATATGTAAGTAATTAGATGGTTCTTGCCTCTTAGTTTTGCTCAAAAAATGGATGCGCTGTTTGGTGCAACAAGCTGCCTCCCAACAAGGCAACTGCTATAGGAAGTATTTTGAATATGTAGTGGTAACAAATCATCAGCTAGAATAAAGCAGTTCTATGTAATTTAATTATTACCTTTTATTTCTTTGGTAAACTTTACCCTTTGGGAATCTGTCAGAGGTTTTTGTTGTTCTTCAATGCTTTTGAAGTCCAAAACTTCACATACGAACTCGATAACTGGCTGTGCTTTGTAAAACGCAGTTGCAGACACTGTAGGCAAAAATGTTACTGTTATTTAACAATACCGAGGAAATTTTTAATAATCCAACAAACAGAACCAACTTTCCGGCTTTCCAATGAAAGAGGAAGACACGGCAATATTTTTATAGGACCTACCATCAATATTCAACATCATTTTCCATAAGGAAGGTCTGACTGATTGATGGAAGCCAAACCAAACTTCTCTGCCACCACCCAATGGATTTGAGCACCCTTCTGAAGCTGTAAAGAAAGATCGCCCCACAGGAGTATATCTGCAATAAACAACAGAAATTCAGAGCATGAAAAGCCGTAACTAACGTAAATTCTCATATTCAAAAGCACAGAAATGTCAGTGCTTCAAATGACCAATAATCTGAGATTCCTGTCAGGATTCAGGTTACAACTCTCAAAATCCATATTGCTACAGCAAGAAATTGGCTGTAATTCATGTTTGTTTAAATTTATTTTCAGCACATTTCTTAATATACCTTCTAATTCAAATTAAAGGCAATAATAACTCCTTTTCAGCTATGTTTCAGTAAGAAAATAATTAAACATCTCTGCTACTAATACAACGACGTAATAATATCTCCCCTTGTGTACGGCTTGATCTGAAATCCATGGAAACTTTGCGTGGGTGAACAACTCATCTAACAAATATTTTTGAGGCAGCTTTCATCTTGGTAATTCAGTACTGCACACTTAATATCAAATTCATCAAACCAGCGTCAATATGTTTCTCTGGGTTGGGTGTTGTAAAACCTGGCTAAAGGGATTGTTATTCTTTTTATCCTTATTGTGAGGATAAAGCCAATGTAATACAAAGCTATTTAAAGATATTTACATAAATTTAACTCATTTTCCCTGTTTAGCCCTTTGAAATGGGAAAGTTCAGCCCCACTAAGCTTTATTCTTTACTTTCCCATCGAATGTAATTCAAAGAGTGGTCTTGAGCAACTTGTTAATTAAACGCAGTGTCTCTTGGGTTGGACGGCAAACGTTGCAGATCTCACTGGCTTGGAAAAACAAAATAATTTTGAAGTTTTTATTTTCTATAAAAATAGCTACACTGGGTGGCGTTCATGTCCTCCTAGCACAGTAGCCTTTATATAAAATTGGCAATAAACATCTGCCCAAGGACACGTAGGAACAAGTTTTAAAACCATCCTTACATGTCTACCAACTTCCACTTGAAGCCTACAGAGAAATAGGGTACAAGCAAGATCACAGAATCCTGCAATAGTTTGGGTTGAAGGGACCTTTAAAGGTCACCCAGTGCCACCCCTGCCATGAGCAGGGACATCTTCACCAGCTCAGGTTGCTCAGAGCCCCGTCCAGCCTGGCCTGGGATGTCTCTAGGGATGGTTCATCCACCACCTCTCTGGACAACCTGGGCCAGGCTCTCACCACTCTAATAATAAAAAATGTATTCCTTACACCTATTCTCAATCTATCCTCTTTTAGTTTAAAATCATTACCCCTTGTCCTATCATCAAATGTGATAGAGATGGCAGCAAACATCACACAAACCAGCAGGGAAAGTGACTTGCGTCCAGGCTGGATGCTCCTAATACCATGCGATGAGCAGAGAAGCAACATATTGCCTCTTGCTTGAGCACACCACAGCTATTATTTTGGTTGAGACACGAAAGAGTGGCCTGCCCAAAAAGCCACTGAAGCGATTCAAAGAACAACACAACATCCTAAACACCGTTGGGGTCTTCCCCTCACCTCATGGAAGGCAAGTGCCTCATCACCACATCCAGCGCCTGGATGGTTTCGAACGGGACACTCGGCAGCCGACCAGAAAGAGCGTCGTGTAAAGCCTGCAGACTCACGCAGGACATCCACTTTATGGCCACCTTAAATATCCTGTCCTTTCCTTCTCCTGGCAGCGTGACCTCCAGCTCCACCTGCAACAATGCCAAACAACAAACCAAGATGATTCTTTCCATTTCAACGGGAAAACGGGGCTTGGATGGGATGATGGATTCCTCTGAATGCTACGAAGCATGGGAGGAGACAAAAAGCAATAATGAAGAAACAATATTAATGAGGTACAGCCTGTTTTTCCCGCTAGATCTTTCCAAAGGTGTATTTGAGAAAGCTAGCATGCATTTATCTCCATTTTTGAGGCAACGTTATAATTGAGAAGTGCTGGTGTAGCAACAGGGAGGTCTCTGTGAAGATCCAGTAACATGATTTCAAGTGCCCAACACATGCTAATGCATCACTGCTCATGTCGGCTCCTGCACGCCTAAAAATCACAGAATCCCAGAATGTCAGGGGTTGGAAGGGACCTGGAAAGCTCATCCAGTGCAATCCCCCCATGGAGCAGGAACACCCAGCTGAGGTTCCACAGGAAGGTGTCCAGGCGGGTTTGAATGTCTGCAGAGAAGGAGACTCCACAACCTCCCTGGGCAGCCTGGGCCAGGCTCTGCCACCCTCACCATGAACAAGTTGCTTCTCAAATTTAAGTGGAACCTCCTGTGTTCCAGTTTGTACCCATTGCCCCTTGTCCTACCATTGTTTGTCACCGAGAAGAGCCTGGCTCCATCCTCCTGACACTCACCCTTTCTATATCTGTAACCATGAATGAGGTCACCCCTCAGTCTCCTCTTCTCCAGCTCCAGAGCCCCAGCTCCCTCAGCCTTTCCTCACACGGGAGATGCTCCACTCCCTTCAGCATCTTTGTTGCCCTGCGCTGGACTCTCTCCAGCAGTTCCCTGTCCTTCTGGAACTGAGGGGCCACAACTGGACACAATATTCCAGGTGTGGTCTCCCCAGGGCAGAGCAGAGGGGCAGGAAAACCTCTCTGACCTACTGACCACCCCCTTCTCATCCACCCCAGGTACCATTGGCCTTCCTGGCCACAAGGGCCCAGTGCTGGCTCATGCTCACCCTGCTGTCCCCAGGACCCCCAGGTCCCTTTCCCCTACACTGCTCTCTAATAGGTCATTCCCCAACTTACACTGGAACCTGGGGTTGTTCCTGCCCAGATTCAAGACTCTACACTTGCCCTTGTTCTATTTCATTCAATGTTTCCCCGCCCAACTCTCCAGCCTGTCCAGGTCTCTGATGGCAGCACAGCCCCTGCCGTGTCAGCCACTGCTCCCAGCTTGGTGTCACCAGCAAACTTGCTGACAGTCACTCTATTCCCTCATCCAAATCATTGATGAATATATTGAATAATCCCGGCCCCAGCACTGACCCCTGAGGCACTGCACTGGATCCAGGCCTCAACTGGACTCTGCCCCATTGACCACAAAATAAACAGGGGTCTGTTGCTGGCTTCCAGGATTCATGAATTTCTAGTATTTGCTCTCTAAAAGCCACAAAACCCACCAACCTCTTGTTTTTAAATACCAAAGAAAGAACAAATGATGACCCCCCAAGTACTGGTTGAATTTTTTGCCTAAAAACCACTGGCAAATTACATTATGGTAAATCACTTTAGCCAATTACTTGTAATTACTTGTAATGCTGATTTTTTTGTCTTCATTACACCAAAGAAAGTTTGACCACAGAAGTTCTTAGACTAAAACTGAGGGTTGTCTGAAACGATGAGCAGTTGTGGGAGCGACTACAAGAAACAACAAGATGAGAGAATCCTTTGTGCTATTTACAAATAACAACATTGCATTTTCCTGTCCTAGGGAGCTGACAATTTAAATATCAAAGGCATTCGCTTGACAGAAAAACTGCAATTAGTGGGCTGGCAAAAGTAATACACGGGTAGCAGCAAGTTAATAGATGCAATTATCTGGTCTTTTGCAACAGTGCCTTCAGTCAAAAAGTAGGAAAGATAAAAAACAATAAACCTTCCTGTATCGCCCCCAAAAAACAAGTTGACAATTAATAGTATGCAGTCAAAATTAGCATTACAGCCGCGTCTCCTCTTGTACAAACATTATTCACAAGGAGACTGGAGGAGAATAAGGAGCAATAGACGGTAATTCTGGGTTTGCTGGTCTGACTGGGGCCCGGAAGGTGAACTCTGCTGAAAACCTGTGCAAATCAAGGTTCACGTTGGACGCTTTCCATGAAGCTTTTTTGTCCACCATGCTATCAAAAGGTCTTCAACTTGCATCTCATTTGCAGTGGATGGAAGACCCGTCACGCCTCAACTGCGCTTTTCATTCAACTCCTCCAAATCAAATTTCGTAATTTCCATTATCGCCGATGCTGTTAAAACACAACTCAGTTGACTATTAACAACTTCAATTTACGAAGCTCCTTCACTGTGATGGAATGGAAAAGATGGAGAGCGGGATTAAATGTGTTGTGGTATCTGTGTCCCTGGTAGAAATAAAAGACCTGGGATTGAAGAATTTCTGCTGCAGTTGCTATCGATGAAGTTCACAGCACTCAATTCGGCCCAAACAGTTTTTGCTGTTGGGTCTATCCCACTTCTAAACAGTTGCAGTCAATGCTCAGATAAATCAGGTTTAAATTCAACTTCTCAGGTTTATGTTCCTTTAGTATCTCACCTGAATTACACGCCACCAAAGAGTATATGTTGAAAACAAAAAATCAAAATACATTAGGATCGAAAAATGTGTCCTTAATCAACGTACTCAAGGTCACACTGCAATCAGAATTTTAAACTAAACTTGACCATGTGTTTCTGGGGAGTTCTTAGTACTCCTCTATAAAATATACGCAATGCTACGTGATTATTTTATCGTGCTTTGAGCATTCAATGTGCCTTTTCTCAATTTTTTCCAGAGGAAAACAGTTTCCAATCAAATATTTGGATGTCAAACTCCCATGGAGTTGTTCAGAAATCTCAGGCTAAGTAGGATTTCTGTATCAAACTGCAGCTCGGTTCATTCATAATTACTGTTTTCCTAATTAAAGACGGTGTAAGATGTATGTTAAGATGTAACCAACCCCAGAAATCACAACCTTATTCCACTAAGGATCCTCTATTAATCATTGTATGTTCATTAAACTTTTCTATATGATCCTATATGTAATCAGATGTGCAGTAAACGTGCAACATTTGTCATGTATAGAACGCCCAAAAAAGCCCACCAAACCCCAAAGAAACCTCATCTAATAATGCTGAAGGAAAGTCCTAATACCTAAAAGCTTTATACTGGTTAAACTGTGCTTAAACCAATTTAACACCATGTAAAAATTTCCCTCATTAAGCTAAATTTCCGATTTAAACCAGCTGAAGATTCATCTCTACTACGTCTTTCCTCCATGCTAATAATATTAATATACATAAGGCAGAACAACCAACAAAGCCTCAGATCCCACGGGAAACAGGCAAAAATAGGAGTTTATTAAAAGCAAGCCTAAATATGAGCCTCAGATGGAACTATTTGAACCAGCTTGTGCGAAACTCCACTAAAAACACCCTCCTCAGCGACTGCCTTTTGCAAATGATCATTGCTTTGGCTGGGTAATTCTGTCGCACCCAAAATGGTTAATGAAATTGTTAGTCAGCCTTTTCCCAGGTGTAGGTTACAACATTAGCTTGCACGGACATGAAGGAATCGGGGCATCAAAAGCATTTCCTGCTGACGCAGTCACTACACTTTATTTTTACGGTGTACGATTTACTACACGTGGGCTTGAAAACCCTAAGTGAATCGAGTCCTGTTCGGTCAGCAGGAATCCAGACACGGAAGGAACAGGAGTGTTTCATCTCCTCCCGTTCCCATCAGAGGAGGGTCAACTTGCACCTCACAAAGTCTAAGATCTGAGGATTCATTTGATCCCAGTTTATCCTCCATAGATGAACCATTTTTTCATTTACCTTATGAAATACAGAATGGCATACTTGCCGTAAAATATATTGTCGGCCATTCACAATTTGGAAAGTATTCTAGTTATAAAGAGCTCTGTGTGTACCCAGAGAACCTGTTTAAACCCCTAGGAGATGCTCATTGAGTATTTTTTCACCTTTAGCAAACACTGAGCAATCTTGTGCTTCCAGCCTGTAGGAATTGGAACACCTTATGTGAAAATGAAAAATAAATGATTTTAAATTATTCCTTTATAGTTTCCCTAGACACTAGCTTATCAGTTAATGAAAAATAATTAAGACTGGAATAAAGACTGAGCTTTACTGCATGAGATTCACTTTAATACATTGAGGGGAATAAAAATTACATGCACGAGATTAAGAATTGGATTCAGGTGGAACTATTAGCTATGTCAAGCACTGCACAGGCACACAATACGAGACACTGAAGGACAGCATCAATGATACTGTAGCACTCTGCTACTCAATTTAGGAAGACCTCATCTCTGTTCCCAGTCACAAAAGCAAGTTTCCACATTTCTCTGTATTTTCCTTTCATTTTACTTTTGTCTGGTCAGGTTGTAATCAACTTGTATGGGATGGGACAGTCAGCCCCTGTAACCGTGCACACCCCACCTTGCACCCAGAGCAGAAGGAATAACGACCTCTTGGAATTACCGTAGAGTAACGAGAACGACTGTATCCTCACGTGTTCATCACCTAAATAAGAAAGGCCACGGAAAATTCCATCTGATACCAGACTGCAGAAGTGTAGGCTGAATTATTTTATATGGTTTGTGCGTTAGCGTGTTCCAACACAGTCCCTTGTGCTTCAGCAGCCAGCGATGGGTACAATTTGCAGCTTTGGAGTGACCAAAAAGGTCACCACCCCCCAGACAAACAAAACAAGTCCTCTCCAATTGCCCCAGGGCTGAGCCAGCAGGTCTCAACCTGCGCGGTTCAAATTAATTTGGCTCTCACGTCGTAAAGGATTAGCAAAGAGGTTCCACATCACTAATGGAGGGATGGAGGAGTTTATTCCGGCTGGTGGAGAGTGAGAATCAGAGGGAGGAAAGAAGGAAGATGGAAAAGGGAGTGATCATTCTGATGGCAACAAGCTCACGCTTCTGTCCTGGCAAAACACACTCTGAGCAAAGGGGCAACGGAAGGAGACATCTGTTCCAGAAACAGCAAATCATCTCCTATCAGTTATTAGAAAGGCTCTGCAAATATGACATTAAAATCTCCAGTTAGAAACTTATATTTAAAACTTACTTTATCTCTCCCAATGGGAAGCGGCATAGCTGTGTAAAGGTTTTTTCTTCCATCAAACACCGGTTTGCGATCCCCAAAAATCTGGGTTTTAAAGTGCTGAACCATATGCTCCACTATTTCTCTGAAAATACAAAAAGATTACATTAATTCAGCTTTTTACTTTTGATGTTAAGTACCAAATGAACACTAACACTAATATTTATGAATAGAGGCATTAGGTAAATGAAAGGGTTGTCCACTGGTGGGTATTAAAGACAAGATTTGTTTGACTGATCTGAATTAAAGACACAGTTTCACAGACTAAACTGTTTTCTTAAAGCAGCTGGTTTTACCTTTTTCACATTGAAACTTTCCTGCCTCTTTTCTGTGATCTTCTGCAACCAAACTGGGATCCATCCAACAGAACTGGATGTGTACATTCACTGGGACTGGTGAATATTAAAAATACAAATGCATTTAAGCGTAGCTGGCATGAAGTTTCATGTTTGTATGAATGAGGTTACAAGGTTCTTGTCAAACCACAGTGTTTACACTCTGGTCATGCAAAGCAGTTCACCAGCCCATGAGAGGTCTGTTGGGATAACAACACCCTTTGATGCCAAAGGTCTCTGGTCCAAATGTCCCAAAGAGACGTCCTTACAAGACTGTAAAATCTGAAATCCATCAGTGACCTGTAATACCCTACCTGTAAGATTCTTAATGTACAGCTCAGGGCAAAAGGGCACTAAGAAGTTAAACTGATGCAGAAAGGAAACCATGGCCTCCTCTTTCTTCAATACCCTTGTCAAGCAGCAGCACAGAGAGGCTGCAGGTGACTATTTCACACACCTTGACTTGGAAAGGCAATTAACCCAGCATATAGTTAGATATTACAGCGATGTAAAATTGTGAGATGAAACTGCATTCCTTCAAGAATGTTTAATTGACAATTTATTTTCTGCATGCCAAAGCTTCAAGACAAGATGTGACCACTGAAAGAAACTTGCCTGACCTCCTAAGAAATATGAGTAGAACTTGACCCGGTAAGTCCTACCTCAGGTCTGCAATGTGTGCCTGAACAAGGACGTAGTTTGGAGGGTGGGAGGAAGGAGGCGTTTTCCAACCTTAAGTTAAAGACTGAACAATGGAAAACCCATTCTCTTACTGAGCAAGTTCTTCCAATTGTAGAATCATTGAATCAGTTTGGTTGGGAGAGACCCTCGGGATCATTGAGTCCAAGCATAAACCAACTCTAGCACTAAACCATGTCCCTAAGAACCTCGTCTAAATGCCTTTTAAACCCCTCCAGGGATGACGACTCCACCACTCCCCTGGGCAGCCCAACAGCCCTTTCCATGAAGAAATTGTTCCTAATATCCAATATGAACCTTCTCTGACACAACTTCAGGCCATTTCCTCTTGTCCCATCACTTGCTACTTGGGAGGAGAGATCAAGCCCCTCCATGCTCCAAGCTCCTTTCAGGCAGTTGTAGACAGTTGTGAACTACTTTATATAAAAAAGAGCATCTCCACTTAATTAAGGTTTTCAAGCTTCAAGGCACATTAAGCGATGGTGCTTCTCAGCTGTGGGTGGAGACATCTTAATGAAAAGCAAGTTGTGAAGTTAAATAAAAAGAGTTATTTATCAATTCACTAACTTCAGCCCTTTGGGACTACAGTTCTACCGAGATCGTGTGAACACACCAAGAACTGGGGGCCAGCAACCGCAAGCAAAGCTCATCTTGAACCTTGTACAAGTCCCAGCTGTCCTCATGAATTAAACTGAGGGAGATACATATATATATATATGTATGTAGGCTTATGTGGGATGCACATGTAGTCCAATTCTTTATGGTAGTTTTTCAGCTGGCTTACACATTCCTCGTATATTTACGTATAAGCACACACAAAAATATAGGTATACATGTAGGACTGAATGGTTCTGGCTCCCAAAAACCCAGGTGCATGTACATGCAGGAATAAGCACTCAAAAGAAATAAAGCATCCGCTTCATCAAGTGAATCTGATTTGTGTTCTTCCCACACTGCTCTGAGACACACGCACCATAGCACTGTCAGATGCGTTTATGACATCCTTGTTTACTGCAAACGGCATTGAATCTATGTAGATTCATACCTGCTCCTGTTACCACAACAGAGGGAGTGACTAACCTGACAAAGCAGAGCAGGTTGGAAGCTGGCAGTGGACAAAGAACTTGCTACTGAACGTAATTCACCTTTTCAGTGAGAAAAAGGGCTTTATTATTGAATAATGATGCTCTCTGCCATTGATGAGCAAGCACCCACACGCAGAACTACAACCCGCAGCAGCAAACCAGTTGCCAGGCTGGAGTTGGTGGCAGAGACGCTGGTTAATGAAAGCAAAGCTCTCACAGCCCCACTAGGAAAAAAGGGACTGGTGACATTTTTTTCAGCGCTCCAACGCAGTCTTTCAGTGAAAAATGAGCAGGGTTTCCCTTGGGCAAGAAGAGAGTTCGGCTGAATACACTCACAACAGTGTTTGCTTTTAAAATCAAATTCAATTCTTGCCTAGCTTAAAAATTATCATAGATCACCAGAGGAAAAAACCAAAACAGAACAGTAAAGCGTAGTGATGAAAATGCTGTTACACTGAAGACTCAGTAATAACAACAGATAATACATTCCAGTTTATTAATTCACATTAAGAAAACTCTGGCTTTCGGGTGTTTTTTTTGACTTCACCCTCCGTTCATGTTCACAACTGCACGTTCTCCCCATGTAACCTTTTCTAATAAGGAAAGCGTTTGCTCTTGAATATATAAACAAGCCATTCCGATCCTCTACAGTCAATATGTAGGTAGTTACGGTGAAGACACTTGTGGTTTCCAGTTAGTGCCAAGTCTTGTTCTCAAGTTTCGCTTCTGGCAACACCGCTGTTTTCCAAGTCAATGAGGTTGCCACACGGTGACTAATAGGGCACAAATGCAAAATGCAAGACCTAATTGCTTGTTTCCTTGGCCAACTGATCATGTTTTCACCTTGCTATCTGTTTCAGGAGCATATCTTTCCCTTATATAGAATCTGCTGATGAAGGATAATTTCTTACCTAATTTAGTCCCTCCGCGATCCTCTCACAGCAGCACAAACAAATGGGTTTTGCCTTCCCTTGGCGGTATGAGAAGGTGGGAAAACAGGCTGGTAACACCAGCTCTGCGCTGAAGGACTCGTCAGCCAATTGTACTCCAACATTTAACCAAGCAATACGAAAAATCATATTTATCAAGCTGATTTATAGCCAGCTCTGCTAAAGTTAATCCAATTTATCCATCTGTCACCAGTGGCTTTTAGCAGCAGCATCTTAAGATGATGACAAGTTCAATCAAAATAAGCGACAATTAGCACCGAAGTCTTAGATTGGTAGAGAAAGATTTGGAGCAAAAATGGTGATGGATAAGCAAAGTTGGAAGCTATCAGTGAAAATGGGCACACAGCTCCACGATTTTCAAAGAAAAACAAGAATATAAGTAAACTGAGGGAAAGCAAAGCACAGTTATTACCTGTTAACTCTTCTAGGACATTTTTCTGGTTTTATATCCAATTCGTAATGGTAGATATCTATTTTAGGAATGTCCATTTCAAAGAAGTTGGCTTGCAGTTTGATTGTTCGCCCAGAAGTGCCAAAATCTGGTCGAGGAGGGGGTTTAAAGGCATATCCCTGGATCGGTGGTGGCAACGGTGGAGGAGGTGCAAGCACTGAAATAAACAGAAAGCACAAATTAACCATCGGCCATTGCAAACTGACAAGTCAACAAATTTACAGACTATTTGACCTGATATTTAAACTGGTCACTTTTTTAAAGCAATCTGAAAAAAAACCTGTTATTAGGAGTCTGTGAGTTCTAGCTCTTTTCTTCCCATGCTGGTTCACCATTTGCTGTTATTTTCTCGCTCAGATAACTGAACAAAACCTTCAAACCAGATGCATTTTCCTGTACAATAAGTCAGCTGGGTGGGAATTTGAGAGACCAAGCGGGCACTGCTGGGAAAGCCAGAACCAGCTCTTTGTTGAGAACATCCGTTCCAAAACAGACACTGAAGAGAATCATCTAACCACGTTTATTTGGGCAAACACCTATGAAACTGAGTTTCTAGCACCTAAACCGCATTTGTGACCACATTCGGATGGGTTGCATGGACCTAAAGCAAGCGCAATGCATGCATTTCAGCTACATACATTAAACTACGTCCTGCTGCTTCCTTTGAACAGCAAGCAAACAGCAAATAGTCCAGTGCTGCTGCAGCGGATTCTTCAGCTCAAACACCAGTTGTAGATCACACAACGTGAAGCAGAAGCGTAATCGTTGCTTGCAGCTTTTTCAATCTACAAAATCCCATCAAATGTCCATGGGGAAGCGCGGAAGGTACCGAGTTGAGTATTCGGAACTCCCGCAGCATCAGGACTCGGGTTTTCTCTGGTCTAGAGCAACGACTTGCAGCAAAAGCTTCACATGCGAAATAACTCAGGAGGCTTCTCATTACTTAAGTATTACTTAATATTATTACATATTACCTATGTACTATCTCTCTAGGTGTGGTTTCCTGGGATTATCAAATTCAGAAGGCACATCCCTTCATTAACAGATCAGACGCCACCTTTCCACCCTCACTTTCCCTACTGGAAAGCAGTTTCAGAACTGTGATCACAGAATCACAGAATGGACTGGGTTGGAAAAGACCTCAGAGATCATCCAGTCCAACCCTTGGTCCAACTCCAGTCCATTGACCAGATCATGGCACTAAGTGCCATGGCCAATCTCAGCTTAAAAACCTCCAGGGCCGGTGAGTCCAGCACCTCCCTGGGCAGCCATTCCAATGCCTGACCACTCTCTCTGCAAAGAATTGCTTGCTAATCTCCAGCCTCAATTTCCCCTGGCAGAGTTGAAGCCCATGGCCCCTTGTCCTATTGCTGAGTGCCTGGGAGAAGAGTCCAATCCCCACCTGGCTAGAACTGCCCTTCAGGTAGTTCTAGAGAGTGCTGAGCTCACCTCTAAGCCTCCTCTTCTCCAGACTGAACAAGCCCAGCTCCCTCAGCCTCTCCCCATAGGCCTTGTGTTCCAGTCCCTTCCCCAGTCTTGTTGCTCTTCTCTGGACCCGCTCCAGCACTTCAATCTCTTTCCTGAGCTGAGGGGCCCAGAACTGAACACAATACTCCAGGTGTGGCCTCCCCAATGCAGAGTACAGGGGCAGGATCACTGCCCTTGTCCTGTTGACCACGCTCTTTTGGATACAGGACAGGACATCATTGGCCTTCTTGGTCACCTGGGCACACTTGGCTCATATTGAGCTTCCTGTCCATTAGTCCCCCCAGCTCCCTTTCTGCTCTAACACTCAGAAACATCCTTCCATTTTTATTTATTCATCATCAGGTTACACTCACTGACTTTCAGATTATGCACTCCTTATAATATTTTTAGATTTAAGCCAAATTCCTATTTAACTCTTAATTCCAGGCTGTACCACTTCTATTAGTCTCTTCTCATAAACCTATTTTTTCCCCCTCATCTTTCCAGTCTTTTTTCAAGCTAATACATTTTCAGCTCATCTCTAATGAACACCAAGTGTTATTTTACACAAGATCTCATCAGAGTCCAGCACAACCACACTGATATTCTCACCTCTCAATTGGAAACGTCGGGTTAACAAGCCCTAAACCGCGTTTGCCTGTTGTACCATGGCCTTGTACCAGCAGCTCTTGGCCACCCAGTGACCGCTCAGTACACACAGTTGTTTAGGGACAATCATCTCCCAGTTCACTATTAACGCCAACCTACATCATCCTTAACATCATATATATCTATAGATATAGATATATTTTAACCCATTTCTACTACCCTGCTGCTTTCTGGATGATGCTCAGATCCTCCTTTTCTGACAACCCCTCCTGTGCCCCATGATGAAGCATCATGTACTAATTCCTAACATTTATGCAAAGATTGTTAATAAAGTAATAACAAGATCATTACCAACCTTAGCAGCACCGTTTCCACACTTTACCCTTCCACACTCCCAGTTTCCCACCCATCAGCATCTCCTTACTTATTTTTACTGTTTTCTAACCTTTCAGCCCAAATTTCCCCATATACCAGAATCCAGACAGCTTAGTTTGACATTGGGAATGTGACAGAGGGTTTTGTTAGTCAGTTGTTTTAACAGTTCTTGAGTTTTCTCATTTGTTTTACATTTGGGAAACTTACTTCAGATTCTCCAACGCTAACTTGATCAATATGTTAAAGACACTTATTGCTAAAGATTGGCATTTCCATCACCTAAAACTTCAGGTTTCTGTGCTAAAAGATTATTCTGTCTCCCTAATTTACAGACAAACGCCCCTTCGGTTTTGCTTTTAATGGAAATACAGCAATTCTCATTGTTTGCTTCAAATACTTTTTGGAAGGTGTTTAACTCATCCAAGCGGCCTCCTCAGCCACCGTGTCCCCTTGCTTGGTATTGCAAGTTGTATTTTAACATTTCCGTTCCTTGTTCCCCACACCCTGTATTCAAGCTGCAATATGTATTACTATTATCTCATCAATATTAAACAGCAAAGAGAAGGCAAATGCTTATTTTGATGCCTTCTAACATTTCGGTATCTACTGCCGCATCCTAATTCTGCTGCTCTTCCTGCTTCTGTGCCAGATCTGGTACATCACGACTCCTTTTTAGAAATATGAAATAAACAAAAACAAGCTTACAAGGTTTAGAAGCCCAAAGAGCAGCATCACGGAGGGGAGAACTCCTCCACAAGCTATTTATGCTGCAATAGTAAGTAATACATCCTCCTCCCACTCTATTAAAATGGGATCGTTCACTGTTTCTCACAGGGGCGTAACGAAGCCGTTCAGGGATCGACACAATCGCATGTTGCTCAATAATATCGTTACATCCCCCCACTGTAGTTTTAGTGACAAACTGTAAATAGAAGTGAGGACATCTATTTCAGAACGCTGTATTTTCATTTACAACATTGTTTTCAGTGATTTTTAATGATCCAGTGTAAGTTTTTTAACAAGGAAGCTACTTCTGGCTCAACTACCTAGGCAAACTTATTTAGGGCAGGGTGGTGCTTCAAGGAGATAAGTGTTGTTTATTGAACGGCAGCGCTGACCCGATAAGCAGTCAACCTATATTTTTGCCGCATAAAACAGATACATATGCATTAGCTATAGAACCGAGGGATATGAATTGAACTTCAAGAGGAAAAGAATATATATTGCGATTGGTGATCTGAATTTGCTTTTTGGATGAGTGCCTCAGATTAAGAATGCGAAGTCAAATTATCTTGTGTGAAATGTATTACAGCTGTGAAGCGTAGAGTCACAAAATACTGAATTTGGTGCTGATGGAGAGGATAGAGCCTTAGTATTCTTCCCTACCAAAGAATAAACCACGAGCTTCAATCTTAAAACACAATCGCTACGTTCAAAGTGATTCAGCTGCTGCAGCTCCTGTCAAGGGGAGAATTAATTAGAACAAGGATTAAATACTAATAAACTGGTGCATCCGTGTGATGAGTACCAGAAGCTCCTCACTCATTTACTAGATGATAATATGAATAATAAGAAGATTTCAGCCTTGCTCTGATGACTGGGACCATCGAGTGGCCCATTTTAAAGGCATGAAGTAAAGTAAGCTGCGTATTGAATAATGAGGTGCCAGTATACTGTCCTTAGGCTTATTTTCATAAGGAAAAACCCCAGAGTTCCCATTAAAATTCCAATTTACATAAACTCAGGATTAATAGTTATCAATCTTAGGAAGTGTAATGTCTACTGGGAAAGAAAAAAGACAATTTTTGTCCTTCTTTGTAATTTTTTAAAGCTTAAGTGCAGCCTGGAAGTGCTGCCAGTCAGCACCAAACCTGCACGTCGAAGGGTTTTTAGCAAAGAATTATGCAATTTTAATGTGCAGTCAGAGACCTAATGAGTTACTACACAAGAAGGGGCCAAGCTAGTTGCACCTAAAGGCTTGTCGACACAGGAGATTGTCTGAGCATAATTATACTGCTGTAATTATATCAATAAGTTTCTTTGTATGGCAAGTCCTAACGTATATTTAATAAACAGGTGAGGTTTTCACAACTCAACGCATGCTTCAGCATCAGGCTATCGCAACCTATGTTTGTCAACAGGAAGTCTCCAAGAGTATTTTTCTAAAAATATAGTCTCTAAATGAAGCTAAGGCAGAGGAAGAAGCCTTATTTGTCAGCTTCACTTTAGGTTTTTATCATTTCTAATAGCACCCAACAGGGCAGCTCTTCTGGATCATCACTATGAGTGTTTTCAGATATTGCTGCGCAATAGATGCACTTTTCAAAGTAGTTTAGGTTAAAAAGAACCAAGATTGGCAAAACAACACACACATCTGCTCGAAAAGGCTTTTCCAGCCGCTGCTGTAGAGGTGCTGAGTAGCGTGAACATGGAATGAAGTAGGTTGGAAGGGACCAGGTTGATTTGTCCAGTCAAGTTTTGAGTATCTTCAAGGATCGTTTCCACAACATCATTTACAACTTGTTCCAGTGCTTGATCACCCTGTGGTCAAACTTGCCTTATACCGGAGTTTCTTGTGTTACAGCTTCTGGCCATCGCCTCTTGCCCTGCTCTGGTGCACCCACCACAAGTCTGGTGTTGTCTTCTCCACCGTGTTCCCTGAGGCAGTTCCAGCAAGCCAGAAGATTTCCCTTTAGCCTTCCTGAAGCTGAACAAACCTGGTTCTCTCAGCCTCTCTTGGTACCTCATGTCCCCAGCCATCTTGGTGGCCTGTCACCAGGCATGCAAACAGGTCACGTCCCCTTTTAGGAGGACAGGCTTAGAATGGGAGACCTGGGGAGGAGACACTCCATGGGGAGGCAAACAGGATTTCCACAGATAGTTATTTAACTACCAGCATTAGAAGGAATTTGGAAAGAATGTGGAAAACATCCAATACAAATCCTTGACAGGGTCTACACAGAGTTGTTATTTCTTTTCTTTACATCTACATAAGTTCAGAGCAAGAAAAGAAATACAGAGAGTTCAGCCTTTTCGTTTTAGGACCCAAATAAAAAAGCTTTGGGCTCCTCAAGTTTTCTTACAGTCTGGGTATATAGAGAAGTTTAACTTTCGGCTTTCTGTTAAGAACCGTTAGAGACTGATAGGAAAAAGGCTGGCAGTGTTTTCTACGAGATAAGGAAAATTCAAAGCTGCAGCTCAAATTCCCTTGATATTACAGGGGTAGTATGGAACCTGCACATCTGCCTCTGCTGCTCATTAAGCATATTTTAGAGTATAAAAACCAAAAGCTCTTTGGTCAAGCTATAGTGTTATTGGACTAGATGATGCACAACAAACAAAGGAAGTTTATCTATTACCCCCAAGAATTCAGAAAACTATGAGCAAAGTGCTGGATGGAAGCAGAAGAAATGATGGAATCAGAACTTCATTTGTATCTAATATCTCACCTCTGTGCCCAGCAAGATCATGGAGCAGATCCTCCTGGAAACTATGCTGAGACACATGGAGAACAAAGAAGTGACTGGTGACAGCCAGCATGGTTTCACTACGGGCAAATTGTGCCTGACAAATTTGGTGGCCTTGTACGATGGGGATCCAGCCTTGGTGGATAAGGGAAGGCTGACTGATGTTATGAACCTGGAATGTGACACTGTCCCGTACAACATCCTTGTCTCTTAACTGGAGAGATGTGGATTCAACAGATGGACCACCTGGTGGATGGTGGATTGGCTGGATGGTCACACTCAAAAGAGCTGTGGTCAATGGCTCGATGTCCAAGTGGAGAGCAGCATTCCTCAGGGGTCAGTATTGGGACCGACGCTGTATAACATCTTTGTAAGTGGCACGGACAGTGGGATCAATGCACCCTCACCAAGTTTGTGATGACACCGAGCTGTGTGGTGCAGTCGACACGCTGGAGGGAAGGGATGCCGTCCAGAGGGACCTTGACAGGCTTGACAGGTGGCCTGCGTAAACCTCACGGAGTTCAACAAGGCCAAAAGCACAGGGGTCAGGGCACCCTCAACCACAAATACAGGCTTGGTGGAGAATGGGTTGAGATCAGCCCTGAGGAGAAAGACTTGGGACTGTTGGTTGATGAGAAACTCAACAGGACTCAGCAATATGCATTTGCAGCCCAGAAGCCAATTGTATGCTGGGCTGCACCACAAGGAGCGTGGGCAGCAGGTCAGGGAGGTGATTCTGCCCCTCTACTTTGCTCTTGTGAGACCCCACCAGGAGTCCTGCGTCCAACTCTGGGACCCCCAACATAAGAAGGACATGGACCTGTCGGAGTGAGTCCAGAGGAGGGGCACGAAGACAATGAGAAGGAGCAGCTCTGCTGGGAGGACAGGCTGAGTGAGCTGGGCTTGTTCAGCCCAGAGAAGAGAAGGCCCTGGTGAGACCTTTCCATACCTAAAGGGAATCACAAGAAAGCTGCATAGGGATTTTTTACAGAGGTGTATAGTGATAGAACAAGGACCTTTTCTTTTTTATCACCTTTTAGCCCCATGAGGGTGCTGAGGCTGCCAAAGCAGCTGTGGATGCCCCATCCCTGAAAGTGTCCAAGGCCAGGTTGGATGGGGCTTCGAGCCACCCAGTCTGCAGAAGGTGTCCCTGCTCATGGCAGGGCGTTGGAACCAGACGATCTTTAAGGTCCTTTCCAACCCAAACCATTCTCTGGTTCTGTGATCTGTTACAGCATTATCTTAAATATCAGCTATTGAAGGTTCCTTGCTAAGATATGACTGCCAGATTTCAGGAGGTTTTCTGCTAATAACGCATCTTATAGAAAAACAGTACTTTGTAGAGCCCAGCACGGCAAATAACCTGAGAAGCATCTGCAGGAACGGAAACAGGTAAAGAGCAAAATGGAAAACCAGTTCTCCTTATCTTTTAATGCAAATAAAGTGTATCTAGGACTACTTAGAACACTCCGTTTGCCACTCGCTGTCTTAGCTGTACCAATCAGGACACTGGATGGAGGGCTAACAGATTTCTAAAGGTGTCCTCGGAAAAAAAGGGCAGCGGGTGGGGAGGCCTTATCTATATCCACTATGAGGAATAAATTCAGTGTAAAAGCCTTATCACCCTACAAATCAAGTAAGATCCAGATAAGTTGTTGTCCTAGTTTCGGCTGGAATAGAGTTAATTTTCTTTCTAGTAGCTGCGTTTGGGATTTAGTATGAGAAGAATGTTGATAATACACTGATGTTGTGGTTGTTGCTGGGGAGCCAAGGACATTTTCGGCTTCCCACGCTCTACCAGGTGCATGAGAAGCTGGGAAGGGACAAAGCCAGGACAGCTGACCCAAGCTGGCCAAAGGGGTGGTCCTTACCATATGATGTCAAACTGGAGTTGGCCAGGGGGGGCAATGCCTCTGCTCAGGAACAGACAGGTTATCAGTGTCACAGGTGGTGAGCAATTGCATTCTGCATCACTTGTGTTGTATATTCTATTATTTCTCTTCTTTGCTGTCCTGTTAAATTGTTATCTCAACTCTCTAAAGTTTTGGGGTTTTTTTCCCCCCTTTCCATTTCTGTCCCACATCCCACTGGTGAGGGGGGATGAGCGAGAGGCTGCATGGTCCCAGTTGCTGGCTGCAGTTACACCACAACGCTTGTACAACACACAAAGTGGTCACTGGACACATCAAAGTCAACTTTCGAATTTGCGTGTCCTTTTACTTAGTAGCAAAGTAAACAACACTTTAGAACTCTTACTTGTCCAGAGCCACATTTCTGCTTTAAAACAGGTTGCAACCAGAGCTATATACACATATGCGTACTCCAAAATGTGGACTTAAGTTGCCACCTTTATCCATCCACTGGGATCACCCAGCCTGCAAATCTCAGTTTCCCTTTCTAAAGCTCAAGGTCATTTATTTCTTTTTTCACTCTTTTTCCCTGCACCAAAGTGCCTTCCCCTTTTGAATGTCCATCTTATATTTGCTGCAAGTTTCCAAGCCACGTATCACCCCACAGCTGGTAAATCATTATTTTCCTGGAATGTTCTTTCAAATGCTATCCAGGTAGATCATTCAGGATGGAGTGTCCCCCTTCCCCATCGCATTCAGTCTGTTCCTTTACTTCTCCTAAGCATCTGCTCATCCCAGGCCACCACATGTCTCCATTTACACTTGGAAGCCAACCCTTAGAGATATTTAGCTCAACTATCTTCTTGCATTCCTCCTTTTTTTCTGCATGTTACACTTCTGTTATTTCTTTTCTTACTCTGACCATATATAAACTGCGCCTGGATAGCCAAAGATTCATATATGACACCTTCCACATCATTTTTGATGGAGCTCCTCTGTAAAAGTTCTTCTGGTCTCTCACTTTCTAACCACATCACATGGGTTACCAGAGCTAGAGCTGCTTCAACACTGAGGAGCAAAAATTAAGGCGTTGTCCTCATATTTGGTCATATTTCAAGTCTCATGTATGACCATTGAGAAGTTTAGGGATCCCACTCTGCCAGATCGCTTCAAACATCTTAGTGCTGTAGTATGAAATTAAGTGCCTGAAGGAGGAGTCCAAGTGTTAGATAAGCAGCACTGTCTTTGAAACTGTAATCTCATGATGTCCTGTAGACCTAATCTAGACATGACTTTTATTGAATAATTGTCACTTACTGCAAAAGAACTCAAGCACTGTAACTCCCAAGTCAATCCTTTCATCTAGCGAAAGATACCCCTGCCCACAGCAGGCGGGTTGAACTAGATGGTAGTTAAAGGTCCCTTCCAACCCAAATCATGCTATGATTATTATATCCAGAATAAATAATCTATTTATTCTATAGAATAAATAACCTATAGCTCTCTTGGTTATCCTGGTTACTCTTTGACCTCTGTAAGACAGCGATGTGATCTCTCCATAGTGTCAGAAGTTATATGACTCACAGAGACCAGAATCACTCCCAGACACCAACAGTGTGAGCGGGTGTTGGGGTCAGAAACGAAAGGGAGAAACAAGACATCAATCCAGTTTGCTTTGTAACTTGTGATCACGCTTCAAACATGAATATGTGAAAGGCTACAAGAACAAAATGCCACAGAACCAAAGAGCAAGACATCAATGCTCCAGCAGAAATCAGCAGGCAAGAAACAAAGAATGGTGCTTTCCAGCCCACAAGCTGCTTCTGGACAATGTCAACTCGCAAAAGCCACCAAGTGTTAGTGCCTTTTTCCTCCCACATTGTCCTTGCAGCCTAGAACTTCAAAGTTCTCCTCCAGATTTTCAAATATTAACAAGCTGCTTCTCACCAACCTACTGGCCACCTGCAATTGGGGAGAGTGGCAGAAGAGCACTGTGAGAGCACACAGCATAAAACATCTGTCCCTGCTGTTAATTACCCAGGTGGCTTAACCAATCCCTCTACACAGAATTGTACAAATTACTACTTCAATCCTTCCAAAGGGAGGCAGAGAAATGCTTTTAATTACAAACTGCAATGTTGAATTAAGTCATCCAAACAGCAAGCCTCATCCAAACAATGGAGAGGATGCTTAGGGCTCACCCACAAGTCAGCAACCCAGCTGAATGTTAAATGTGAATTCAAACTACAAAATAACTCCATCTTCAGGCAAACCTCTAGCCAACAAAGGGGGAAATGGAGAACATTCTTAGTGCTATTTATCACACTTGAACATAATGATGCATTCAGTTTTCCATACCTTAGAAAGCGATCTTGAACTAATTCCAGATGCCTTTTCTAACAATTTGAAACAAATTGAAATATTTTGTGCATTTGTAAAGAGCAATGCTTCCATTCAATGCCATCTCTGTTCTTTACCACTGCCCTATGTAGTGAATAGAGACATCAAAACCACATATACAAACCCCAAAACAAACAACAAAACAACAGGCACAAGCACCTATTCCTCCTTTCATGCTGTTTCTCCCCTGTATTTTTCATCCCACACATCCCTTCCCTAACTCCTTGTTTGCTGAGATGTTGTGTTTAGATTAGCAAACAAATGTGGCTCCCCATCCTTTATTAGTTGACACTTGCACCTGCTTAGATATATAGGAAACAGCATAACCCACTCTCCATTATCTTCATTTTTTTCATTTTTCCTTTTTCTTTAAGTCACTAAAAGGCTGGTAAAACATTACTTGTTGCTTCCCCAGCCTTTCTACCAACACCTTTCCCTTCCTTCTCCTTCCAGATCCCTTGTCATTACATCCCATGTCTCTCCTCCGGCCTTATTAGAGACATTAGTGCCCACATGAACACAAGTTCCACTGAGCTTAAGGAGCTCTAATGGCTTGAGCTTTACTCCTTTGCCACTGGCATGTGTGGAAACTGGTGCCACAGAGGCCCTGAATCCACGTGCCCTCTGGTATTCACATTGTGTACAGTTTAATGAAACACAGAAATCATTTGTCCTCAACTGATTAAAGAAATAAGCTAGGGTGGCTGTATTTTGTGCAGTACCTTTGCAAGCATATTCATACCCCTGCAGACTGTGGCTAGCAGTATTTCTGTGTAAAATCTAGAAATAAGTAGTTTTTAATTTACAAAGCTCAACCAGTGACCTATAACTCAGAAGCAGTCGTGCCTTCCTTGAAAAAGAAATTTTCCCCCATACCCACACTGGATTTATCTCGGAAAAACATGAACACTCTCACGGCTTAGTTTCAAAATAGAAAATTCACAGTTAAGAGCTGAGAATACGCTTTATTTTATCACTTTAGATAGTGAAAGCAGCTGCAGGAGCATCTTTAACATGCGAGAGATCCAATAGTATCTAATGCGGTTTCAAGAGATAAGGCTGTGGTTTTCAGCATCACTGCAAAGGGGTAAAACGCAGGATCGTAATAATGGAATGAGATCTGATGAGAGCGTAGGCTTTCAGCAGAACTCACCTATGAGAATCTTTTTTTCCTATTACATCTTGGTTTTTTCTGTTGGTTTTTCCCCTCCACCTGCTTCTTGTAAGCAACTTAAGTTCTGGTTTGAGTTGATACAAACCAAAACTCGGTGCCACCCGAGTCATGACGGCAACAACGTGGGAGGAGACCGCAAATAATGGCATCTTACTATAGGGAGATCCAAATTCCCACAGAATTTTTTCCTCTGGCAACAATTTCCTCGTGCAGTGTCACTATCAGGACCTTATTCCATGAGGTACCTAGTCCTGTACATTTCCAGTTTTAGTCTGTGCATTATTTTAAGGATTCTGTGAAAGTGCAAAAGAAGGTACATCCGAGTTTCATACAGAGAGGCCTATACCTCCATGCAAGTTTTATATTAAAGGGGATTTGCAAGTCAGAAACAATTAGGAAAAAATACCAGTACTGTTTTCTAATCACATAACAAGACCCAAACAATAAAGCTCCACTTCCTTGCCCTGGTGGGAAGTTTCCTCCTTCTGAATGAAGCTCTCCCTTTCTAAACAACACACCCTTATGCAAATATTCCGAATCCATACAAATTATTCCCAAGCATTCCCTCATTAAACACCCAAACTAAAAACCACTGGAGGAGTTCACAGAGACATTCATTCTTCTGCATCGTCATTTCTACCTGAACTTGGGTTTCTTCTCTGTTTTATTTCTGGTTTGTCTGTGGTTTGGAGGGTTGGTGGGTTTTCTTTTTAAACCTTTGACTCTCATTAGCTTCCTCAACAAAAATACTCCGGTCAGAAGAGCTGAAGGTGACAAGCGCTTTAGTTTTAGAAACCTTACATTGCACCAGCAATTAAAAAGCACAAGAAACCCCCTGCTCTCCCAAAATCTTGTCGCGCACATGAGAGCAAACAAGGATTTTGGAAATGACAGAGGAGCACGATGGGGCAAGAGAGCACAACCAACAGAGGGACTGATTTAAAACAGCTAGAAGAATGGGAGCATTTTCTGCAAACCACAAGTTGTACGAAAGGACAATGAAATAATAAGTTCATTATCAAAGGATAAGCAAAGCCAAGCAACATTTAGATAGGAATTTACCCTCTGTATGAATAGACGTCTGTCCTTTAATACTAAACACTTGCTAAACAAGTTTCAAAAGGTATATAACGAGGCCTGAGTAATAATTATGTTTTAAGAGTCTTATTCATCTACATGACAAGTTCAACTTCAAACAATTTTTAGATTGATCTAGCTAAGCCAGTGAAACCTTCCCTCTTGGGAATTCTTCTAAAATTGGCTTATTCAAAAGAAATCTAAATTAGCACAATCACCCACTTCCTGCTACTAAATGAAAATTTAAATTTCATTATTTTCTCACATTAAGAAGTTCTAACGTAAATTTCACTATCGAATTAAGAACACAAAAAAAGCACCACTGAGAAAAAAATAGTTCTAAAGCTCCAATCTGTGACATTAGGAGTTCAAACAGATACCTACGGTATCTAACACCACCTGCTAAATCAGCTCCTTGTCTGGCCACAGAGTTCTAGTTTGTCGGGTTTTTTTGCTAAACTACACGCAAAATCATCAATTTAAAACCAACATATTCTCACACTACCCAGGATGACGTGCCGAGATTAGTTTATTCCTCACAAGACCGAAGAGTCAATTTTCACTCCGCAGCCCCCTTGTTTCAGTCACACTGCAACACAGGTTGGAAGTGACATAACGAGACATACAATTCACATACGTTTAAAACACACAGGCTTCAGATTTATACGTGTTTTATGGAATTATGTGTAGAGCGATCGAATTCTTCACACAGGCGCAAAGTTAACATTAAACATATACTCCACATTCTGACTATAAAACAACTTGTACAAGGGAACACAATCAGGTTGCTGTTAAAAGAACTGTTGGGAAACACAAGTGGGGCAAAGCAGCTAAAACTAACTAGGAGGGGGACTAAATCGAGGAAGGAGAGAGACTTGGTTTTAGTTGGGATCAGTCTGCACAAAGTAACGCCTGCACAACCATTTCTTTCTGCAGCAGGGCTGGGAGAGCCTAGTTTAAGTTTCCTTAAGTTTAAGTTTACTTTCAGCAGCAAAGAGTTTTATTTTTCAGTTGCCTGTTTAACTGAGGTTGGATGGAGACTAAAACCTACAACAAAGACAAAACACAACCAAGCAGCACTGACAAAAAAAAATAGAAGAGGACAAATTACAACAGGAGAGAATTAATGACTTTTCCCACCTGTGTGATTAAAAACATCAGTTTCACAAACAAAATTTGGCAGCACTGTGGACAGCTCAACGAGAACAGAATTGAAGAGACAACGCTGAGGGCAGCAAGAGAGAAAAACATCAAAGTAGACTTTGGACTGACTTGATAACATAATATCAATGGTACTTTCCCATCTAAATAAGTGGTTTCCTTTTACGTTGCTGTGTCCAGTTTTGTGAAGTCATGCAGTTTAAAAATCAAAACGCTTCATTTTAGAAAGCCTGGTCAGCAGGTATCACACGACTTCTCAGCTGCAACAAAGCTCTAAAGAAGACAGTTAGCAGAAATATTTTGCCTTAATACACAACAAAGACAGTAGAGAAACAGATGAAATAATGCTCATACTAAAACTAAAAGCACTAAGTCTGCTCTGAAAAAGTAATAGTTAAAGAAAAATTGAAACAGAGAAGTGAAAATGAACTGCACTAACCTATGGTGCTCGCTGAACACACTGAAAGACACCACCTATTAAAAGCATACAAAAATATGGCATCATCTTAGTCTAAGGATTTAGAAAAACACTCCCTGGACAGAACTATAAAGTCTCTTTGAAGTATTATTTCTAGAAATGGTTACCAAAGGGAACTGCGTACTGACAAATTACAACCCTGGTGTAAGACGTGAGATGGACCGGACCTGCATAGTGTATCTGGGGATGGTGATATTCAGGTGTGTCTTTTATGTTATCAAAACTGATATGGAAATGTTTAAGTTCAACATCAGGTATTACAATAAATGGGAAAATAAAGCAAAAAAAACCCTTGTACTGAACGCAGCATTTCCCTAGTCGAAAGGATAAGAGATACTTTTCATTCTAGTGGGCTCCTTTGTGCGTACATCAGAAAGGATGCAGGATACTAAAGCAATTTAATTGGACAATGGATGGAACAGATCCCTACCCACAGCCACTACAGTTAAAACTACATCATATTTTCCATTAGCTTTTTTTTTTTTCTAGTTCATAACTTACCAAAAATAAGACACTGGAGGTTGACTTTTCTTAATTTTCAAACTTAGTAATATTTTCTGTTAGCCTGAGTATTAGAAATTCCACCACTAAAAATACGACCAAGTAAACCTGAAATCAGGGAGGCAATACACAACAAAATTTCGACAAGTCTTACAAGTTTCATAAACCTGTTGTCGGCACATGCTTAGCTGACACAAACCAGACTTTCATTACGCATGTAAAGCTCCTAATTAGCGAGGACTGGGTATGTTCGCAAAGCCAATTTAGCAGGTAGAAGTTTACCGTGTTTATCGACATGATCCTTGCAATTTCTGGAAAGCCAAAAGTATTCAGAGAGGCTGTTTGCTCAAATGGAAAAATCCTTCCCTCCTATATTGTTTAAGTAGAAGAATGGACCATCATATGATAATTTATGACATATTTTCCATGTCAGAGTTAAAGGATTTAACTCCCTTTCCCACCGTTCTGTGAAACAGAAGACCAGCAGTGATTGCGGTGCAGCACAGGGTACACAAATTGTGAAAGTCATAGTTTCCTGGAAGTAAGGATTGTTTGGCTCTTTCTATATACATTACAACATGTCACTAAGTATATACATAAACATAACAACGCTGCAAAAGTGCAAAACATCAAGACAAATTAAGCGTGCAAAATCCCACGTAGCTGCAGTGTCAGTAAGAGAATCACTGCTGAAATGTTTCACTATAGCAAATAAGCTTTAGTTCACTAAGGAAAGGAGAAAGTTTGGTTCACGTGCATGACAACTGCAATTATCTTTTCATCGAATGACTACCTCATCTTTAAGCCACTTCAGCTGAAGCAACATAATAATACACAGTCTTCTCTTTAGGAAAATATACTGGCCACAGCAACAGTACACTTGAAAAAGTCACACTGTGTTTGAACGTTGTTGAGTACAATCCAAATTGAAGGAAAATTTCCCATGCAAAAAGGAAAAGAGCTGAAATTAAGGTCTCATTTCTTCTTCCATCTATGACAGCTTACAATGGGTTTCCACATAATTTACTGTCTAAAATTAAGCCAGAGAAACTGGGCGATTCTGTGGCAACAGCAGAGCAAGCACAGTAAGAGCAGGTTCGGATCTTAGAAGTTCGAAAAGTCTAGGAACAATTTTAAAGAGGTAACTTACAACTAAATGACAAGTGGGAAAATAACCTTAGTTTCACTACTTTGGTACAGGGGGCTCAAAATGGTTCCTTGCGCTAGAAAAAGTGGTTTGTATTTTACATATAAAGCCATAATCCCCTTCACAAAGTCACTCTTCTTCAGACAACTGCTGCTTCAATAGTAAATGAAGACCTTGAACACCAGGCAAAAATCAAATATTCTGTCAAAGAATAAAAAGAGAAGCTATAGCATGCAAAGTTTAGAAAGTAGAAATACATGAATACCAAGCAGCGTAAGTTACAGAAGTTTTCACAAGTTGTAATCAGTTCTTTCAAAGGAATGACAGGATTTTTATTATGCTGCTTTGACATTTTTCTGTGCTTCTAGAAAAAGATATACCAAAATGTAACTGTGTCCAATCTTTTTTCTTAAAAAAAAAAGCATTCTCTCTGATATTTTTCAGATTTTCTTGAAGGCAAAAAAAAGGCGTAAGAGCGCAGTGTTTCAGCAAATTCAACACCAAGTTGAAAACTCGAACTCTATTTGGAAAAAAAAGAACGGGGATCGTAGGTTTCCGAACCACGGAAACAGCAATTTCATGATGACCCTTTCTTGTACAAAAAACATCTTACTCCCAATGTCACAGCATGTTCGAACAAAGTTTCCACGTTCAGCAGCAATTTTTTGAAACTAGTCAGACACGGCCTCCTAACTTGCTTTATACTCTTTCCAGAAAAAAAAAGAATAAAGATGAAAATAGCAAACCCTGTGGCAAATTGAGCGATTACATGGGCAGGAGGCCAACAGCACAGGGCTGGCTGCGGTGTCCAGTCTGGCAACGGGAGCTGGAAGCACAAAGTAGTTCGTGTGCTCAGCAGCGTTCGGAGAAGCAAACGGCAGCAAGATCTAAGTTACAGGAGATACAAACGGGGCGCTGAAGCCGTGTCAAGGATGTGCTGACAGACATGTAGAGGTTGGAGCTCTCGTACATTCGCGGCAGCTGCTGCTTCACACTTCTTGTTCGCTCTTCGGAACAGGATTTCAGCGTATGTTCATTTTATAAGTATCAGATTAACATGTGGAAAGGGACTTTCACTGGCAGTTCACAGGCCACGTGCAGCCTTACCTAAGACAACTAAGCATCCTGCTTACAGTCCCCGTTTCCAGCCTGGTTCACAGCACAGCCACACGCTCTTAAAATAAAAACCTCTACTGAAATGCCCTGTTTTATGATTTGGTGTGGAGGAGGAAGCTGTTTGGACTGCTAGAAGCCGCTGTGCCGCGAAGGCTCTCGGTGGATGATTTCACAGGAAGGAAACGGAGAGCCTCACGATGCGGAGAACAACTCGCAGCTCATACCCCAGAACAGACACAGTCGCTGCCCAGATCTGCAGAGGGGAAAGGGCTGAGCCACGGAGATAAACGAGGAGGTAAACAAGACAGAAGGTGAGTTTGCCTGGAGGGAGCAGAATAGCATGAGCCCGAGATGCACACCAGTAACACACAGCAACCTAGGACTCATGTAATAAGTGGAGTTTGTTCCATCAAGAGAGGGAACACACATATTTTACACAACAAAGGTGGGTCCCCGATGGCAAACAGCAGCCACCAACGCTGGTGCTGTGGAAAGTAAGATCATTCCGAGTCACAGGATAAACAGGGGGTAAATCAAGGAAGATATAGAGGCTCTCACGTGGTAAACTACTCTCTGCCCGTACACTGGCAATATTTTCAATGGTTTAGCTGCTTAGGTATAACTTCGGAAAACCAGTAGGAGGCGAATATAACAGCCTTAGCAACAACAGCGCAATTTGAGCACCATGAATACCTGTACGTTAGCAAGAGAACCTGACACTAGAAGCAACCAAATGATACATCACTAGTTACACGTGGTTATTGGTACTGAAAGGTGAAAATGACGCTATACATGAAATCAAAATCTTGAACATCAGTCTGAACACACACAGCTGCAGAGACTTAGCTTCCCAGTGTGTCAGGCCTTTGTGCACTGTAGAAAGAAAAAGTAAAAACAGGAGAGCTGTTCCATTAGGAGGAAAACCAGAACCCTGGTTGTCTGTCTTGATTTTTGTCCCTTAAAGAGGGAAAGTCAGGGAAAAAAAAGAAGCGAGCACCTGTGGGTCCTAAGATGTAAATGCTCTTACAGAAGAATCATTTGTAAGAGACGCAGTAAAAGACACAGCAACAGGTCCTGTATTTCGCTACACTATTCTTTACTGGATTATCCCTCTAAGGGAGAACATTTCATGCAGAACTGTTGAGAACAGTAATATAAAACAAAGTTCCACATATTTGGAAACTTTTCTAGATGAAAACTGGGTAGCAGTCACCCAAACATCACAGTTTCTAGATTAGAAGAGAATCCTCACCACAGAAAGTCTAACAGTAAAGAGAAAAAAACCTCTCCCATATTAGCTGCACAAACACCCACAGCATCAACCTATCTTTCCCCTAAATAACATGATATGCCCCTAAGCAAGTCGGTAACCTTTCTTCCCTCCACATTCATCTTCCCTTTGCTCCCAGCTTTCATTACACACCTGAGCCTGAAGACATTTAAGGCACCGATAACCTCTCCCAAACCTCCCGGACATCTGGATACTGTTCACCCCCCTCCAAACACCACAAACCATAGAATCAAAGAATCACAGAATGTCAGGGATTGCAAAGGACCTGGAAAGCTCATCCAGTGCAATCCCCCCATGGAGCAGGAACACCCAGCTGAGGTTCCACAGGAAGGTGTCCAGGCGGGTTTGAATGTCTGCAGAGAAGGAGACTCCACAACCTCCCTGGGCAGCCTGGGCCAGGCTCTGCCACCCTCACCATGAACAAGTTGCTTCTCATATTTAAGTGGAACCTCCTGTGTTCCAATTTGTACCCATTACCCCTTGTCCTATCATTGGTTGTCACCGAGAAGAGCCTGGCTCCATCCTCCTGACACTCACTCCTTACATATTGATCACCATGAATGAGGTCACCCCTCAGTCTCCTCTTCTCCAGCTCCAGAGCCCCAGCTCCCTCAGCCTTTCCTCACACGGGAGATGCTCCACTCCCTTCAGCATCTTTGTTGCCCTGCGCTGGACTCTCTCCAGCAGTTCCCTGTCCTTCTGGAACTGAGGGGCCACAACTGGACACAATATTCCAGGTGTAGTCTCAGCCTTTCCTCACACGGGAGATGATAACCAGCGCAGCCGTTAGCGAAACCACCACCACTCGTGTCCACGGCCACCCCCGGGAGGATGCGGCCGCCGGCGGGATCAGGGCGGGAGGAAATGGAGACCCCGGGCCCCAGCCGGCAGGAGGCCGAGCTGGCAAAACAGCCCAGCCACGGCCTGGGGAAGGCGGCACGTAGCGCTCAGCCGAGGGGACACCCCAGGGAGGGGGAATCGCTGCCATGTCCCAGCGCCCCGGCAGCGGCGAACACAGCCCCGGAGAGGGGCCCCTCCTCAGGCCGGGCCCGGCCTCCCGCCGCGCTGGAGGGAGGGGAGAGGAGGGCAGGGGAAGGCGACCCTCCCCTAAAAGGGGCCTCCGGACACGCAGGCTCGCTCGGCCGCCCTCCCCGAGGTGGCGGCAGCGGCTTGACCCCTCCTTCCCCCGCCAGTGCGGCCGCGGCCTCAGCGGCTCCAGCCAGGCCCGGGTGTCCCCCCCCCGCCCTCACTAGACGGCTCCCCGGCGGCCGTTGGCGCCTCGTGCCCCAACGGTCACCCCCCTCACACGCTCCCCACAGCCGGGAGAGCCAGAGAAAGTCGCTCCGGGAGGGGACCGCGAACCGTCCGAAGCCTCACCGGGTCCGGCGGAGGAGGCTCCCGGGTACATGTCTCCGTGTGCGGCGGCGGAGGCGGCGCCTCGCTCCAGGTCCCGGCAGCTCCAGGGGAGGGAAGGGGGGGAAGGGAGCGAGCCCGAGCCCCGGCTGCGCTGTCGGGGGAAGGGGGAGGAGAAGGAAGGGGAGGGGAGGAGGGAGGGAAAGAAAAGGGGAAAAAAGAAAAAAAAAAAAAAAGGGAAAAAAAAAAAAGAGGGAGGAGGGCCGGGCCGACGCCGGGAAACCAGGTTACTCAGCGGCACTGAAGAGCGGGGCGGTGGGTGGGGAGAAGGGAGGAGCCGCGGGGTCACGGGGAAGGGCCGCCCCGCCTCCTCCTCCTGCCCGCGGCGGGCGGGAAGCGGCCGCTTCGCCCCGGGGGCCCCGCTCCCCCATCCGCGATCCCCGCTCCTCGATCCCCGATCCCCGCCGCGCTCCCCCCGGGGAGCTGAGCGCTCTCCTGCTGCCTCCCGCTGCTCCCCGCGCTGGAGCGGAGCAGCTCTGCCCCTGTCCTGCCATCAGTACCTTGTGGTTCGCTCCTACAGCCTCCCAACGTGGCTAAACTGACACGAAACATTTGGAGCAGGAGCCTTTCTAGGCCCTGGAGTCACCCACTATGGCTGCTCTTTACCCTTAGGCAGGTGCAATATCAACAGTCACACTAAAACAAAGCACAGAGCCACGAAGATGCTGAAGGGAGTGGAGCATCTCCCGTGTGAGGAAAGGCTGAGGGAGCTGGGGCTCTGGAGCTGGACAAGAGGAGACTGAGGGGTGACCTCATTCATGGTTACAGATATAGAAAGGGTGAGTGTCAGGAGGATGGAGCCAGGCTCTTCTCGGTGACAACCAATGGTAGGACAAGGGGTAATGGGTTCAGACTGGAACACAGGAGGTTCCACTTAAATTTGAGAAGCAACTTCTTCCTGGTGAGGGTGGCAGAGCCTGACCCAGGCTGCCCAGGGAGGTTGTGGAGTCTCCTTCTCTGCAGACATTCAAACCCGCCTGGACACCTTTCTGTGGAACCTCAGCTGGGTGTTCCTGCTCCATGGGGGGATTGCACTGGATGAGCTTTCCAGGGCCCTTCCAACCCCTGACACTCTGTGATTCTGTGTGTGCTGCAGCCAGGACTGCTGGAGACTTGTTCTGTCTTTCAGTGAGACCTCAAGAAAATTAACAGTGTGGCTCTGGCTCTGTCTCCACTACTTCTCCTTCAATGCAGTTTACCTAGTTATGCACTTTTAAAATGAGAGCTGTAGTGGCATAAATATTACATGTTCTGTACACTCTTGAATGCCCTGTTTACTCGAAAATTGCATTTGATTGTCTCACTGCCTTTATTCCTCTTGTATGGTTCGTCAAACCAATTAATATCCTCCTTCATTGGCTCATATTTGAAGTGATACAGAAGCATCTCGCTGTTCCAAAGTTACATCAGCTACGTGTTTACTCTTCTCTTTGGGTCATGTAGATATTCAAGGGCTGCTGTTAACAGCTCAGCTTTCGCTTCAAGGGAACTGTTCCTGAAACCATTGTCACCACAGGAGTTTCCGCAGGAGTGATTTTGTATTTGTCTGTATTCCAAGCTCTTCAAGTTGCTGGAAAGTAATGATTTAGCAGTAACTATAAACAAATAAAGGACAAAATTGTGGGTCAAATTCAGTGCTAGAGTAAAGCCAAGTAGCTCTAGCAAAATTATAAACTTCAAAGATGTATTTGCCAAGCGAGCTGACAAAGGGGTTGTTGTTTTCCCCTCTGTGAGGAGCTGGGTAACATTTTTGCACAACCACCAATAATTTCTGGTTTCTGCTCTATATCCTTGTTAGAGGCTGAAAGGTGAGGGGAGGAATCCCCAAAAGAAGGGAGTTATCTGAGGCAAGTTTGGCCTTTCTGCTGTATCAGATAGTACTAAATGCTGAGGTGATGAGGAAACCATGCAGTCCACGTATTGACATGTAATTTTTTTTATACTCTATTTAAATTAATCTCTTCAGGCTAATTAGGAAGATAACTCTAACATTATGCATACTGTCATTCCTGTCAGACCTTTAAGTACAAAGGAGTACAAAAATACACTGAATAGTTTCTGGAAAAGTCTACTTGACTAATTTGGTCACCCTGATGAGCAGCACTAAAGGTGTCCCCTCATCAGATCATGTTTGTAGGCACGTGGAATGAGCTCAATACAGACTTCCAGGAAAAGAGACGTCTATAGATGGGCAGAAACCAAACTGACTGTTGGACACAGAAACAGGTAATTCCATCTCACCTTTCTACACCGTTCTGCTTGTGAAATCCTGGCCTGAAAGCAACGTGCTGAAGGGATGTACTCACGTGGGACTTCACTGGATACCCCGCATAACTGGAAAAAAGAAACAAAAAAATAGATTGTGAGAGTCTGTTATCTGTTTCAAAAGAACAAGCTAACAACCAGCAGAAGATAGGTGAAATATAAAGGGGGGTTTCACAAAACGATAAATACATACCTCATACTTCTTTCGGGCTCCACAGGATACTCCGCAATTCATTTCAAAAATTCCCTGGAAAACAGGGATCCCAAAACCAGCAATTAATACCTGGAACAACTGAGAGTGCAATATACTCTTATTGATTGAAAGCTGGTTTTTGTGGATTTAGGACTTCATAAGCAAAGGGGCTTATCGCTGTGTATATATGACTGCAGACTTGCACAATCAGTTAAATAATAAATCAGTTACATAGTTTTATTTAAGCATTATTTTCTCATGTAGAAATCCTGCAGGCTATTTTCATGCTACCGCACACTTCCAGCAGCATTTCTGTGTCACCAAGGAGAGTTACAGCTCTTTCCTAAGTCTGTTCTTCAAGTAACATCACACACACTCATTTTGGGCTTTATTTCTAAAGCTTTCTGTCACTGACGATATTTTGGAGCACAGTGGAACCTAATTATGTCTTACCAGGCAATTTCACCCTAAAAAGACCTCTAGTTTTCTAAGAGGTTTGGTTTTAAAGATAGGTTTGAAAGCTCTATGAATGCATTCGTTCATATGTGCTAGGTTTGAAAGCTCTATGAATGCATTTGTTTATATGTGCTCTTTATATGTTATCTTAACAATTATATAGTGGTATAAGAACAACTGCTTAAGCACTTAAAATCAGGTTTCTTTAAAGAAAAAACTGAGTGCCTGTTGGACATGATACCTATCATAACTGCTGGATTTCAAGCTGACATTTCCCAGAACTGATATCTCTCAAAGAAGGAATTATTCATTTTGGAAGAACTGAGCATTTTCACCTAATTTTGGAAGCAAAGATGGTATTTAGGAACAGCTTTTAAAATCATTTATATCAGCAGGAGCAATCTGGGGAAAATATTTTAGGTACAAACAGGCTAGTGACGAAATGGTTTTTCTTTTGATGAGAGAACATACATCGATCTCACTGAGCAACAACCTTTCCCTTTTTAAGCTGAATTAACTCAAAACCCCTCAGTTTATAAATGTCTTTTAGTCATTGATAACGATACAGTGGCAAAAAAGATATCCATTTTCTTCTTGACTCCGATGGGATTTAAACTTACATTTTCCTGTTCTCAACTGGAGTAACTTTTAAGATGTTATCCTGGAGTGCATTTAGTAGCCATCACATAATCTGTGTCCTGCTTTGCGTAAGAATATATGAGTGAGATCAGGACAAAAGTGAAGAAGACCACAACTCTATAATGTGTTCATGTGGTTACAAAGATTTGAGGGTTCTGGTCCCCTCCCCAGGGACTGTTTATTATATCACAGTTACTGATTTAATCACAATTAATCCATGGTAGAGGGACCCAAACCTGATTTTTGTCTCTCTATCCCAGACGAGTGTCCTAATTACCAAGCTACAAAGCCACACTTGATTTCTTTTGCCAAACCAATTGCAATACTTATCAAAAAAAAGTATTAATTATTATTAGATTACTAACTTCATTCAAGAAAGACTGTTCAAGGTGATCAGGGCCAACAATACAACAATTAAACGCTATGAAAAAGATGCAGCACCACCTATTGGGGATATATTAGGTATGCTGGTTATTACAGTTTTAAGTAGTAACAGAGTTTTTGTTCTCATAGTAACTTAGTTCAGAAAAACAAAAACCCAGCTAGGGAGAAAAGTAGTTTCCAAAAAGAAGATACAGGAAGCAAATACCATGTCTGAGGCACATAAACAGTGGCTCAAATGAAATCAGGGCAACATGATTATCTACCAACACCTTCCCTCCCTTGAGAGTGGGAAAGACTTTCACCCATTGCTGTTGGGTGAAGGTGCTAGCGTGAATCGTTTAGGTTGGAGAAGACCTTTAAATCATTGAGTCCAATCATTAACCTAACACTGCTGTGTCCGCCACTAAACCATGTCCCTAAGTGCCACATCTATGTGTCTTTTAAACCCCTCCAGGGATGGTGACTCCACCACTGCCCTGGGCAGCCTGTTCCACTGCCTGACAGCCCTTTCCATGAATAACTTTTTTTATATATTCCAATCTAAACCTTCTCTCATGCAACTTGTGGCCCTTTAGACAGTTACAGCATCAGAAGTGAAAAGTACATACCCGCTGCAAATTTCTCGACCTTACTCCTTTGTGTGCCTTGGAATTGGGCTTTATTAACCAGCACTCCTGACTGAATATCCAGACTTGAAAAAGCTTTGGGAAGCAGCACTACTTTTTATTTTTCCTTTTTTAGCTTTCTTATTACATAGTAAATTGTTTTCATCATAGCTTTATTCTGAGCCCCGACAGAGCAACCTTATCAGTGTCACTCATTCGATGCAGCAAGACAACCATGAACCAAGGATGTAGGCAAATCTCATTTAATTAGCGTCCTTACCACCCTGAGCCTAAGCTTATGTGAATGTCACATTTAAATTTTGAGTCCTCATGTTTTATTTTATAACAATGCATCGGCATTTTAAATAATTTTTAGCTTAAGCACTGCTCTATCAGAACTGTCAGCAGTGTTCCTCCTCCCTCCGTCAGAGCCCACACAAGTTTCCTTTCCTATTTTCACCACTAAAACAGAATAAGAAAAGCTGGCCCCTATCATTCACCTCTTTATCCAACAGCAATTGGAATGCTTGTGTCCCCAAATCTATTCGGTTTCAGTACCACAGCGCTAAACGTGCTCATTGTTGCAACAAGAATCCCTGGAATACAGAGAACCTGTCTAAAGAAAGCAATTAGAAGTAGCCACTATATAAATCCTGCAAAATAAGTTCCTTTCTGTTTAATGCAGGTTGTTTTCTGTGGAGCAGATGTTTCAGATGCTGAATGAATTGAGTTTCTTAGCTGGCAGTACCTCTAGGCAAAAAGGAAAAGCTATCTGAGCAGCTCCTTATGTGGGCTTGGCTACTCTTCAGTTGCTTCCTCATATTTATAAATGGAATCTGGTGTGGGATCCACTTAGGAGGGAATCTTTCTAATTTGAATAGCTTGACTGTCCCACAGGTTTTTTTAGCCTTTTGACAAGCTGTACGTTTCCAGAGGTGGCGTAATGGGAGTGACTGTGAGATCCTGATGCCCTTGAACAAACTCCAGTTTCTGCTACCTGATACTTAGAATATAGTTATATACTATATATGAACTTCCTTCATTAGTAAATTATGCCTGGTGTCTATTAAGCCTGTAATTTCATTGCTTCTTTGTACACTTTCATTACTCATCTCCCAGGCCGCCTTCACTGATGAGTTCATTTGATTGAAACGGAACCTTTTCTTGCCATGTTGCTACTTTGCGGTCAGATCACTTTGCGAGGGACAGACAAGGCCAGCTCATGCAAGTCATTTGTGAAATCCCATCCCACCTCAAGCAATGACAGAGGTTCCGTGATACCACATCCTAATGGTAGCATGTATTTATTTGCTACTTTGAGTTAGATACTAAAAACGTGGACATTTGCCCTGTGCCTTGTGTAGGAAGTACATGTTTCAATTCAGAGCTGTTGACCGCACTAATAGGGTTAAGAACTTACAGGGTAAGTGCTGCAACACTCTGCATTTATCATCTCCAGCAGTAAGCAGGGTCAAATCTTCATTTAGTGAAACTCTGAGTGATTTGCGATCGTGAGGAAAGGATGGATACGAGAGGTCAAGTCCCTCTTGCCTATCTCCATTTTCACTTGTAATGGTCTAATAAATCCTCAGATTTTTATGAAGGAGCATTACAATAGTGGGCTGTTGGATGTGCTTTGCTGGTAGTGGAAAATTGTCATTTTTAGGATTCTAAGCTTTCAGGCTTTTTGCAAATTCTTGAATAATTTTGCTCAAGCTTATTTTTGAAAGTTTGACTTATTTATAATAGAATGGTTCTGGTTGGAAAGGACCTTCAAAGCTCACCCAGTGCCACCCCTGCCATGAGCAGGGACATCTTCACCAGCTCAGGTTGCTCAGAGCCCCGTCCAGCGTGGCCTGGGATGTCTCCAGGGACGGTTCATCCACCACCTCTCTGGGCAACCTGGGCCAGTGTTTCACCACCCTCACGGTGAAGGATTTCTTTCTTATATCTAATCTAAATCTCCTCTCTTTTAGTTTAAAACCATCACCCCTTATCCTATCACAACAGACCCTGCTAAAAAGTCTGTCCCCATCTTTCTTACAGGCCCCTTTTAAGCACTGAAAGGCTGCAATAAGGTCTCCATGGAGCATTCTCTCCTCCAGCTGAACACCCCAACTCTCTCAGCCTGTCCTCCCAGCAGAGCTGTTCCAGCCTCTGATCCTTTTTTTGGCCTCCTCTGGCCCCTCTCCAACAGGTCCATGTCTTTCTTGTATCAAGCACTCCAGAGCTGGACGCAAGACTCCAGGTGGGGCCTCACCAGAGCGGAGCAAAGGGGCAGAATCACCTCCCTGACCTGCTGCCCACGCTCGTGATGCAGCCCAGGACACAACTGGCTTCTGGGTTGCAAGTTCACAGCGCTGGCCCATGTCCAGGTTTTCATCCACTAGTACCTCCAAGTCCTTCTCCTCAGGGCTGCTCTCCAGTATCTGTACTGATACTGGCGTTGGCCCCACCCTAGTTGCAGGACCTTGCATTTGGCCTTGTTGAACCTCAAGAGGTTTGCATGGGCCCACTTCTCAAACTTGTCCAGGTCCTCCTGAATTGCATCCCATCTCTCAGGCGTGTCAACCACACCACTGAGCTTGGTGTCATGCAAAGACTTCATTCATGAAGATATTAAACAGCACTGGTTCCAATACGGACCCCTGATAGCCACAACTCCTCACAGATCTATCTCCACCCAGACATTCAGCTGTTGACCACTACTCTATGGATACGTCCATCCAGCCAATTCCTTCACCACTGAATGGTCCAGCCATCAAATCTTTCTCTCCCCAATTTAGAGAGAAGAATGTTGTGGGGGACCATGTCAAAAGCCTTACAGAAGTCTAGATATACAACATCCATAGCTCTTCCTTTTTCTGCTGCTGTCATCACTCCATCATAGAAGCCACTAGGCTGGTCAGGCAACACTCGCCCTTGGTAGAGCCATGCCCGCTGTCTCAAATCACACCAAGTTTCAGTAATGGCAACTAGGTCATAGCTTTCTAGCAGCGTGGTGGCTTGCAGCTCCTGTTTATTGCCTGTGCTCTGTGCATTGGTGTAGAGGCGCTTCAGCTGCGCTGTCAGCCATGTCACCTGAAGAAACACCCCTTAATTCCTATGTGGTACTTCACTGGTGTGTCCCCTGTTGGATGCTTTTATTTCAGGAGTTCCTGGCTCATCCCTGTAACATTTCCAAGTGTGCTGCAGCGTACCCAGCAAGTCTCAGAACAACAGGCTGAGGGTGCCCACTAGTACCCCATCTCCCTAACCTTCGCATGTTGTCCCATGGCTTGTCTGTCATGGGCCAGCCTGATATTATCTCCCTCCCACTTCGAGCCTAGTTTAAAGCTCTGTCAGTGAGCGCTGCAGCTCCTGAGCAAAGACCCTCTTCCCACTTCGAGAACGGTGAATCTCTTCTGATGCCAGCAGGCCTAGTGCCATGTAGACCTTCATGGGCTGGAGAATCAGGTGGGGAAAAATGTAGTGAAATATAACAAGGGCAAGTGTAGAGTCTTGAATCTGGGCAGGAACAACCCCAGGTTCCAGTGTAAGTTGGGGAATGACCTATTAGAGAGCAGGGTAGGGGAAAGGGACCTGGGGGTCCTGGGGACAGCAGGGTGAGCATGAGCCAGCACTGGGCCCTTGTGGCCAGGAAGGCCAATGGTACCTGGGCTGGATTAGAAGGGGGTGGTCAGTAGGTCAGAGAGGTTCTCCTGCCCCTCTACTCTGCCCTGGGGAGACCACACCTGGAATATTGTGTCCAGTTGTGGCCCCTCAGTTCCAGAAGGACAGGGAACTGCTGGAGAGAGTCCAGCGCAGGGGAACAAAGATGCTGAAGGGAGTGGAGCATCTCCCGTGTGAGGAAAGGCTGAGGGAACTGGGGCTCTGGAGCTGGAGAAGAGGAGACTGAGGGGTGACCTCATTCATGTTTACAGATATAGAAAGGGTGAGTGTCAGGAGGATGGAGCCAGGCTCTTCTCGGTGACAACCATTGATAGGACAAGGGGCAATGGGTACAAACTGGAACACAGGAGGTTCCACTTAAATATGAGAAGCAACTTCTTCATGGTGAGGGTGGCAGAGCCTGGCCCAGGCTGCCCAGGGAGGCTGTGGAGTCTCCTTCTCTGCAGACATTCAAACCCGCCTGGACACCTTCCTGTGGAACCTCAGCTGGGTGTTCCTGCTCCATGGGGGGATTGCACTGGATGAGCTTTCCAGGTCCCTTCCAACCCCTGACATGCTGTGATTCTGTGTGACTTGCCTCCATTCGCTCCTTTCCTTTAGGCTACAGCCTAGTGGGGGAAGATACAGGATCCCCTTGATCTTGGGTTTATTCTGGTGGCTGTTCTTGTTTCTGCCTCAAGGCAGAGCATGATCCCAAGTTCCTCTCACAGCTCTGCCAGGCTGAGCAGAGCATCCCCCTGGTCACGTCTCACACAGCTGTTGTCACCACTGCCATCGGTCACCAGTGAGAAGCTCTGGGTCTCCGGGCAGCCTGAGACCTGGATGGCTGCAGGTTTTCCCGGGAGCCCTGGCTGGGTTGCCACACGCCCTCTGGTGAGCGCGGAGGACACGGGTTCACTGGGTGGATACCATAGCAAAGCTCCTCGGGTTACGGTACCGGGTTGGTACTTCAGGGTTTACAGAGCACACACACGCACACAATACCGTTCCCCTTATCCATCTACTTGAGATACGGGGTCCTGGCACTTTGGCTACACCTCCCCCTCAATGAACTTGTAAATGCAGGTATCAGTGTGCATACAGGTATCAGTATATATTCGGGGAAGAGACTGTTTTACGTTAAGGATTCAGAGTCCGATGTCTCTCGGTCCTTCCCCCCGCCAGGGTCAGGCGCCAGGTCCCCAGTTATGTGAAACAGTTCTTCGTTAAACCTTCCTTACAATAACCACAAATCCTGAGGCTTTTTTTTCCCCTTACAATAAGGCGGGTTCGAGGCCTCGACACGGAAACATCTTCAAGGGGGCGGCTCCACCGGCCCCGCGGCGCCGCCGGGCGCAGCAGCGGCAGCGGAAACGGGCCCGGGCTGAGCTCCCCCAGCCCCCGGAAACCGCCCCGGAGCGCTCCCGGCATCCCTCGCTACGCCGCGATTGGCAGAGCGCTTCCCTTCGCCATTGGCCAGCGCCGCGCTGCCGGCCGCGGATTGGACAGCGGCGCTGACACTCTGCGGCGTCTCTGTTCTCCTGCTCCGCGATTGGCTGAGTGCGCCCTTATAAGGCTCCCGCGCGAGCACGCGTCCCCTTTCCTCCCCGGCGGCCCAAGGTGCTGCGTCCTTCAGCTGAAGCTAAGGCCCACCCGGCGACTGGCACCGCGCCCCACCCCGCCATGGCCTCCGTCTCCGAGCTCGCCTGCATCTACTCCGCCCTCATCCTGCACGACGACGAGGTCACCGTCACGGTGAGTGCGGCCCGGCCCGGCCCGGCGCCACAAGATGGCGGCGGCGGGAGGCGGCGCGGCCGGGCGGCTGCTGAGCGGCGCTGTCGTTGCAGGAGGACAAGATCAACGCGCTCATCAAGGCGGCCGGAGTGAACGTGGAGCCCTTCTGGCCGGGGCTCTTCGCCAAGGTGGGCCAGAGGGAGCGGGGGCCGGGCTGGGGGAGGAGGCGGCGGCTGATCACCCCCCGTGGTGCCGATCGGGCGGTAGATCCCCGCGTTCAGCTGCCAAATGTCGCTTTCAACGGGTGCGAGATATACTGAGTGTTTGTTCTTGCAGGCTCTGGCCAACATCGACATCGGCAGCCTGATCTGTAACGTGGGCGCCGGCGGTGGCGGAGCCCCCGCTGCAGCTGCTCCGGCCGGCGGGGCCGCGCCCGCGGGAGGAGCCGCCCCGGGTGAGTGATGTTGGTGACACGGGTGCTGCCCCTGCGCTCCGCCCGCGGGGACCGCGTGTCCGTGTTGTGTCCGGTTCTGGGCCCTCGGTTCCAGAAGGACAGGGAACTGCTGGAGAGAGTCCAGCGCAGGGCAACAAAGATGCTGAAGGGAGTGGAGCATCTCCCGTGTGAGGAAAGGCTGAGGGAGCTGGGGCTCTGGAGCTGGAGAAGAGGAGACTGAGGGGTGACCTCATTCATGTTTACAGATATAGAAAGGGTGAGTGTCAGGAGGATGGAGCCAGGCTCTTCTCGTGACAACCAATGATAGGACAAGGGGTAATGGGTTCAAACTGGAACACAAAAGGTTCCACTTAAATTTGAGAAGCAGCTTGTTCGTGGTGAGGGTGGCAGAGCCTGGCCCAGGCTGCCCAGGGAGGTTGTGGAGTCTCCTTCTCTGCAGACATTCAAACCCGCCTGGACACCTTCCTGTGGAACCTCAGCTGGGTGTTCCTGCTCCATGGGGGGATTGCACCGGATGAGCTTTCCAGGTCCCTTCCAACCCCTGACATTCTGGGATTCCCAGTTAAACAGCTGTTTATTATCAGCTTGGTTCTTCCCCTTGCCATCATAGTATGTACATGGGTGTTCTACAGCAAAACAGCCCCTCACCTTTAGAAAGGCTGGAGTTGCACTTTGTGCACAGGATTGGTTGGCTCAGAATTAAGGCTGATGATCCTTTCTGTCATCAGGATCCCCTTGTGAAGGGCAGGGGGAGAACACCTACTTTCTAAGCTTTTTCAAATTTATAGGAATTAATTTAGAAGACATAAACCTGCTTTCTCCATAGCAGAAAGAGCAGTCTCCTCATGCTGTTAGGATTGCTTGGGTCTTGCTTCTTGATATTATAGTGGTGTAACAATGTGAGGGTTCTGTGGCATGTGACTGTGTGCTGGTAACGTGGAAAAAAATCTGATCCCTTTCTCCTTTTGTAGCTGAGGAGAAGAAAGAAGAGGAAAAGAAGGAAGAATCAGAGGAATCTGATGACGACATGGGCTTTGGTCTTTTTGACTAATTAGTTTTGTACCCGCCTGTAATAAACAACATTTAAATACACTCTGCTCCAGTATTCATGTGTGTGAAGGGGAGCGGGCAGAGGATGGCAAAGGTACCTGTAGGAATCAAAACTGCTGCCACTGTGTTCATCTGGGGTTAATTTTTAGGTCCAGGCCCTTGTTGGGGGCTGAAGTGAGGATATTGTTTTATTCAGTAGTAGGTAGTAATGTTTGTAGGGTAATTTTTGTGCATTTCTGGGGAAAAAAAAGTAGGCAGTATCTCTGAAAGGTGGGGGTGGAGGATTGTGTAACTTTCAAAGTATGTTCCTAAAATAACTTTTGAATGGGGCTTTCCCAGAGCAACTGAGCAAGGTAAGGGCTCTAGGTTCTAAAATAAAGTTATGCATTAGCAAAATATTGTATAAGAAGGACCCAGAGTTGTACAGGAGGGTTGTGCCAAATGCAGACCAAAATGATGTGCTCTGCACTGTCTCATCTTCCCACAAAACTGGAACTTGGTTTTCTTCTGAAAGATGCAGGTGCCCAGAGAAGAATTGAGTAGGTGCAGCCCCCGATGCTCCTGAGATTTGCTACTGAGCTTCCATAATAGCTCCTGCAAACTGCTCAGCTGTCACATCCCCATTTCCATTATAAATAAACCTTCCTCTGGGGAAAAACAACCAAAACCAGGTTCCAATATAACTTGGGGAAGGACCTATTAGAGAGCAGTGTAGGGGAAAGGGACCTGGGGGTCCTGGGGACAGCAGGGTGACCATGAGCCAGCACTGGGCCCTTGTGGCCAGGAAGGCCAATGGTACCTGGGGTGGATTAGAAGGGGGTGGTCAGTAGGTCAGAGAGGTTCTCCTGCCCCTCTACTCTGCCCTGGGGAGACCACACCTGGAATATTGTGTCCAGTTGTGGCCCCTCAGTTGCAGAAGGACAGGGAACTGCTGGAGAGAGTCCAGCGCAGGGCAACAAAGATGCTGAAGGGAGTGGAGCATCTCCCGTGTGAGGAAAGGCTGAGGGAGCTGGGGCTCTGGAGCTGGAGAAGAGGAGACTGAGGGGTGACCTCATTCATGTTTACAGATATAGAAAGGGTGAGTGTCAGGAGGATGGAGCCAGGCTCTTCTCGGTGACAACCAATGGTAGGACAAGGGGCAATGGGTTCAAACAGGAACACAAAAGGTTCCACTTAAATTTGAGAAGAAACTTGTTCATGGTGAGGGTGGCAGAGCCTGGCCCAGGCTGCCCAGGGAGGTTGTGGAGTCTCCTTCTGTGCAGACATTCAAACCCGCCTGGACACCTTCCTGTGGAACCTCAGCTGGGTGTTCCTGCTCCATGGGGGGATTGCACTGGATGAGCTTTCCAGGTCCCTTCCAACCCCTGACATCCTGGGATTCCGTGGAAATCAACTTGAAGAGTTTAAAGGACTAAAGAGTGACACTAAATCACAAGTCACACAGGTGATAACACCAACTTGTTCCTGTGCTCCGTAGTTGGAGGAACAAAACCTGTTTTCTGGATGCCTGCTGAAGTGTTTGATCTCTTCCAGCTGCTTCAAATCCTGCATAAGCAAGTTCTTAGAAGTTTAGGGGTTAAGGATGGGGGGAGAAATTCCAAGCAGATAATTCACAGTGGTTTCTTCTGCAGTGCACACACACACACACACACACACACATCACCGGAATTTCACTGGTAACACCTTTTTAATAGGTCAAAGTAACTGTACAGTTCATTATATTCTTCCTGAGAATAATTTATATCCCTCAACAGCAAAAAGGGAGTGTGGTTTTTATTTAACAGAACAGATGGTGTAATTGGGAAAAAAAAACTCAAGGAAAATGTAATTACACTGCTCTACTGTAACTCCTCCCAGGCAAGACAGACAGAAGGATGGGTTAGTTAACTACGGTGGGCTTAAAATATTCAACATGGCTTTAATCTGTCTTTATAAATTATATAAAAATGGGGGACGTGGATGGTTACAGAACTCTAAATGCAGCTCTGAATTGCTCTGGTACAAAGCAGCATTTTCGCTTCCAAGGAAAACAAGGTTGCTACAAAAGAACTGGCACGTTACTGTGGTGAAAGAGACGAGTTTGGGGTTGTTCCTACAGCTACTTCCAAACAAATGCTTCACACATTCACGTAAAAGTAAAAGGCAGGAAGATGAAGAGGGCTTTAGTTTGTCTTGAAATGACTGAAGTCTTGAAAATATAGCTTTTTATTCTTTTCTCTGTAAATCGTGATTAGCATATTGCGACGTTAAGTGTTCTAATTAAAAAACAATTCCAGTCTGGATAGTTCATATACTGTGGGCAAGAATTCTCAGCCCTGAGGTTTCCCCGAATTCTTCACTTCACAATATCGTTCTCTCACCCGCTGCTCCGAGGCCGGAACCCGGGGCAGCTCCAGGCGAAGCGCGGCCCGTGCGCCGCTGGGAAAACCGCGGCTTCCCCAGGGCCCCGGCACAAACTTCACCTCCCGATAATGCCACTTGAATCCCAGACCAGCTCGGCTTTAACATTAAAAACTCGGTTAAACTTGTGATGAGAGAGAACCAGCAGCTGTCAGTCGGGTCTGCTGAAGCAAGAGGCGCTGGAAAGCCAGGACTAGGCCGGGTTAATCCTCACCGCTGGTGGAAGGTGAAGCAACATCCTTTCACGAGCAGAATCCTTAGACCGATCAAACCCCTCCCTCGGTATTTAGTGCGGTCTGGACTGGCTGATCATTTTCAGTCTGGCTTGATCGATAACATCCAGCAAGTTTTTGGCGTCCACGGCCAGCGCGTGAGCCGCCGTCAGCATCTGCTTTTTGTACTCCTGCTGCAGGCTGGTCATGACGTACTGCTGCGCCAGCTTCATCTTGTTGATGAGCTCGGCCAGGTCCGAGTTCAGCAGCTTCTGCGCCATCTCGATCTGGAACGAGAAGATCCCGTTGTTAGAAACACTGCGCTCGTGACAGCGACGCACTGAGACCCAAACCGATACACTGAGACCCAAACCGACGCACCGAGACCCAAACCCATGCACCCAGACCCAAACCCATGCACCCAGACCCAAACCGACGCACCGAGACCCAAACCGATACACTGAGACCCAAACTGATGCACTGAGACCCCAACCGATACACTGAGACCCAAACTGATGCACTGAGACCCCAACCGACGCACCCAGACCCAAACTGACGCACCAAGACCCAAACCGATGTACTGAGACCCAAACCGATGCACTGGGACCCAAACTGACGCATCGAGACCCAAACCGACGCACTGAGACCCAAACTGACGCACCGAGACCCCAACTGTTGCACCGAGACCCAAACTGACACTCTGAGACTCCAACCGATGCACCGAGACCCAAACCGACACTTCGAGACCCAAACCGATGCACTGAGACCCAAACCGACACTTCGAGACCCAAACCGACGCACCGAGACCCAAATCGATACACTGAGACCCAAACTGATGCACTGAGACCCCAACTGACGCACCCAGACCCAAACTGACGCACCGAGACCCAAACTGATGCATCGAGACCCAAACCGACACACCGAGACCCAAACTGACACTCTGAGACCCCAACCGATGCACCGAGACCCAAACCGACGCACCGACACCCAAACCAACGCACCGAGACCCAAACTGACGCACTGAGACCCAAACCAACGCACCGAGACCCAAACTGATGCACTGAGACCCAAACCGATGCTCCGAGACCCAAACCAACTCACCGAGACCCAAACCGACGCACCGAGACCCAAACCAACGCACCGAGACCCAAACCGACGCACCGAGACCCAAACCGACGCACCGAGACCCAAACTGACACACTGAGACCCAAACCGACGCACCGAGACCCAAACCGACGCACCGAGACCCAAACTGACGCACCGAGACCCAAACCGACGCACCGAGACCCAAACCGACGCACCGAGACCCAAACTGACGCACCGAGACCCAAACCAACGCACCGAGACCCAAACCGACGCACCGAGACCCAAACCGACGCACCGAGACCCAAACTGACACACTGAGACCCAAACTGACACACTGAGACCCAAACCGACACTCCGAGACCCAAACCGACACTCCGAGACCCAAACCAATGCACTGAGACCCAAACCGACGCTCCGAGACCCAAAACACCAGGTCTCGGGAGCTGACAGCTCTCCAGGTCCTTCCCCCGCTATTTATTACAATTATTAAAGTAGCTCTAAAGTATCAAACGTGTCAAGGAGCCAGACAGAGGTTACTGAACAGAACCACACGGCTCAGTCAGGACGATTCTCTAAGAGCTGTTCTTGGGGTTTCTCATTGCCACACTGTGCGAGGTTTTGGAGGAAAGCAGTTTTATTCCTGAGTGATGAGCTTCACTGAAAGGTCTCAGTTACGTCTCATTCAGAATGAGGTTATGGACCTGTCAGAGGAGCCACAAAATATCTGAGGCTGGAACAGTTCTGCTGGGAGGACAGGCTGAGAGTGCTGGGGTGTTCAGCTGGAGAAGAGAAGGCTCTGGGGACACCTCACTGCGGTCTTTCTTTACTTAAAATGGGCCGATAAGAAAGATGGGGACAGATTTTTAGCAGGGCCTGTTGTGACAGGACAAGGGGTGATGGTTTTAAACTAAAGGAGGGAGATTCAGGTTAGACATGAAGATGATCAACTAGACCAGGTTGCTCAGAGGAGACATTCAAGGTTGGGCTGGACAAGGTTCTGAGCAACCCGATGGAGCTGCAGGGGGTTGGACACTCAGTTCCCTCTTAATGACTTTACATGCAAGCTGCAGTTCAATGAAATTAATTTCATAAAGATTATAAAGGAAAGGACCTTCAAAGCTCATCCAGTGCCACCCCTGCCATGAGCAGGGACATCTTCACCAGCTCAGGTTGCTCAGAGCCCCGTCCAGCCTGGCTTAAGCATCAGGCGCAGGAGCTGTACGTACCTCTCTGTGGGTGCTTGCAGGAAGCACGGGGAGGTTCTCATCTACTGTTGCCAGTAAGGTTCTTAATGCCAAACCAACCTCCTAAGAAAAGAAAAAGATGAAGCAAATGAAGTTTAAAGACTTGGAATGAACGGATGGGGGACTTGGAATGAATGGATGTGGGACTTGGAGCGGGAACGCAGGAAGCAACTGATACAATTAATTCCTCATTTGCGTAAGAGGGGAGTTAGAACACGGCTGAGGGACTCAAAACCTCACTTGCAATTCCATGTTTCACCATCAAAACAAAATGCCAAAGGGTAATTAAAAGTTCTTTTTATAAGTGAAACATAGAGAAGATAGCGCACAACTCCCCGCCGCTGGGTTTGCACAGGCAAGCCGGGGAATAACAACCTTTCCCCACCATAGTGGGAACAGGAATCACCCAGAGCTCCAGCCCTCTGGTCACAAACTGCTCCCCACCATCCCCAACACAAAGAACGTTTTCACTTCCAGCTTGTCAGCAAGTTTGAAGAGCTCAGCCACTGATTTTAGGACTTGCCGCCGTACCTTTACCATGGGCACGTACTCCTCCGGCGGAGCTGGTTGTATTTTACTGGACATCTCGATGACGGCTTTGACCAGCCCGGTGACGTTCTCGTAGACCTTGTCGTTGGAGCGGTCCAGGTTGGCCGTGGGAGGAGGGCTGATCTCCTGCGGCTGGATCTGCAAGCACAGTGGGGTTGTGTCACCTCCAGTCCCCAGCAGATGGGGCTCGGTCACTTCCCAACCACAGGGAAGGTCTCAGAGTCACCAGTGTCCCCTCCCCAAGCCCTGGGTCCCCGTTTTCAGTTCTTCTGACTGAACCTGATTGGTGAAATGACACCGGGGACTTTTTACCCTGAAGAGCTTCCAGTGTAACTCCCATAACAGAGAAGAAAATAGAGGAGCACGGAGCACTTGGCACATCTAAGTGGCTCACTATGGATGGACAAGTTCCACCAACCTCATCCCAGAAGGTTTTGTGCTCCAAAACACCATCAGACTACATAATTAACGTATTTAACATCAGACTACATAATTAACGTATTGATAAAGTGAGAATATTGCGGTGCATATTATTGTTTTGTTAGTGAAATTCCCAGCAGATGGACAAAAATCCGGTGGGAAACACAGAATGTTTTCATACCGTTTGTTTCCAATCGACCAGAAGAAAACCACAACGGGTTTCAAAACCCTCAACAAAACTTCCATTGAGTCAGATCTGGCTGGAGTTAAATCCAAGCCAGACCAAAATAGAAACAAACTGAGAACTCTGTGAGGTTCTCACAGTGTCTCCCAGTTCCCTCAGTGGTCTGGGATGCCCGAGCGACCACTCGGCGGGAGCAGAATGCTAAGAAATGGTTTATTTATAGTTTATTTATGGTTGATTTATTAACACTGGGTCACTATTGGTTCTTAAAACCGGTCCCAGCTACACCTGGTATCCCACCCTGTGGAACTATAGAATGCTTGGATTAAACTTTGCCTAAGCAAGGATTTAGCGATTCCACCTCGGTGCGTTTCATTAAGTGGGTACCCACAAATATTACAGAGATTCGATTTAACGCATCGATCGCAAACCACCTCAGGAAAAAGGACGCTAATTGCTTTAATTACCAGCGTGATTATAATCAATTCCAGCAACTGAGAAGTTAAACAGTCACCTGGCAAAGTCACATGCAAAGACATTGTGGCACAGGGCACGTAGGGCACATACAGACACGCTCGCGCACTGCTTACCCTCCATGGCTATGGTTGAGCAGAGTGTGGGGGGAGGTTAAAGAAATTTACCAAAAGAAGGGAAAAAAGAAAAACAATATTAATAAAACTCAGCAGGAAAAAAAAAATAATTAAAAGAAAAACCAAACCAAACCACGTGTAGCAATAAGAGACCAGTTAAAAGCCCGCGATTCCAACGCATCCTGGGCGGTACGGCGCTGACTCGTGTTAGCCGGTGCTCGGTGGGGTTTTGGCCATGCACCCATGCGATGTGTCCTCAGCACAGAGCATGCAAAGCTTGGCAGGAGCAAACCAGGCCGGCCAGCAGCAAAGGGGAAAACGGGGTGACCGGGAGATTGAACAAAACGTTGTGTTCATCCTCTGAATTCTTATCTTTTTCCTTTAGAAAAGTCGTGGTGGGAAATACATGGTCACCTCACTCTTATTCATGATAACTAATCAGTAAGATTGACCAAGAACCCACTCTAGGTGGATTACCCAGCTCAATTCCCACCACCAGGCCCTGATGCTTTGAGTACAAACACCTGCATGTCTCAACACTCCATTTTCTCCTGTTCATACCCAATGTCAGCACTACTGCCCTGCAGACGTCAGGACTTTCTTTGTGGGGACCGTCTGGCTTTGCCTCAGCGAGTAACACAAAACCATCTATTTCCTGGTGCGTGTCCTAAAGGTTCCTGAGGGCAAGCAGCTCAAACCTTCTTCTTTATTTGTATTCTGCAGAAACGGGAGCCTGAACTGGGTGTACAGAACAGGGAGCCTGAAATGAACCCCAGGAGCATCCTCAGGACTGTAGGCATTAACCAAGCTATATGCTTAATGGGCTGTTTTCTTGAAGGGGCATAAACCTCTCAAGTTTCAATAAACTCTTGATGGAAAGAACAAACTCAGCCCTTCTTTTGTCCTGAAGGAGCTATTTAGTACACGAATGTTGTTCACTTGTTATTACTGCTGGCTTTTGTCTGTTGTCAAAAGGATTTCTTTCAAAGAGCATTTTACATGGTCCAGCATCAGCGTTTAGAAAGGAAATTTTAAGGAAGCCAAGTTTAGTAACACATCTGTTACTGCTTTTGGACATTATCTGAGGTTTGGCAGCTTGGAAAGCACTGGCATCACTTCATAATAAATAATCCTGCTCAAATTCGCCGCTGCTATTTACACCGACTCCTAAATATTCTGATAATCTCAGAACGAGAGCAGGAGCGAGCCAGGCAGGTGGTGGCTGAGATCCATTTGATGGCAAGTGTTGAATTTCGTGGCCAGATGAACGTGGATTCTCTCTGTATTGTTTTAAGCCACCTCAAATAAGCGTCGTTCATCACAACAGTCGTGTCCACCACAACATGGGTTCTGGTTATTGAGGGCAGGACTGATCCAGAGGCTGTGAGATGATGGGACAGCCGTCTGATGGAGAATTCCCAACCAATATTGTATGGAGCTGCTTGGAACCGCTCGCATCAGGAACAGCTCCACCGGCTCCCCTCAAAACTGTAAAGTTTCATTTTTGGCTTTATTGCCTATTTATTGGAGATGAACCAACCCCTTAGAAAGTTTCCCAATCCAAGCCAGACGGCCCATTTCCCCTCTTCCTTGGTTCCCCAGTTCTAGGAGGGTTTTAGGAGCCCTGGAAGAGCTTTTTGGAGTTGAGACACATCTTACTTCCCCATGACCAAGGACAGGAGACTTTGGTCCTATCTGAGAAGTGGGAACCCTGGGTGTGCTCCTTCCTGCCCAGCAGGGAGGCTGAGTCCATATGGGAGAGCCCATAAGCTCTTCAAACCAGAAATAAGCTCACCTGGAAGGGTTCTAGGTGAGCAACAGAGGATATGAGCCTACCAGGTACCTCCCCACCACCCCACAGAGCTGCCAGGGCACGTTTGCCCTGTGACAACATTGATTTGGGAAGTTTAGTCACTTCTCCTTTCCACGGTCTCTACTCCAGGAACACCAAAGTGTCTCGGAGCGATAAGGTTGTAATTTTCCGAAGCATATTTGAGGTGACACGTACCTTGACACCCTCGTTGTAACTGTCCACGGGGCTGTTGAGGCTGGCCAGGCTGCCCAGGTGGCCGGGGGCTCCGGGCCGGGGAGGTTTCTTTGGTGGAGCTGCGTGATCTGGTGAACAAAACAACTTGTGTTTTAGATCAACATAGGTACCAGGGGAATTTTGGTCTGTCAAGGCTACAAAGGCCACACGTGCTCTACTGTACTGGGACATCTGGTTGTGTCTCCATTGACTGTAGGAGCTACGCTTGAACCTGTATTTCTACTGAGGAAACGCAGACAGAAAAGGTTGTGGAATTCATTGAGTTTTCCTGCTATTATGGTTGTGGGGCAACTACTTATCTCAGTACACCCAGCCCAGACCTGAGAGCTCTCACCCCACACACGCCTGGGAAAACCAGACCTCATGGCACAAATCCCAGCTGTGATTCAATCTGAGAAACCTAAATTTAAGCGTCTGCTTTTGTTTTACACGTCTGAACGGCACACACGGTGACTCAGCCTCCTCCAGATGCTTCCCCCGTGCTGATTCAACACTTACGTGGCTTTGCTGACTACACCTCTGGGGACAACACGGGGAATTACACGGAGTGTGTAGTGACCTGGAATCGAATCCACCCCTTGGATGATAATACTGGTGTAAAACTTGGTTTGCTGCTACTGCTGCGAGAATCAAGGATTTAAGATGAATGTGATGCTTACCTGGTTTACCCACAGGCTGATATATGTGCTGGTTACCAGCCTATAGAATAAAAGAAGATAAAATATACAGTTAGATTAGTTATTGCAGCGCTCACACTTTCCATCAGCATGATCTCAAACAGCCAGTTCTCAGCACATCCCCCAGCAGTTAAAAACACATCCCTATTCACCATTAGCTAAGCTCTTAACAATAAGTATATTATTTATAGAGTAAAACAATAATTTTCACTTCTTTGGTATCGCTCACAACAGCCCTGACCTCTACAGTTTATCCTTCATTATTAATCCAATGCAGTGGTATATTCACAGTAATTTCTAGTCCGTATTCAGAGATCTGAGTGTAGGAGTCACGGTGGTGAAGAAGAAATGGCAAAGACGACTCCGGTATTTCCACACCGTAAGTGGTTTCCACAATGGCAACAGATTTCTAAGCTGGTTTACGTGTTGGTTTTGTTACAAAGCTCTTGGTCAAAGTCAATTTTTCATCTCAAGTATTTAATAATAGACTGAAGTGACCTTCCTTGGTAATTATTTATACAGCCCTCATGCTCAGGGGGTTCCTGGGCAATGGGGGAGGTGTTGCCAAGGTTAAGTCGGCCTGTGCCCTTCGTCAAAACCACTTCCATGACGAAGAAAAGATGGGTCATTGTCACAGGAGACTCTTCTGTGGGGAACAAAAGGCCCAACATGGGGACCAGACCCAGTTCTTAGGGACGTTTGTGGTGCCCCTGGGGCCCAGGTGAAAGATGGAATCATAGAATCACAGAATCATCTTGGTTGGAAGAGACGCTTAAGATCATCGAGTCCAACCATAACCTGACTCTGGCACTAACCCATGTCCCTAAGAACCTCGTCTATGTGTCTTTCAAACCCCTCCAGGGATGGTGACTCCACCACTGCCCTGGGCAGCCTGGTCCAATGCCTGACAACCCTTTCCATTAAGAATTTTTGCCTAATATCCAATCTGAACCTCCCCTGGTGCAACTTGAGGCCATTTCCTCTCATCCTGTCACTTGTTACCTGGGAGAAGAGCCCAACCCCCTCCATGCTCCAAGCTCCTTTCAGGCAGTTCAGAGATCAGGTCTCCCCTCAGCTCCTGTTCTCCAGCTGAACCCCCCAGGTCCCTCAGCCGCTCCCATCACACTTGTGCTCCAGCCCCTTCCCCAGCTCCCTTCCCTTCTCTCCACTCGCTCCAGCACCTCAGTGTTACGAGATGTGATAAGAAAATGTCCTGCCCTGGTACCAGTAAAACTTCAACCCTGGGCTAAGAAGGAAAATCCTGACAATTACAGGCACGTCAGTCTCACTTCAGCACCTGGTGAAATTATGGAGAAGGTTATTTGGGGGTTATTGAAAAACACTCGAGAGACAAGTCAGTCACTGGTCACAGCCAGCACAGGTTCACAAGGGGAAAGTCCTGCTTAATCAACTTAATTTCCTTTTATGACAAGGTCACCCATCTAGTTGACCAAGAGAAGCAAGTCAATGTGATATTTTGGGATGTTAGCACTGAATCCTTCTGGAGAAAATGTCCAGCACACACTAGGCCAGTCCATAAGACGCTGGGTATTATGTTTAATGTTTTTATAAATGGTCTGGATGCAAGAATCGAATGTACGTTAAGTAAGTTTGCTGATGAAACTAAACCAGGAGGAGCTGTGGACTCCCCAGATGGTAGAGAGGCCTTATAGAGAGATCTGGATAGACCAGAGAGCTGGGCAATCGCCAACCAGGATTCTCCACCTGGGATGAGATGTTCGGGTTATGCACGAAACACAGGGGACGAGAGGCTGGAGAGCAGCCCCGTGGAAAGAGATCTGGGGGTTCTGGTTGATCGAAAGTTGAACTTGAGCCAACAGTGCGTCCCAGCAGCCAAAGTTGGCCAACCATGGCCCGCTCTGCACTGTTGCGGCCTCACCTCAAGTACTGTGTGAAGTTCTGGGCGCCTCAATATGAGAAGGACATCAAACTATAACACCGGAGTGTGTCCAGAGGAGGGAAACCAAGATGTGATAGATCTTGAGGGCAAGACTTACGAGGAGTTGCCGAGGTTTGTTCAGTGACTTTGTGTGTTCAGCTTGGTGAAGAGAAAGCTGAGGGATGACCCCATCACTGAGAGGTGACCCCATCACTGAGAGGTGACCCCATCACTGAGAGGTGACCTCATCACAGTCTACAACTACCTCAAGCTGGGCAGAGTGGGGAACGTGCTGATCTCTCACTGGTGACCACCAATAGGACATGAGGAAATGGAATGAAGCTGCGTCAGGACAAGCTCAGATAGGACATCAGGAGAAGGTTCTTCATTGAGAGAGTGGTTGGTCACAGAACAGGTTCCCCACGGATGTGGTTGGGGAACCAAGCCTGACAAAGTTCAAGGAGCACCGGGACGATGCTCTTAGTGATATGGTTTATTCTTAGGTTGTCCTGCAAGGAGCAGGGAGTTGGACTTGATGATTCTTACAAGTCCCTTCCAACTTCAGATGTTCTGTCATTCTATGAAAGATGAAAATCTGTCACTTGTTAAAGTCTCTTGGTTTGTTCAGCTTGGAGGAGACTGAGGGGAGAGCTCATGGTGGTTACAGCTTCCTCACAAGGGGAGGAGGAGGAGCAGGCGCCGAACTCTTCTCTTTAGTGACCAACGACAGAACCCAAGGGAATGGCAGAAGATGTGCCAGGGGAGGTTCAGGTTGGACATTAGGAAAAGGTTCTTCACCCAGAAGGTGCTGGACACTGAACAGGCTCCACAGGGAGGTGTCACAGCCCCAAGCCTGGCAGTGTTCAAGAAGAGACTGGACAACGTCCTCAGACACACGGGGTGAACTGTGGGGTTGTGCTGTGCAGGGACAGGAGTTGGACTCGATGATCCTTGTGGGTCCCTTCCAGCTCAGGACATTGTGTAATTCTATGTTTGGTCACAACCAAATTAATACTTCACACAAAACTTGCAGTTGTCGTGTCATAAAAAGCTTTACAACCCCAACAGAGTCACTCTTTATGCAAAGTGCAGCTGTATAAAGGAGTGTCCATTGCAAAGTAAAACACTCAAGGCGGTTACAATTCAAGAGGTCTAGTACTGAAACATCTCAAAAAGGCATTTATTTGTAAAATAAAGATGACTTTCTGCAAAGTCAGAATACTTTTTTGTGTCTAAGGGTGCATAAATTGTATTGCACAGGGAGAAATCTGAAGTTCTTCTAAGTTTCATAGATGATATTCACAGAATCACAGAATGGTTGGGGTTGGAAGGGACCTTAATGATCCTATCAACGTAACACTTTAGAGCAGAAATGGGATAGAAATAAAGGAGCACGTTTACCCCGCCTACTCCAAGTCTGCAACTACAGGCTTGAAAAGCAAAAATCAAACTTGGCTTTCAGGAGCCAGGTGTAGAGATCAAAGATGTGAAGTCCTGAAGCTCTCCTGCTGTCACCACATAGCTCTAAAACCCACTGGCTGATCATGTCACGCTATCCTAAAGCCGCTCTGTATAGCTAGAAATCAATCTGATTTCTGCCAGCACCATCGGCCACGCCATTGTCTTTGATCTGTGTTGTTAAACCTAAATATTTCCAATTTGATAACCCTGGGGGAAAGGAAAGGAGAGAAGAGAGGAAGGAGGGTAAAGTTCCACTAAACCAGTTCTTGCATTTTGACCTCCAGAAAACCACGTATTAAAAATACACGTCAAAAGAATGTGCATAAAGTTACAGAGCAACGTGCTCATTGGTTAGGAACTACTAAAATGTGTGTGACAACTGGTCATTTGTACCACAAGGACAGGGTTATGTATTAATATATGTATGGATACTCCTCCTTGGTCCTCCCGTGTCCCTGAGCTGCTGTGATTTCTGCTCTGCACCTTCCAAGCGCCACAACCACCCATCAAACTAAAAGTCGCTTTGTGGGGAAATACTGAAGCCAAATGAGGAGTTTACAACCTGAACTGGCAAAGTGAATTTAAAATATTAACTTTAAACGTTTAAAGGTGATCCCTGGGGACAAAGAATAGGTGAAGCATCAGGTTTCTATCATTAACACTCCCCACCTTTCGATAAGTATGATTCAGAGATTCCAATGGCAATTAAACAATTGGGGAGACGTTGTTAGTTAAACAGACAGGAGTTAATCCCATAAGAAAGAATAGCAGAGCTGCAGCTGTTGTCTGGCAATAAAAGAATGACTATGGGGTCTATTCCCTTTGTTTTTGAGCAGATCATTTACCCCAAACAGATCTCTGGGTAATACAAGAGCAACATTTACATTCCCAGTAAGAAAACCCTTCAGATATTTAAACAACTGCACAAGTTATTTTAATCCCGCTTCCTGTTCATAGAACTTCCAGAAAACTACCCACATTTTTAAATGAGAGGCCCAATTATAGAGCACATGAATATTTAAAAAGTTATTGCAACATATGTGGAAAGTTTTGAGTATTTGTTTCAGCTTCAAGGGAAAAATAATGACAAAAAAAGGGCAAAAAACCCCAAATCCCCCAAAGTGCTGCATGAAGAATTTGCCGCAGCTGCTGTTCCCACAGCCTCTTGGAAAGCTCCAGAACCGTATAACGATAGTGGAAACATTTAGCAAAAGCCTTTAAATCCTCAAGCCAGGAAGGCAGAGGGTGGGAAAAGCTCGGTCGCACTTACCGGGCCCTGGACGCCCCCGTCCTCCCGCTCGATGCTGCTTCTGGAGAGCCGCACGTCGGGCTTCTGCAACAAAACCAAACGCGTCATTTTGTACCCATCCACGCCACCTGGGCTCAAAACCATTGAAAAGACGGGGAAAACACTGCTCAAAATTCACAGCGACAAACGCAGATGTCACTTCGTTCCAGCCTAAACACCCCCGTGTCTGCGACTGCAGCTGCTGAACCTTCACAACCCACCCGTCCAACACTAATAAATACCGATAGTACCGTTTCTCTAAGACAACACTGGAAAACCCGCATTGTAACTTTCTCTTTAAGGCAGTTTTCTTCCCAACAGCAAAATGTCAAGCCCGGGATGCGATGCTCTGAGCATTAATTCCCGTTTCCTGCCTGAGAATGGCTTAAATGTACTTGGCTCCATCTCCAAGACGGCAAACAGGGCCAATTACCGCAGCTCTTTAAATTTGGATCCAGAAAGCTAATAAAGACATCCAGATGTACTATTCTGATACAAACAACAAAGAAATGAATTTCTATTCGGTACATTTTAAGTGAGATATAAGAACTCGGGGCTTCGTTGCTTTAATAAGACTGACTCAATTTTTTCACATAGGAAGCGGTAATTTAGCTCATCTCACCCAGCAAATCTTGGTATATTGTTCTCCGGGGACAATGTTAAGTGCAGGGAAAGACAAAGGAAGAAACAAAGGTTGACACTGATCTGAAGACAGGAATTCGGCAGAATGAGGGCGCTTTTTTAGTGCTCTATTTCTGGCCCACAACGAGAAGGAAAAAGGATTTATCTAGTGTAGAGTCTTACATCTCGGCAGGAACAACGCCAGGTTCCAGTATAAGTTGGGGAATGACCTATTAGAGAGCAGTGAAGGGAAAGGGACCTGGGGGTCCTGGGGACAGTAGGGTGACCATGAGCCAGCACTGGGCCCTTGTGGCCAGGAAGGCCAATGGTACCTGGGGTGGGTTAGAAGGGGGTGGTCAGTAGGTCAGAGAGGTTCTCCTGCCCCTCTGCTCTGCCCCGGGGAGACCACACCTGGAATATTGTGTCCAGTTGTGGCCCCTCAGTTCCAGAAGGACAGGGAACTGCTGGAGAGAGTCCAGTGCAGGGCAACAAAGATGCTGAAGGGAGTGGAGCATCTCCCGTGTGAGGAAAGGCTGAGGGAGCTGGGGCTCTGGAGCTGGAGAAGAGGAGACTGAGGGGTGACCTCATTCATGTTTACAGATATAGAAAGGGTGAGTGTCAGGAGGATGGAGCCAGGCTCTTCTCAGTGACAACCAATGACAGGGCAAGGGGTAATGGGTACAAACTGGAACACAGGAGGTTCCACTTAAACTTGAGAAGCAACTTCTTCCTGGTGAGGGTGTCAGAGCCTGGCCCAGGCTGCCCAGGGAGGTTGTGGAGTCTCCTTCTCTGCAGACATTCAAACCCGCCTGGACACCTTCCTGTGGAACCTCAGCTGGGTGTTCCTGCTCCATGGGGGGATTGCACTGGATGAGCTTTCCAGGTCCCTTCCAACCCCTGACATTCTGTGATTCACTATTCTATCAGACTCGGGGTTCGTTCTCTTCAGAAAATCCACATCTGCATCAGCGTAAAGGCAACTTATTCCATACACGTGTATGGATATCGATGGAAAATGGACACACAGAGAATAAGAACGAATTTTTATGTAGAGAATTGCAGATGTGTGAATACTGACTGTAACTAAACTGACCCCATGAACACATACATGTTCTTTCAGGATCAGTTTTGGGGGACAAATCTATGAATTTCTTGCTCGAAGCTGCTCCAGATCCCTTTCCTTCCTCCATTCTAAAAGCACCAAAGAATCATTTCCAACTTGCTTTTCCTGTCTAAAAAGCCAGCGGGACAAGATGGGACTTGCAAAGACACACCAATATTGATCTTTTCTCATTAAACCCCCCAAAAATGTTGTATCAGCCCATCAGAAGGGCTGACACCCTGGGTTTTCATTCAGCCGGAGGTAGAGCCAGGAACAGTCGCTGGCTGGAAAAGAACTTGCAGACTAAAAATAGATAAATGGCACCAGCCTAGGAATATTTAACCCCAGCTCAAACACGAGGAAGCGGAGCAGACGCGGCGAGCGATTTCCCAACGCTTCTCTTGGAATGTGTGACAAATCTAACGATGAAACCTCCTTCTTTCTTTTATCCCGATTAAGGATTTTTTCCTGATTAACGCCGCATTTGATACGGGTACATTAGATACTTTATGACACCGCAAATCGCTAGCCCTGTTTATTTAAGTCTCTGATTAACCCCATTTCCATTGCAATGACGTTCACAATCTGCCTTCGCTTCACGTTTGTTTCCAGCCTTTGGAAACAAGGACTATTTGGCCACAGGGGTCTTTAATGTCTTTGGAAACAAGGACTATTTGGCCACAGGGGTCTTTAATGTTCTTTGCACTTTTAAGAGCTTATTACACCCTAAGAAAATGAAATATTGAGCACTTTTAAAGTCATCAAAACCCGGGGAGTTGGGAACACAAGGAACAAAAGAGAAATATTCAACACACTTGTGTGTCCAGTGACTAAGAAGAGGCCCAAATGTATTTCTAGTGACTTGACCGTGTTCTAATTCTTCCAACTCCCATATTAATTACTGATATTCTGATTTATCCATTTGCGTAGGTGCGGAAATTTCAATGCTATTTTAAAATAAAGGTGATATTTAAGATCAAACTCCCGTTGTATTTTAAAATATTATCCAGCAGCAACTCTTATGCTTCTACAGTGAGCTTTAATTTCAGCCCCTCATTCTGGTATTACAGAACGTGCTCAATGCAATATTCTCGAGGTCAAAAGCACCAATTCTCCTAAATTAAAACGCAAGTTTAAGCAAAGTCTTTTCCACTTACCACCATTTTCATTACCGATCTATATTTCAGGAAGAAACCATATTTTGTGAAGTATTTATCTTGCAGAGAGTCAAGACCCTTGAGAAGCAAAGGGTGTTATTTCTAATGAACAGGCTGCTATCTGAAATCGTTGGAAATGTCATTTTCAGACAGGATGTATATGTTGATAAACTGGAACGTAACCTACTTTATGTCCAGTATTTCTGGCCCCTAATAAAAGAACACGTCAGTCTTGGCATTCTCAGGACATCATGGCTTGGTGGGATTTTCTCAGGCTAAAAATTAAAGCCTAATTTTAGCAACGGTTCACATCAATTATATACGAATTGCAGTTCTCAGTGGCAAAACAGCGCAAAGCCACAACTATGTGGGAATTTCAGAGAAAAAAAGCCAACAAAACCAAACCAAACATGATAAGGAAACTATGCGAGTTATTTCTTCTCAACCTATCCCAGGAAAGGACTATAAATTTCTTAACACAACAGCCCTCTGTCTGCTGAGGAGCTACAAAAAGGCACGTACACATATATCCTTATTTTACATGATTAAAAACAACACATACCACCAAAACAGCCACGGAAGAAAGGTTCAAACTGGAAACTAAAGATAAACGAGGAAGCTGATAATTAAACAGGCCCCAAAGAAGAAAAGCGTTCTGTGAAACATCCAGAGATAGTGGCAGAAAAGTCACTGACTGCGCTACACTGAACTTGGAAAGGACTTGGCCTTGGGAAGGGACAGAGTTTTGTTCCCATAACCTCTGTGAAGCCAAATAACCAGGTACTGGTGCCGCGGGATCTCTCACAGCACTGTCACAGAGTCACAGAATCACAGAGTGTCAGGGGTTGGAAGGGCCCTGGAAAGCTCATCCAGTGCAATCCCCCCATGGAGCAGGAACACCCAGCTGAGGTTCCACAGGAAGGTGTCCAGGCGGGTTTGAATGTCTGCAGAGAAGGAGACTCCACAACCTCCCTGGGCAGCCTGGGCCAGGCTCTGCCACCCTCACCAGGAAGAAGTTGCTTCTCAGATTTAAGTGGAACCTCCTGTGTTCCAGTTTGAACCCATTGCCCCTTGTCCTATCATTGGTTGTCACTGAGAAGAGCCTGGCTCCATCCTCCTGACACTCACCCTTTCTATATCTGTAACCATGAATGAGGTCACCCCTCAGTCTCCTCTTCTCCAGCTCCAGAGCCCCAGCTCCCTCAGCCTTTCCTCACACGGGAGATGCTCCACTCCCTTCAGCATCTTTGTTGCCCTGCGCTGGACTCTCTCCAGCAGTTCCCTGTCCTTCTGGAACTGAGGGGCCACAACTGGACACAATATTCCAGGTGTGGTCTCCCCAGGGCAGAGTAGAGGGGCAGGAGAACCTCTCTGACCTACTGACCACCCCCTTCTAATCCACCCCAGGTACCATTGGCCTTCCTGGCCACAAGGGCCCAGTGCTGGCTCATGCTCACCCTGCTGTCCCCAGGACCCCCAGGTCCCTTTCCCCTACACTGCTCTCTAATAGGTCATTCCCCAACTTACACTGGAACCTGGGGTTGTTCCTGCCCAGATTCAAGACTCTACACTTGCCCTTGTTCTATTTCATTCAATGTTTCCCTGCCCAACTCTCCAGCCTGTCCAGGTCTCTGGATGGCAGCACCGCTTTCCTGCCTCTGTGTACAGATGATTCTCCATTTGGGTCAAACTCTTTCTTAAAATACAGTATAATATCTCCTAAAAAAAAGCCATGGGAGTTTTTGGCAGTTCCAAACTCCTGTCAAAAGGCAGCAATAAAATCACCCTCAGGGGGCCTTTTAAAACGACAGAAACTCAATGAATGAACTGATTTGCTTTTAAATTAATTCTACATACAAGAAGCTGGGGCTGGGAGATGAACATATACGTATTGTGGCTCTAACAGAGTCATTTGGTCCTTATGGGCTGATTTTCTGAGTGCACAAATACTGTAAAGGAACATAAGCACATAAGTGCAAGTATCACATGGGGGTAATGGCCAAATCCTCTGGTTACAATGAGCTGCAAGCGCTTGTTCGCACCGCTTTGAGGATGGAGATTGCTTCATCAGCTTTTATATGTACTATGTTCAAGTAAAATCTTTGTCTTTGCTTCAAAAATACTCCAGATATTTCCATCCTCCTTCCTGGAGATGCTGATATCCAAAGGGCTTTGACCAAGAGAGCAGGAAGCCCACACGTTTAATCAGTGTCCATCAGAGCAACACAACAGGGTCAGGAGATAGGAGGAAATGTCCTGGAAATAAACTCCCCCAAAATCAACTCCCCCCTCGCCACCAAATTTTGTGACAATGGCTATATTTGGTACAATTTAAAATGAAACACTTTACTCTTCAGATATCTTTTCATTCAGGAGCTTCCCATAAAGAGACATCTGTTCGTTTTCTCATCTTACAGCAGAATTTCAGAATCCTGGATGCTGTTAAGGATGCAGCTTATAAACAGAATTTCTCTCTCTTTTCAAGTATTGATTAGTAACGTGTTCTCAAAGGACGAGTTTCAAACAAAGTGCTTACACAGATAACAGCGTCTCCCAAGACTGACACATTTCCACTTCAATACATTGCAGTTTAGTTCTTCATCTGGGGTGTCTCTTGTAGCAAACACAGCACCAGTGCTGTTTAGATGTGTACTAACATATTTTGAGTTGTATTTTTTCCCCTATAGAGAAGCAGCAATAAATTCCGACTCATGAGCAAGTCGGCCTTACTCTGGGGAAACAAAACTTGTATTAAGAGAAACCCCAGGGATTTCTCTTCTTTTTGCAGTGTCTTACATGAAACGATTTGCAGTCGCTCGCTTGTGAGTCCAATTCTCAGGAGCAGACATGGGTTCTACTGTTGGAGCCTTAAGACTCTGTAAATAGAGCTGCTTTTGCAAGTTTAAACTGAGAAGAATTAAAATCTGGCTCTACTCTGGGCTCAGAGATGTTATTCTATATCCTGCCTATAGCAATGAGGGAGAGCCAGACTTCAGCGATCCGTTTGATCAAAATCTAAAGGTTAATGCAGAAAGGTGTCTCGAAACACTGAAAGTAAATTGCTTCTCCTCCCTAAACCAGCTGGAGTGAAATTCGGGAAGGCCCCTGTCCCAAGAGAAGAAACGTCATTGTCACTCGCTAGAGGACACGGGCCAAGGCGTGTGGGTCCTCCAGTGCTCCCCGCCTGGATGCCTGGGTCCCTTTTGGGGCAGGGGGTCCTGGGGTGTCCCCCCAAGTAGGGTCGACCCTATAGGGGCTGCCCTATGGTGGACATGCGCTCTATATGGGCCAGACACCCTACAGTGTCCCCACACCCCCGCAAAGGGCTGCACCCTATAGGGGCCCCAAACCCTATACGACCTATAGCTCTATGGGGCTCCTATAGCTCTATAGGGTCCTCATAGCCCATGAGGCTTCTGAACCCTATAGGACTCCTATAGCTTTCTGTGGCTCCTATACCTCTATAGGGTTCCCGCACCCCATGGGCTCCTATAGCTCTCTATGGTTCCTATAGCTCTATAGGGCTTCTGCACCCCATGGGTCCTATAGCTCTCTATGGTTCCTATACCTCTATAGGTTTTCTGCACCCCACGGGTCCTATAGCTCTCTATGGTTCCTATGGCTCTATAGGGCTCCTGCACCTCATCAGTCTTCTGCACCCCTGGGTGCTCCCACAGTTTTATAGGAGTGTTCTACTTTATGGTGCTCCTATTAGTCTTTAGGGCTCCTATAACCCTATAGGACTCGTGTGTTTCTGCTCTCAGGTACCAATTGTGGGTATCTGCAAGAAGTGATTCCCCACAATGACTCTTCTACCGTCTTGATTTCTCCAGGGGTAAACCTAGAAAACACCTAAGAAACACCCGTTCATAAACAGCAGATTTCCCCACCATCCACCCTGCTATGGGTTCAAATACACCCCGTGGCTTCATCAGCCTCTTCAGCTTCCCACACGTTAAACCTCTAACGAGCAATCAAGTATCAACCTTTAAGTCTGTAAAGTCAAAATGTCAAGTGTAGAGAGACAAATAACCCCAAGTTTCCTATGGATTTCAATCCCTCACGTTGGCCATTCAAGTTCATCCTTAATTCCACTGCAACTTACTCTGGTTTTTGCCTTTTTAACCCTCGAAACGTTTATTTCAACCACACATAGCAAAGCTGCAGAGCTGCAGATCATCAGTGCTGGGTCTCCTTTGAGTAAGGGGTAGCAATAGAGATGGTGTCTCCTCACCGTAAAAACTAGCACATAATGAAAATATACATTGTTTTCCAAACATACGCTAAGACCATATTCCAGATCAAAAGTAAGATCAGCAAGTCCCTGCTCAAGCAGCAGTTTGGGGGACGGTGAACACCCTAATGCTCCAGAAGCTGAACCAAGCCAGAATAACAAACACCACCAATAATTATCATCCATTCTGCAGAAAAAGCCAGAAAGGTCAGAAAGTTTTCGCAGAAATCACTGAACTCACAACACCTCGTTCTCAGTAAGCAGAGTAATTCCTCAAAACGTTCTTGACCATCTTGAAAGCTTTAGCTGACAATGGGATCAATCTGACCCCCTGGGCTTGTGAAAGTCACAAAGCAATTGGTTCCACTCAAATAATGCCTAAATTAGGCAAGAAATTTTCCTTTCCCCTCCCTCTCTTCAGCTTGGACAAAGCAATTTTGGGTCTGATGGCAAACGGCAAAGCCCCACGTGCACGTAGGAGGAATCCAGCCAAAAGCCAACTTCAACATCCTCGAATGAAAAGTAACATCTTAACTCTGGCACAATCTGGATCTTGGCTGGAACGTGAACTGGACACGGAGGCATCTCAAGAGCTGATAGAGATGTATCCCACCTTGGTTGAACAGCTCTAATACCACACAGAACTAAACTCTGAGGGACCAAGACAATTAAACTGGCAAGGAATAAGGTCTTGGTAACATCACCTACGTACAAGATCTGCTCTCCATTCCTGCCCATTGGCTTCATGTAGAATAAAGCACAAACTCTTATTTTCAAAGAACTCAATGTCCTGGCTTCAAGATCCCTAAAAGACTGTGTGAAGTTCAGTGAGACAATCACAACCAGCAGCTTTGGTGTCCAAATTGAGAATATTTCATCTGTCCAACTAAGATCTTCCTGGAGAGCAGCTCTAGAGAGTGAACTCTTACAGAAACCACAGACCATTATCATCACCTGCTTTAAACAGAGGGCGTATTGATTCAAACCTACCTTGCATAAAACACCTGTGGCGCCTGCATTTATACAGGCGTGTTCTGTAGCTTTGTACAACTTCCTTGAAATATGCTCCTTAAGGCCAAACATGTCACTGATCGCAGAATCACAGAATCGACTGGGTTGGAAGAGACCTCAGAGATCATCGAGTCCAACCCTTGGTCCAACTCCAGTCCATTGACCAGATCATGGCACTAAGTGCCATGGCCAATCCCAGCTTAAAAACCTCCAGGGCCGGTGAGTCCAGCACCTCCCTGGGCAGCCATTCCAATGCCTGACCACTCTCTCTGCACAGAATTGCTTGCTAATAGCCAGCCTCAATTTCCCCTGGCAGAGTTGAAGCCCATGGCCCCTTGTCCTATTGCTGACTGCCTGGGAGAAGAGCCCAATCCCCACCTGGCTAGAACTGCCCTTCAGGTAGTTCTAGAGAGTGCTGAGCTCACCTCTAAGCCTCCTCTTCTCCAGGCTGAACAAGCCCAGCTCCCTCAGCCTCTCCCCATAGGGCTTGTGTTCCAGTCCCTTCCCCAGTCCTGTTGCTCTTCTCTGGACCCGCTCCAGCACTTCAATCTCTTTCCTGAGCTGAGGGGCCCAGAACTGAACACAATACTCCAGGTGTGGCCTCCCCAATGCAGAGTACAGGGGAAGGATCACTGCCCTTGTCCTGGTGACCATGCTCTTTTGGATACAGGACAGGACAACACTGGCCTCCTTGGCCACCTGGGCACACTGTTGGCTCATGTTGAGCTTCCTGTCCATTAGTCCCCCCAGGTCCCTTTCTGCCTGATGTTTGTCCCAACTCATCAATCATCCACCTGCCAAGTGAGGCTGCCCAGCTTGTACTGAGTAATACGCTCCTGTCTGTAGCCATGGGTCTCAAATAGGAGAATTTCAACACAGATCCTGAATTTTGACAACTGGGAAGCCAGAGTTGAACTAAAACAACCACACACCAATGGCACAGTCAACAAGCAAACACGGAACTGCGGAGAAACAGCATCACAAGATCCCATTACCAACACATCTCTTCTTTCTCCTGGTGATGCTCAGAGCTTTTCCCCACCTCGCAAAGCTCTCTCTTGAATTATTTCTTCCCCCTGATGTGTCTCATCACTCCTCCAGTGCAAGGCTGCTCACAGCTCTCCCTACAGTCAGGCTTGTTCCATGGCTGATGGTTATTTACCCTTTTTTAGGGGCAGAGTATGCGCAGATCTGGCCCCTTAAGAACAAACAGCCAATCTCCAGATTGGCACAGAATCACAGCTTCCCACTCAGAAATACTCAACGGGATAAAGCGAGACAGACAGAAAAACCAGCTGTTCGAGGTGTTTATAATACAGGACTCGCAGCCGAACACTGAGTTTAAAAACGGCTTCCAAACCTACACTTTGGTAGTGACTCCCATGCGCAGCAAACCCTCTCATTTCACAGAAGTGATTTGTTTTAGCAAGCTGCAATAAAAAGAGGAAAATCAGACTGAATTAAGCAGCACAATGAAACGAAGCATTACCAGGAATCGCTCCTCTTTCTCCAGCCAGCGCTGATCTTCTTCCATCTCTTGCTGTTGCCGTATCAATCTCTCCTCCATGAGATGTGTGGGTAGAACCTGGCCCACGCCTCGAACATCCAAAGTGCCCGAATCCTACATAACAAAGTAAGTCTATTCAGTCTCGCAACTTAAAATTTGTATTAACAGCTCCAAAAACTTCTAGATGATAAAAGAAGAGATTTTAAAAGCACAGCGGTCAAGCAGAGTTCCTTCAGCTCCTTATAAACTGAAGCAAACCACCAGAAGCAACTCTTTCCAACTACAAACATTTTATCTGCCTTGCTCCTAATCGCTGGAACCAAAAAGATTTGAGGAATCCTGCTTTGTTTTTCAGTAACGTTGTCACTTCATTGAAGTTGGACAAGAAAAACACATTTCTCAATGTCGTTTTCTTGGTCTTGAGCAATAACGCGACCATCCAGTTGTTAAAGGCTGCAAGATACATATTTTACCCAATGCAAATATGCTTTTCAGTTTAAGCTGACACTTGCAAAACATGTCACAAAAACATTTTTAATGCATTTTTGAATGAGTATTTATGCACGTCTTAAGCTCACAATACTCCACATACTGTATCCCAGTGCTGCCTGGAAATCAGTAGCAAGTAGAGCGTAAATCAATATTCTAAAGGAAGCCAAGGGGAATTTGGTAACAAGCTTCCCAGAGGTTGTTTTTAGGTAACTGATTTCCTAAGCTTTTGTATAAACTTTGGCTGTAACTTATTATTACGAACACTTGCAAAGCATTTATATGGCACTTTATCCAAGCACTTTATATGGCACTTTATCCATGGCACAGAGCGCTGGTTAGAGAGCAAACGGAGTGAAGACAGAAGCTGCACCGAGTTAATCTTTGCGGGAGGATAGAATGGGACCAAAAGTAGAAAATATTGGAGCCAAACAGAAAGAAAATGATGGGATTGTAAAAGGCGAATTAATTTGATGTTCTTCGCAGTAACTCTGTGCAACCTAAAAGCACTGGACAGGAACATAAGAACAGTTTTGCAGGACCAGTTCATTTTATGCTCTGCGTAAGTTAAAAAGAAGCCTCGGATACTTCAGCTCTGCTGGGGATCTCCCAGGAGAGGTATTTTTAATGAGATGCCATATTTTTACATTCATGTTCCCATCTCTATTAAGAGCAATAAGTTTCAGTAAAGCCTTCTTTTAATAAACACAAAATATTTGCTATCGCTCGCTCGGTTGAGATAATAAATAGTAATAACTTTTGTGTACACTTCATGCCCAACCTCACATTTGTTTCAAAAATAATTCACTCATGACTTTTCCTGCAATCGCCTCCACATGTACCTAAATAATAAGAAAGTGTATTTATGATTGGGAGCGCAACAACATCTGCATCAGGTGCCGATACCTCCACGTTTGGTTGCCACACTGAGATCTCCTGAGGCCGATGGTTCCAGGAATCCGCTTGATCCAAGAGAGAAGCCTGCCCAGGGTAAATGCTGCCGGCCATGGCTGGTAAACCGTGAGAACTGGGGTAGCCAGACACCTTTGGGGAAAGAAACAGACAAAGAAACAAAGAGTTATATTAATAAGACCCTAATTAATATCTTCCCCCACCCCGGGAGCAAATATGAGAGCCCAGAAATGACTCCATTCAAGCTGTGACTGAGAAGGAGGAAGAGGAGTGGATGTAACACCAGAATAAGAAAGTCAAGTCAAAATATGACACAAAACCTCTTTAAGGATGCCCATCATAACACCAACTACTTGAGAATAACCACAACTATAGATAAATATATAGAAATATAGCTACAACTTTGAGGATGCTTAGCAAAACAGCAGCATTGAGTGATATGAAGATCCAAGTCTTCTGGTGAGCAGAAATAAAGCCATTGGTACATTTGTAAGAGCCACACGCAGAGCTCACGTTCAACAGGAGCCTGTGCACATCGCCCTATGGAGCCATAGAAAAATGTACCCCCAGCGTATGTTACAAGCTTAAGTCCTGAGTGGCACCATGTAATTAGTGTGATTAGCACAGCCTGGGAACTTCTCCACAGGAAAATCAAAGGAGTTTTAATGAGTCTGAAGCACTCATTAAAAGAATGAAAACCTCCCTCTCTCCACTGGAAAAAAACCATCTTGATCAATGCTGCTGTGTGGTTGGAGCTTTGATAAAACCTAAAATGCTTTAAATGCTTTTAGGAAAAATTCTGCTTTAAATTTCGTCAGCAATGTTAGGAAGCAAAACCTGGAACTATATGATGTGGTGGGTTTTCTGTCAGCCAACAGAAAACTGAACTGTTGCACAGAAATATGAGGGAGCAGAGTGAAAAATCCCAAGGGGAGTCCACCATTTAACATCATTTTACAAGGAAAGTAATTTGACAAACCTTAACATGAAAATAAATATGGAAATGTCTGATGTGTTTCATTGTAGTTTTAGGTTTCTGAGCACCATATTGGCTGTGAAAATATTTGCCATCTGGGGTAAAGGCTCAGTTTGGTGTTTGCTGTGATCATTTAATAGAAATTCAGCCGCTTAAGAAGTGAATCAACCCCACCAGCTGCAGTTGAGTTATAAACCCCACGTTGGACAAAACCCATGGCCAGTGTTCAGTTCAGAAAAGAGATTGAAGTGCTGGAGCGGGTCCAGAGAAGAGCAACAAGACTGGGGAAGGGACTGGAACACAAGCCCTATGGGGAGAGGCTGAGGGAGCTGGGCTTGTTCGGTCTGGAGAAGAGGAGGCTTAGAGGTGAGCTCAGCACTCTCTAGAACTACCTGAAGGGCAGTTCTAGCCAGGGGGGGATTGGGCTCTTCTCCCAGGCACTCAGCAATAGGACAAGGGGCCATGGGCTTCAACTCTGCCAGGGGAAATTGAGGCTGGAGATTAGCAAGCAATTCTTTGCAGAGAGAGTGGTCAGCATTGGAATGGCTGCCCAGGGAGGTGCTGGACTCACCGGCCCTGGAGGTTTTTAAGCTGAGATTGGCCATGGGACTTAGTGCCATGATCTGGTCAATGGACTGGAGTTGGACCAAGGGTTGGACTGGATGATCTCTGAGGGCTTTTCCAACCCAGTCGATTCCCGGATTCTGTGATTCTGTATTTACCTGGTAATGGTTTGGCTGGACCATGTGCTGCGGACTGGGATAAAAGCCCTCGCTGGATCTCGGGCTGGGGTAACCGGGCCTGCTGGGCTGAAAGTGGAAAAGAGGCTTTAAAAACACTGAACTAAACCCAGAAAATTACTCTTTGGTGAGACAAACATTTACAGGTGGTGCCATCACAATAGCAAGCTCAAAAACCCCCTGAAATAACTATTCTCAAATGCCTAACACATTGCTTGGAAATGGAAGCGATGGAGTTGTTTGCTGGGTATGTCAGTAAATGTGAATTCTTTGGGCACATTTAATTTCTTGCACTAAATTACCAGCTCTGTTCACTTTAACTCTAAAAATAATATCAGCTAAGGACATAATTCATAAATCAAGTTTCCAGGTGCAATTTCAGCATCATCCCTAAATCGACAATCTGCAGTATATACAGTTTTGCTATTAATTTGTTGCTTTTGTGACAATGAATCCTTTCGCTTCCATCAGAAAACAAATCAAAGGGGTTTGTTCAGTGCGAATATTTCCACGTGTTACTCTGGGGACCAGAGTTTTGATAATTAACTTCTGTGGAACTAATTGCCTCAAAATGGAAGGTGCTTCTGATCATATTCTGAACGATAGGAATTCCCCACTACTGAAAGCAGTGATGTTGGAAAATGCTGCTCAGAACAATGTACTTTTACCTTCCAAGCAGTAGGGTTCTGTTATTTTGTTTGATATTAACCCCCAAAGGTACGTGTGTGTGTATATATATTTATATCTATATAAAAAATACAAATATATATATATATATATATCTCCTCATTCTGCCAATAGGCTCCTGCAGTCCTTTATCATCAATTTATTCTCATTCTGTACTAGGCCATTTTTTGGCTTAGGTTTCTAAGTGGTATCACTGTGAGATACCAGTAATTTCACACTACAAATTATGGTATCTGTGCATTATTTCACAACATATAGAAGTTTAAGGCCATAAAAATATAGTTTAAGCCCTATAAAGACCTGAAACTTGCACAATGAAATGCTGGAAGAGAAAACATAAGTTTTCATCATTAGAAAATGAAATAAGAAGAGATGCTTAAAATCCCTTAGCTATGAAATTTAACTTGTGCTAATATCATTAGTTTGCACAAAAAGCCTATACATTTCAATCTTAACACATATTTCGTCAAGTTCCAGTTTATACATCACACCCAAAGCTCTAATGGTGATAATTTCTAATATGGTGTAGCTCATATCATACATTAATTAAGGGTATTTATTCTTCATTTATTCGGATTAGCCCCAAAGCTTCAAGACCAAACAAATCCTTCAAATGAGTTTGTAATAATTAAGTAGCGTTTTGCTCCAATTCTGTAACTCAGAATATCATTTTTTAATATATACACCAAATCCTGACAGTTAATCTCAGATGACTAAACAGGCTGGTGGATTGGTTTCTGTTCTTTACCTCTGAAATGCAAATAACAATTTCCCTGCCCATATTTCTTGGTTGCCACAAAGCTACGGAAACACAGAACCGATCTATCAGGTACCAACCTGGTATGGGGAAATTAAACATAATAAACCCAAGCTGTTTTCACGCCAGTGACATCCAAACGGGACACATACGTAATGGAACAAAATCATTAACTAAAACACATTCTGTCCTCAGAAGCAAAGCCCTAATTTTCTGTCCAGAATAAGGAAAACGCAGTTGGTCGAAATCACGGGCGGTTTCAGAAACAGAAAATGGCTCGTGTGATATTACAGCGTGGCACGGAGAGCCGGGTCATGTCAGGCAAGGAGCAGATGATGACAAAATTGGCCAGAATTGGTTTGAACCAAGCCATCTAAGGAGGTTTTGAAGAAATAAATGGAGTTGTTATTATTATATATATTTAAACACAGACAATTTGCAGCGTTAGGTACCTTGGGAGGAGCTTCATCCGATCCTCCGGAGTCCCAGGACACTGTGACTTGTCGCCTGGATTCCATTCTCATCCGTTCCTCTTGCTGCAGCTTCTCTTCCTCCAGTATTGTACTAAGAAAAACACATTATATTCAAGTAAAACTCCAGTTTGGTCTCTAAGAAATGTGTCCCTAGAGCTCTCACATTTTCAGACTAACGAACATTATTTGACAAAGCGACCGAGCACTGAAACACAAACTTCTTTTCCTTATATTGCTCTGATTTCTGAAAATCAGCAGCGGGAAGAAATAGGATTTCCAGCGTGCTTTGAATAAAAGCAGCAGCACTGAGTTTTTAGAAAGCTGATCCTGCACCAAAATATTTCGCATGTTAACCATTCTTTTGATACGGAATTACACGCAGAAATCCTCAAAGATGGAGCAGTCGTTCTTCTCAAGCAAATAATCGACTGCAGCGCTGCGAAGGTGCAAAGCAAACTGAAAACGTTCTTGACTGAAACCCAACCATTGCTTCACATCATTGATTTACTTAAAACAAAGCCCAAAAATCCTATGTCTTCAGCTCTTACAGTTTAACCAGGAACAAAGCAATTCAGCCAAACAGAAATATCTGATGGTATTCACTCAGCTGCTAAATATTCAGGCCAAAATGCAACATTTTCAACAAAGCAGAAGAAAACCGAGTTTGCTACTTACCGCTGTTGTGCCTATTAAAGCAGACTGTTTGAAGTTCCCCGTGATCCGGCTGCCCCCGCAGCAGCCGCCTCCCCGTCCCGCTATGCGGATTATTAACCTTGGATATTTGCCATGTGCAAAATACCCAGAATGAAGCTTGGAAATAAGGAGCTGCAAAAATTCGCTAGAGCCGCACGTTACGCGGACGGTTTGGAAATGGGAGTGGGGTGGATTATTTCCATATCGCTCTACCCAGCGTCAAGATAATCCTGTAAAGAGCGATTTCAGCTTCTTTATCGCTCCGGTTTCAAGAAACAAAGCCGGGCTCTGGGTTTATAATCTGCTCTGTCTGCTAAATAACCACCCAGAATTACTCACGCAGGGGATGAGATCAACTGCAGCAATCTGGTTTAATCTTGGAACTTTACTGCTTGTTTCAAGCAGAAATTCCTGCTTGGAGACGAGAGCTTTGCTTTTCCTTACTCAGCCAAAACAAAAGAATCTCTGCCATTTAAAAGCAGAGAAGCCGTCTCGTCTCCCTGCAGCTGAACCGGGTTTATAAGCGTTGCTGCGATTTCAATCCATCATTGCTGAAGGAACACAAGAATGTGGAACAAAAACAAAATCGGACCAGCTATTTGCAGAAGTCACCCTGATATAAATGTCACGGCAACACAGCGACAGCCCAATGGAGGGAGCTAAAAAGAGCGAATCTTCTCATTTCCCCTTTCCTTGCCTTCAGAATAAGGAGAATGAAATAATTCCTATTTGAACTTAGCAAAAATAACCCCCACGGCTTTAGAGCTACGTCACACTTGAGATATTTGGGATGCATTTGTATGTAGCGTGAGAATCCGGCCAACGTGCGTCTGCAGCCATGAACCGTCATTGTGTATTTCAAGAAATAACCTCGAGTTGAAAAACCACAAAGAAACAACACAAAATACCCACCCAGACACTGAAGGAATAAACCACAGATCTTTAAGCAAGCTGGCAATAGGGTAGTTGCTCCAATCTGAGCAAAAGGAATGGAACAGGAGTGGGCTGAAGTTAGAGGTGGTTTATTGACAATTAAGGCATGTTAGTTTAATTCGTCCTGTTTTTATCATAAAAAGGAAGGAAACACCAACACCTACCTGCCTGGCTATCAAAGCCATTTCATACAATACCAGTCACTTCCATCATATTACTGGAAACGACAAATTTCTCCTGAAACGGTTTGTTTTATAGAATATGGGCTCAGCTTTTTGCCTGTGTCACCAGTGAGAAGCCCCAGCAGAATTTATACCGGGATGCCCTTGAATATCGCTGACAAGAACAGAAAATAGCAATGCCTCCGAGGAGCATCACTCGAAAATAAACCCCCCAAGACTATAAATGACTCACAGAAACGTCTCTTTGTTTTTCTGAAGCGAAGCCCAATCCATAGCCGGAGCAAGAACGTGCCAAGAGATATTTTTGACCTTTCCTCAGTACTATGAAACACGCTGAACAGTTTAGTAGAATATGCAGAAGGTCAGGGAAGTCAGATCTAGGCATACTTTCCCAAACTACGCGTATTTTTAGCAGCAAAGAGGAACGAGCAGAGAAGTGTTTCTATTGCAATGACTTCCCGTGCAAATCTTGGGGTAGGATACACAAATTTAATTCATCTTCCTGGGTAACTCCAATGAAAAATCTCAACCATTAAAAGTTTGCGGAATTGATAAAACTTACTTAATTGCCAAAGAATCTTTTTACTGACATTCGCCTGTGACACTGAAAAGGAAAAATTTTACTGGGAGCTCCAGTGGAGGATTATCCAAAATATTAAAACGTAACCTCTCATTTCCAAAGGAACAGCAATCCTGGTGGGAAGAAGCCAGAGAGTCGTGGTCAATGGGGCAGAGTCCAGCTGAGGCCTGGATCCAGTGCAGTGCCTCAGGGGTCAGTGCTGGGGCCGGGATTATTCAATATATTCATCAATGATTTGGATGAGGGAATAGAGTGACTGTCAGCAAGTTTGCTGGTGACACCAAGCTGGGAGGAGTGGCTGACACGGCAGAGGCTGTGCTGCCATCAGAGACCTGGACAGGCTGGAGAGTTGGGCGGGGAAACATTGAATGAAATAGAACAAGGGCAAGTGTAGAGTCTTGAATCTGGGCAGGAACAACCCCAGGTTCCAGTGTAAGTTGGGGAATGACCTATTAGAGAGCAGTGTAGGGGAAAGGGACCTGGGGGTCCTGGGGACAGCAGGGTGAGCATGAGCCAGCACTGGGCCCTTGTGGCCAGGAAGGCCAATGGTACCTGGGGTGGATTAGAAGGGGGTGGTCAGTAGGTCAGAGAGGTTCTCCTGCCCCTCTGCTCTGCCCTGGGGAGACCACACCTGGAATATTGTGTCCAGTTGTGGCCCCTCAGTTCCAGAAGGACAGGGAAGTGCTGGAGAGAGTCCAGCGCAGGGCAACAAAGATGCTGAAGGGAGTGGAGCATCTCCCGTGTGAGGAAAGGCTGAGGGAGCTGGGGCTCTGGAGCTGGAGAAGAGGAGACTGAGGGGTGACCTCATTCATGTTTACAGATATAGAAAGGGTGAGTGTCAGGAGGATGGAGCCAGGCTCTTCTCGGTGACAACCAATGATAGGACAAGGGGCAATGGGTACAAACTGGAACACAGGAGGTTCCACTTAAATATGAAAAGAAACCTCTTCCTCTGGAACCTGGGGTCGTTCCTGCCCAGATTCAAGACTCTACACTTGCCCTTGTTCTATTTCATTCAATGTTTCCCCGCCCAGCTCTCCAGCCTGTCCAGGTCTCTGATGGCAGCACAGCCCCTGCCGTGTCAGCCACTCCTCCCAGCTTGGTGTCACCAGCAAACTTGCTGACAGTCACTCTATTCCCTCATCCAAATCACTGATGAATATATTGAATAATCCCGGCCCCAGCACTGACCCCTGAGGCACTGCACTGGATCCAGGCCTCAACTGGACTCTGCCCCATTGACCACGACTCTCTGGCTTCTTCCCTTCAGCCAGTTCTCAGTCCACTCAGGGCACCACAACTCACAAACACAAGCCTGGACTAATAAGAAATTTGGTAATTACACAGGTGCTACCTTACCGATACACACCTGCAGCTATTGCAGATAGCAAAGAATAAATTAAATTTAATAACACGCATGTTTGAGATCGGCTATGGTTACAGCGAGTGTATAAACACAGTATAGTAAGTAGGCAGGATTCATTCTGAGAAAAGACACTAAAAAAATCGATATTGTGTGATTTGGGTGCATTAAACATTTTGCAAAGGGTCTTTTATATTATTTACCACGTCATGCAAGCCTAAATATCTCTTATAGACAAAATGAGCAAGGGAACACACGTTTCCTGATTAAAATAGCACAGATTGTAATTATGGTTTGGTCAGTGACAGAATCACAGAGCAGCAGGGAGCACCTCGCTTTCCTGACTTATTCTCACTTTCCTGACTTATTCTCAGTTTCCCGACTTATTCTGCATTTTGCCACCTTCCAAAACTGAAAAAGGGACCTTGGATGCGAGGAGGAATTAAATTTGCAAACCCACAATCCACTAATTGGTTTCTTCTTTTGCCGTGAATATGAACGCATCTCTATCCACCCCAGAAAGATCAAATGCTATAAAATATCAGGCCTTATTACCGATCTGATAACACTATATAAATTCTATAGAAGACAGCATCTTCGCATTGCGCAGGCAGCTGCAAATCCAGTTTGTGCAAAGCAGATGTTACTATGAAATGGGAAAGGCATCAAATAAAAAACAGAGAACACACAACCTCTCGTGCTATTTCAGACAGACTAAAGAAGGGGTTTTTTATCCCCAAAGCCACGAATGTTTTCTCTTTGAAACAGAGAGGAGCTGTATCACTGGCTTCAAGCAAACAAAGAGTCTGTTCTCAGCTCCAACAGATGAGCCTGGATGGGATCCAGACCGAGCAGCAGCAACACCACGCAGCAGAGGCCACCAGGGCAGCGACTTGTTTCCCCGAGCTCATGGGAACTGGAGTTCTGACACACAATCCTTGCCTCGCTGCCCGAGGCCGCCTCAGGATGAGCGTGGTGTCTGAATTCCAGGAGATAAAGGTCACCGCTTTGGAGAGGCAGAAAACTCCTTGCTTTGGTGAGAAGAGAGTGAAAACTGGATTTTAGGGTTGCTGTGGCCTCAGGAGAGAGCCTGTCCTCTCAACAATCTCCTCGCATGACTAGAGGAGCAACAAACCTCCTCCTCGGTGTGTTCCCCATCCAGAAGTAGAGAATCCTGTAGGTTGTAGGGACTCTGGGACACTGGGAGGAGTGGCTGACACGGCAGGGGCTGTGCTGCCATCCAGAGAATGGACAGGCTGGAGAGTTGGGCGGGGAAATACTGAATGAAATAGAACAAGGGCAAGTGTAGAGTCTTGGATCCGGGCAGGAACAACCCCAGGTTCCAGTGTAAGTTGGGAATGACCTATTAGAGAGCAGGGTAGGGGAAAGGGACCTGGGGGTCCTGGGGACAGCAGGGTGACCATGAGCCAGCACTGGGCCCTTGTGGCCAGGAAGGCCAATGGTACCTGGGGTGGATTAGAAGGGGGTGTTCAGTAGGTCAGAGAGGTTCTCCTGCCCCTCTGCTCTGCCCTGGGGATACCACACCTGGAATATTGTGTCCAGTTGTGGCCCCTCAGTTCCAGAAGGACAGGGAACTGCTGGAGAGAGTCCAGCGCAGGGCAACAAAGATGCTGAAGGGAGTGGAGCACAGGAGGTTCCACTTAAATCTGAGAAGAAACTTGTTCATGGTGAGGGTGGCAGAGCCTGGCCCAGGCTGCCCAGGGAGGTTGTGGAGTCTCCTTCTCTGCAGCCATTCAAACCCGCCTGGACACCTTCCTGTGGAACCTCAGCTGGGTGTTCCTGCTCCATGGGGGGATTGCACTGGATGAGCTTTCCAGGTCCCTTCCAACCCCTGACACTCTCTGATTCTGTGGCTCCCGGAGGACTCATGTCCCCTCTCCCGGTGACGTTGGGCTCCAGCACAGCGAGCTCAAGTTGCTCGGAGATTTTTCCAACCAAGGGTTCAAAGACTCCCAGCACAGAAAGTCCAGCGTCACTCCGAGTGACCCATCCCAGGGCTTAACCCCGACACTTTCTGTATCTCATGTGAATTCTCTTTGCTGGGTGTCAGGACCGCCGGTTCTTGCCCTTTGGCTGCACGTTTCTGAGCAGCACCAGGCTCTGGGACACTGGTTTATTCTGTTTATCCAGCAATACCTTCCACGTCTTTCACATTTTTTCCCCTCTCCCTCTATAGATTCATAAGGGGTTGCTCCATGCCAGCCAGCTGTACATGATCAGTGCCATCTGACGGCAGATTAAAAAGAATCCTACCCTTCCAAAGCCAAAGGAAAAAGCAAGTGATGGCCAATTTCCACCTATTACCCCAAATCCCTTTTCTCTTTTCCTTGCAATCCCTACCCAGCCCCAGAATTCCTTCCTTTGCAGCGAACTCCACACAGTCTAAAGCAGAAGAGCTACATCTTCCTCTTGTTATGGAAACTATCAGTTTCCACAGGTGCTCCTGGTGTAACAGATGGCGGAACAGTCTGACATTTTAAGAAATAGAAGAAAAAGCCTTAAAAGGTAGCTAAGATATCCATACAGTGACTCTAAAGTAGCATCATATTAAAAATTCCCCCTTTTAAAAACCAGCTATGAATTATCTTGTACCATGAACATCCAGCGACAGCACAAAATGACATTATGAAAATAAAACATGCCACGAAGCACAACACTGAAACTGAAGAATTTGCAATGAATTACAACAAGAGTGGATTTGCAATGTATGAGACCTACTTATTGTTAGCTTTAATTGACCCAGGCAAAATACATATTGATATCAATTGTGCCCGCACGGCAGCTCAGCGATGTTTCAGAGTTTAAATATCACTCCCGTTTTGTTGCTGGTGAAATGGATATGGAATAAATTATTGCAGAATAAACTAGGGTGTGAATTTAGATCGGTCTCAAAAGTGTGTGCTCACATTTAGTCCAAGATAAACACAAGGCAGCCTATATCCTGCTTTACGAAGGGCGAAGGAATTTCTAGCTAACGACGCTGCATTTATCGCAGGCGCCGCAATTGCGCAGCCGCAGCCGCCACAGGGCAGCCCAGGTGCTCTGGATGCTATGAAAATAACAGCGCTCAGCTGATGGTTCATTTATTTAAGACAGGACATTTCTACCCCAAAATTATACACCGCATGTAATCACTCTTCAATCCTTTTTGCTCCCTTCCCGAAAGATTGTAGTATATATTGCTAAAATTATAAGCAAATTGCTAGTAAAGTACTAAGATTTCTTGGGAGGGAAAGAAGGTGAGTCATATTTCCAGTTATCTATTTTCTAAGCCTATTTTTTTCCAATAGATAAGGTCCAGATTTCCGACCTGGCCTTCCAAAGATAAAACTTAATACATTGCGCCTTGCGTTTGCCATGCAAAGAAAAGACTCTAACAGACGATACAGCAAAAAAAAAGAACAAGGAAACGGCCTTTCAGCGGTATAATAAACCCTACCTGAGTTGTGCTTTAAGTTCTGTAAACCTGGGTCGTCTACTGGGGTCGTACGCCCAGCACTTGGTCATAAGGCTGTAGAGGGTGGGAGGGCAGTTTGGAGGCATTGGGAGCCGCTCACCGTTCTCGATCCGCCCAATCACATCATTGTTCTTCACTCCCTGGAAGGGCTTTACCCCGTGCATGAGGATCTCCCACATACACACACCTGGGAAAAACACACGTAAGAATATTCACCGATGTCAGCGAACGGAAAAAAGAACCAAATCTTCCATTTTGTGCGGTGATTTCTTCTAAAATCCGTAGCGAAGGAATCGGTTCTGACTTACCGGGCAGGATCGCGCACACGGTATCAACCTCAGCTATTTATGAGGAATCACGACCGGTTCCCCGTTCCGCCGCCTTCTACCTCCCGTAAATCACGGCGCTTGCTCATATTCAAATCTCCTTTTTCTACGACCCGTGTTTGCTTTTCCCTCTGCCCAGTTCCAACTGGCTTGTTAGGACACGCCGAGCGTGTTTTAACCCTGGCGCCCATCCACATTTTTCTGCGCTGAAACTATGTAATAGATCAGTTTCTGTTGAAACTGGGTTAAAAGCGCACATGGAAAAATGGTCTGTGGGTTTAGGGCTGCCCAGAATGTTCCACAGGCTTCATTTTGCCGACTAGGGAGTTTTGTTCAAACTACCATAAACCTGCTAAAATTCACATACCTAAAAACATTCAGATTTTATTTTGTAAAGAGGGTGAACCCTTAACTTGTCTGTCCTGCTTTTATTTTAAGTCTCATGGTCTTTTTTCCCCCCACAACATCTTTGCTCTGTCCAGACCAGCAGTTTGGACCAGTTTGAGCACAGATGGGCACATTGACTTGTATATTAAAAAGACCAAGGCTTCAGGATATTCCCATTTACCCTTATTTTTAACCATCTTCTGGTCATATTTTGTAAGCTAGCAAGAGTTACAAAAGACTAATAAGTGGGAATTTAGCATTAAAGACCTGGAAACAGGACATAGCGTAGGCTGATTTATGCATTAAGCAAGGACGCAGGCCTATCACCATAGATGTGAAAATATAGAATAGAAATAGCAAATAACAACAGTATGATAAAAATCAGAGGGAAAAAAACCTGAATTACAGAAAGTACAGTAAAAATAGTGGAAAATTATTGGAAATCCTTCATTTACAGTTAAAATGAAGCGCTGAACTTGTCCGATAGGACGCTGAAGAACTGCACCACGCGGTGTTCACTCACCAAACATCCAGACATCGCTGGCCGAGGTGAACCGTCGGAAGTTGATTGACTCCGGAGCCATCCATTTGATGGGTAATTTTCCTTTGGAAGCTACAGGGAAAGCAAGACAAGGGGTTTATTCCTCCTACTGAGCTCAAGCATCGATTTTTGTCCTTGGGGAAATAATTCATAGGCAAACCCCATCTCTTGAATTTTGGACAAGAGATTTCTGCACTGTCTCACCGGTTTGGCCAGTGTCCTCTATCTAAATATTGAGACTGATTGAGCTCCTTCAAGGTTTCAATGAATTCTTATTTCCAGATGCAATTATTACAGTTAAGCGACTGGCAGCAAATCCGAAATCTCAGCGAGGGTGTAGGTGTTTGAGTTTTATAATGATTCATTAAGAACTGGAGGTTGGTTGGTGTTACGCAAAGAGAAAAAAGAACCAACAGCACCCAAAATAATCCCCCAAACCTCCCAATAAAGCCCCCAAAAGCACGACAAGGAATAATCACACCAACAGCGTTCCCCTTCTCCTCTCAGAAATTAAAATGATGCTACAGAGATCCCAGTGATATGAAACAAATGAAACGAGGAAACATAACGGAGCGTAAGGGGAAAGATAAGAGATTTTAAAATGTATGACTGGAACTAGAAATATATTGAAGATGAGATTTATGAATACGTGGTTTCACAATATACACCAGATTCAAAATGCTGCTGTTTGTAGTCTACATGCAATCTCTGCTCTCCTGCTGTGTTTCCCATCTAACAGGCACTGCAGGACACTTCGGAGCCACTCACCATCAGCCTTCCATCCAAAATAGGGGGAAAATTCCATCCAAAACAGGGGAAAAAGGACTTTTCAGGAGTTCAAGGACTTTTTCTTACTCAATCTCCCTAGTCCGGTGGCATCTGATGTGTGCGGTATACAATGACAGCACCAACTCCAAAGGTATCTGTAGGTACGCTGAACTCACCATAGGCTACTTATATACCATGAATATAAATATGATCTCAAACAGGCCTCAAATGTGGATAGGCTTCTAAAAACCCTGAAGGAAGCACTGTAAGTTTGTCCTAAAAAGTGGTATTTTACCTACACATGAATTTCCTTCTTCTTGCAACTTAAACCAGACTTTGTGATTCTTCTTTAGCGCACATGTAGGAATATACAGCCATCTGCTCCATTCTTGAATAGTTTGCTTTTTTACACAACAGGTAAACCAAGAATATCTGTTTGATTCCTTTTGACAGCAAACCCAGTATTGTGAGAAGCAACTGTGCCAACTCACCTTTATAGTACGTGCTGTCTTCCATGTATCGGGATAAACCGAAGTCACCCAATTTCACACAGTCAGTGGCAGACACCAGCACATTTCTAGCAGCAATATCCCTGCCAAACATTATTTGTAGTCATGTAAACATTTAAAGTGGTGAAATATCATTTAAAAAAATATATATTAAAACCCAGAAGTATCAAATGCTTTTGACTGAACTGAGTTGGTAAGGAACTTGTTTAAGATCTTAGTCTGAAGCTTCCTAATAAGCAGCTCGTATTTCAGCGATGCCACAGGGATTATATTTATATTTAATGATTATTTAATGATTATATTTAATGAAATATAACAACGGCAAATGTAGAGTCTTGTATCTGGGCAGGAACAACCCCAGGTTCCAGTAGAAGTTGGGGAACGACCTATTAGAGAGCAGTGTAGGGGAAAGGGACCTGGGGGTCCTGGGGACAGCAGGGTGACCATGAGCCAGCACTGGGTCCTTGTGGCCAGGAAGGCCAATGGTACCTGGGGTGGGTTAGAAGGGGGTGGTCAGTAGGTCAGAGAGGTTCTCCTGCCCCTCTACTCTGCCCTGGGGAGACCACATCTGGAATATTGTGTCCAGTTGTGGCCCCTCAGTTCCAGAAGGACAGGGAACTGCTGGAGAGAGTCCAGCGCAGGGCAACAAAGATGCTGAAGGGAGTGGAGCATCTCCCGTGTGAGGAAAGGCTGAGGGAGCTGGGGCTCTGGAGCTGGAGGAGACTGAGGGGTGACCTCATTCATGTTTACAGATATAGAAAGGGTGAGTGTCAGGAGGATGGAGCCAGGCTCTTCTCGGTGACAACCAATGATAGGACAAGGGGCAATGGGTACAAACTGGAACACAAAAGGTTCCACTAAAATCTGAGAAGCAACTTGTTCCTGGTGAGGGTGTCAGAGCCTGGCCCAGGCTGCCCAGGGAGGTTGTGGAGTCTCCTTCTCTGCAGACATTCAAACCCGCCTGGACACCTTCCTGTGGAACCTCAGCTGGGTGTTCCTGCTCCATGGGGGGATTGCACTGGATGAGCTTTCCAGGGCCCTTCCAACCCCTGACATTCTGGGATTTTGTGATTATGAAAAGACCTGCGGGCGTTTTTCTCCTGCATTTTCCCAGGTGTGTCTGTAGGTTCTGGATTTCTGTAGGGTTGAGTCAGTATTGACACATTTAGCCCTGAGCAGTGAACTAAGTGCAGCAAACTGAGCCGCGCTGCTTCCTTCCAGTTCCCTGCGGCACTAGTAAGTTGTAGTTTGAAATTGTATTGCTAGAGTTAAAATAAACAGCTCCTTGGCCAAAATTCAAGTATCTGTAACAATACGGGTCTGTTATTTACCTACCTGATACTTAGATAAACACGTATTTGTATGCACACTATATAAAACACAAAGAATTTGAATAGAAGTATTTAAACGCAAATAAAAAGCTCAAGTTCCAAATTAAATGGGACATGATAACTGGAGCGCTGTGAACTTTGAATTGCACACAGCAGGAGGCCAAAGCCAGGATTTTCTCCCTAGAAAGCTCGTGTTCAAATTTTAGGGAATACAACTCAAAACACATCTAGAAGGAAATCGAGGTTTGCTTTCTGGTTAAGCAAGTTCCTGTATATTATTAATACTTTGTTTTCCCTGTTCTTTACTTAAGAAGGGGGATGCCCCTTGGTTTGCTAAGACTCCACTTGCCTCCCAGCTTTTAAAACAGTATTGTAATCAAAAAGCTGAAATCTGATTAAAATCCGAGTCAATCTCGGATCGGGCCAGTAGGCGTCACTCTTGAAAAGGGCCTAATTTTGGTGGCTGTGTCTGAAACAAACTGACATAACTCTGGTAATCCAGGACACCTCGGGTTCCCCAGGTTTCACGTAGCTACATGTAAAAATACACACACATATATATGTATAATCTCTTACCTATGTACAAATCTTTTGCTCTCTAAGTAGGCAAGTGCTGTGCTAAGCTGGTAAGCGTAGAGTATCAGAGAAGCCAGATCCAAGCTGTATTTTCTTACTTGCAAGAACGATCGCAACTTGAAAAGAAGGAAAGAAGTTAGGAGGGAAAAAACACAACATTTCAACAAGGTGTATCTCAAATGGCAAAGCTGACATGAGAATCAATGAGCATGTTTTTGGCCTAAATAATTTCCGAACAAAATGTTACATGGACAAGCCTAACACTGATTAGATCAGTATTGTGTTGGCAGTGTTCATTTTAATCTACGTTTCCTACAACAAGTGGATTTAGCTCAGAGTAGCAGATATCAATGCAGAATTTGTATAAGCTGTATTCCAAGTTAGGACCTCATGGAAGTGGCACTAGAGTCTCCTTATAAATTAAAAAAAGGCTTTGAAAAGTGATTTGGGCACTGGAAAGGAAATAATTTGTTGAAAGAAAATGACTTCTCCACTACAGGTTTTTTGCCTTTCTTTTTCTTTTCTTGGACAGTATGTTGCAATTTGATAATTACGATGAATACATTGCAAAGCAGCATGAAGTATCACTTCAGCTCACGTTTTCAGAAATCGATCATAAAAACTGAAATCTAGTTGCCTTTAAACCATTCATCCAAGAGAAATAATAATGAGGAAAGTCATCTTATCTAAGGTGCAGAGACTACAGACAAAAACGCTCAGAAATTGAGTGTTCCAAGGGAAAACACAGTATTAGTCGGAAGAAGAAAAGATGGAGCACATAATTTCACTTCTAGAAGGTACCGTGGTTTAAATGATATCACATTATCGTCCTCTTGACACAGGTCATGCTCTCGCTCTGGAATAGCAATTGAATTCTCTGAAAGCTATGACTGAATGGCTTCGGTATGAGCTGATGCAGCTCTCTCGGTGGAGGAGTCAGGTCAAATTCTGACACTCCTGGTCCTGAGCCCATAATTCTACAATCAAGGATGATTTTTGAGGAGAGCGCCTTGCGTTAGTATTGAGAAGCCATTTTTTCAGCCTTTTGTAAAGGCATCTGTGAGCTAAAAAAGACCAAAGATACAGGAGGACTTTTCATACCTCTCCAAGGGTACAGAGCTCCATGATTATCCAAACCGGGTTTTCCGTAATGACTCCAATGAGCTTCACAATGTGAGGATGATCAAACTGGCGCATTGTTACTAATAGGAAAAGCAGAAAGTCAACGTGTTATACATCAAAACTAAACAACTGTTTAAGAATCATTCAGTCTATGACTTAACTTCTCAGTCTCGGCAGTGCAGTCACAGTATATTTTAAGCAATAAGACATACAAACCATAGAACGGTTTGGGTTGGAAGGTACCTTAAAGATCATCACTTCCAGCCCCTGCCACGGGCAGGGACACCACATCTCCTGGCCTGTCATACAGAACCACAGAGTGCTGGGGCTCCTTCCACAACCCCAAGTGTATTTGGTGGGTTAAATGAAGCATACATCCTTAATTTAATCTTGACAAACATCCTTCATTTTGGGTCACAACAACCCCAGGCAGCGCTACAGGCTCAGGGAAGAGTGGCTGGAAAGTGCCTGGGGGAAAAGGACCTGGGGGTGTTGGTGACAGCGGCTGAACATGAGCCAGTGTGTGTCCAGGTGGCCAAGAGGCCACCAGCATCCTGGTTTGTGTCAGGAATAGTGTGGCCAGCAGAACTAGGGCAGTGACCGTCCCCCTATCCTGGGCACTGGGGAGGCCAAACCTCAAATCCTGGGGTCAGTTTTGGGCCCCTCATGCCAAGAAAGCCCTGGAGGTGCTGGAGTGAGTTGAGAGAAGGGAACAGAGTTGGAGCACAAGTGTGATGGGAGCGGCTGAGGGACCTGGGGGATTCAGCTGGAGAACAGGAGCTGAGGGGAGACCTTCTGATCTCTGAACTGCCTGAAAGGAGCTTGGAGCATGGAGGGGGTTGGGCTCTTCTCCCAGGTAACAAGTGACAGGATGAGAGGAAATGGCCTCAAGTTGCACCAGGAGTAGTTACGATCGGATATTAAGAAAAATTTCCTCACAGAAAGGTTTGTTGGGCATTGGAACAGGCTGCCCAGGGCAGTGATGGAGTCACCATCCCTGGAGGGGTTTGAAAGGCATTTAGATGAGGTTCTTAGGGACATGGTTTAGTGCCAGAGTCAGGTTATAGTTGGACTCGATGATCTTAAGAGTCTCTTCCAACCAAGATGATTCTGTGATTCTATGATTCCATCTTTCACCTGGGCCCCAGGGGCACCACAGACGTCTCTAAGAACTGGGTCTGGTCCCCACATTGGGCCTTTTGTTCCCCACAGAAGAGTCTCCTGTGACAATGACCCATCTTTTCTCCTTCATGGAAGTGGTTTTGATGAAGGGCACAGGCCGAGTTAACCTCAGCAACCTCGGTGATTCTACGATTTACAGTTTGTAGCGTCAAAACAAATACACGGTAATCATCCAACTGGAAAGTCTCCTAAAACTGGAGAAGAATAAAACCCACTATCTTTTGGCTTTTAAATAATCAGAAGCCCAAACAAGCAGGTTTTTCTGGATTCCTGTTCTGCTGAACTCTGAATTCCACTTCTGCTCACTGGTCCACAAGAGCTGTATAACCAACACATCTTGCAACACCAAAAACCCCAAGGAAGATCCTTGGACAACGCTGTTTATAAGACCTGGTGTTACAACAGTTCAATAACATGTTTTCCTCCAAAGAAACTTGCACAGGCAAACTTCAGAGAACATATTCTTTAAAATATTAATGCATTATGAATAATAAAGGAGAAAAATCACTAAAACAAGCAATCCTGTCAATGACACACCTTCATGCATTAACAGAAATGAATAAATAATATGGTGATTGCTAAAATACTACACAGAATTGAAGTTGGATTCCTTAACCATTCAGTTCCCCTCTTCCAATTTGGAGTAAATGGAATTTCAGAGAGCAAAGCTATTTCTGGTACCTCGAAAATTGCTAAACTGGTTTATCTGAACCCTGTCTTAGTATTAAACTCTTGGTAAATAAAGTGTATATTCCACACAAACCCCTATTATTCAGCTTTTCGCTTCTCTTGGGTTAATCTAACTCAATGCAATTTACAACGTCTTATAACACGGAACTGTTGCTTCATTGATGTGAAAAAGAAGCAGAAATACAGTTTTAATTACCAAAGCATCAGAAAGGCCATTAACGCAAATAGTTTTGTATCATACAGCCTTACCAGTTTCAAATATAAAATACTCCAGAAATTAATTTAATGACTGTTGGCTGACAAGCTCACAAATTCAGAAAGGTAGGAGAGTTTTACATCATTCTGCCATTTACCAAAGATCAATAAAAACGTCCTCAAACCAAGTGGTTTGTACTTTATTTGCATATACAAACGCATCAATAGCAATATTCTGCTATGCAAAAATGGGCAGGAATGCAGAGACAGGTGCTGCTTGCATAATCATTTTCTTCCATTTACCTTTTATTCTCAGGTGTTGCAAAAATCAATACTTAATCTTTTTAACTTTGGAAACGTCACCACAAGCAAACAACTAAAACCTGACAACACTTCAATAGCGCTAATATGAAAACGTTAGGAAATAAATGTCTTAATTCAGTGAAATAACCAACTTTCCCCCTTTGGATATTGGATTTGGGCCTTTTGAAGAGTGCTCTCAAAAACCAGGAGGCAGCATCTTTGGAGAGATTTTGCAATGTGAAGACAAACGAGAAAGGTAACGGATGGGAATTAGAATTCAAAAAGGCAAAAAATTACAAGAACTACTAAATCAAAATTGAAAAGCACTATTTATCTGTCTACAATGTGGGCATTTCCTAATCTGTCAAGCTCAAAGCATAATAAGGAGCGTTCAATGAGCAATTATTTTCTACATTGTTAGGAGACAGCAGCCCACCTTTGACTGCTAAGTTATTACTACAAGCAATGGTATTTACTTTTCCAACAGCTAGGAATGTAATGGGAAAAAATTACAGTCATTTCAGAACAACCTGACATCTAAGAATAAGAACCTATTAGTTATGAACACAGATTTTTTGGAGCAATTAGAAAAGAATCCTTGAACAAAGGAAAAGTGGATAAAAGTATACTGTAACACCTGGCCATAAGCAAATCATTTATTGATATAGCACAATACCCTGTATGAGAATTATCCATAAACAACAGCAGAGGATAACAGGCAAAAATGAAGGCCTAAGTCTCAAATCTTAATTTGCTAACAAAACCAAGCAGTAGAGAAAACAGCGCCTACAGGTGGGTGTCCAGGCGGGTTTGAATGTCTGCAGAGAAGGAGACTCCACAACCTCCCTGGGCAGCCTGGGCCAGGCTCTGCCACCCTCACCATGAAGAAGTTGCTTCTCAAGTTTAAGTGGAACCTCCTGTGTTCCAGTTTGTACCCATTGCCCCTTGTCCTATCATTGGTTGTCACCGAGAAGAGCCTGGCTCCATCCTCCTGACACTCACCCTTTCTATATCTGTAACCATGAATGAGGTCACCCCTCAGTCTCCTCTTCTCCAGCTCCAGAGCCCCAGCTCCCTCAGCCTTTCCTCACACGGGAGATGCTCCACTCCCTTCAGCATCTTTGTTGCCCTGCGCTGGACTCTCTGCAGCAGTTCCCTGTCCTTCTGGAACTGAGGGGCCACAACTGGACACAATATTCCATCTGGAATATTATTGAAGTGTTCTGTTGGTATTTATCATCTGTGAGCGATTATTTAGAAAACCGATTTATCCCATTAGAATCCTTAACTCTGAATTTTCAAAGCGGTTCTTAGACGTATCATTCTTAGTTACGACTTTCTAAAGGAACACACTGACACAACCACCACATTTTAAGAAATTCATTAAGGAGAAAGAAGGAAATCAGGGTATTTTAATACTCACAGGCTTCTTGCAAGAACTTTTCTCGAACGCTGTCGGAGGTGCAGTTTTTACACGTTTTGATGGCGACGGCCATAGCTGGATTCTCCTGAAAGACATCATTGAGAAATAACTGAGATACGGCCCTTTGAAAGCTGAGTCCTTCAAAATTCAAGCAAAACCACTTTGGCAAAAATCATTATTAACTAAACTCTTTAGATAAGCAATTAAATTTTGAAAGCTTTGATTTGAAAATATTATAATCAAGAGACACAGTGTGCAGCATTTACATCTAACGCACCGAGGAAATATTTAATGCTTCAAACTACGCTAAATCCTACAGGAATTACGACAAAAAGTAATAAGTTTAACTGAATAAGACTGTAAACTTTTTGTGTTGCTAAGGATGGTAAATTCTTGGCGGTATTTAGCATACAAGTCGATGTATGCGTGAAAGCCACACTTGGCTTATCTGGAAAGCCAAATAAAGGACTTCTTGTGGCTCTTGCTGAGCGATAGTTTTGAATTCAAACTATACAAAGGCAAGTAAAACAAACTTTTTACATATTAGCTTCACAATCACTTCAAGCTTCAAACTCAGTTAAGCAGAACACAGCATCTGCAACCAGCAAAGACTTCAGACTTGATTCTTTTCCTGCTCTATAAGAAATGGGGCAGAGTCCAGTTGAGGCCTGGATCTAGAGCAGTGCCTCAGGGGTCAGTGCTGGGGCCGGGATTATTCAATATATTCATCAATGATTTGGATGAGGGAATAGAGTGACTGTCAGCAAGTTTGCCGGTGACACCAAGCTGGGAGGAGTGGCTGACACGGCAGAGGCTGTGCTGCCATCAGAGACCTGGACAGGCTGGAGAGTTGGGCGGGGAAACATTGAATGAAATAGAACAAGGGCAAGTGTAGAGTCTTGAATCTGGGCAGGAACAACCCCAGGTTCCAGTGTAAGCTGGGGATGAGCTATTAGAGAGCAGTGTGGGGGAAAGGGACCTGGGGGTCCTGGGGACAGCAGGGTGAGCATGAGCCAGCACTGGGCCCTTGTGGCCAGGAAGGCCAATGGTACCTGGGGTGGGTTAGAAGGGGGTGGTCAGTAGGTCAGAGAGGTTCTCCTGCCCCTCTGCTCTGCCCTGGGGAGACCACACCTGGAATATTGTGTCCAGTTGTGGCCCCTCAGTTCCAGAAGGACAGGGAACTGCTGCAGAGAGTCCAGCGCAGGGCAACAAAGATGCTGAAGGGAGTGGAGCATCTCCCATGTGAGGAAAGGCTGAGGGAGCTGGGGCTCTGGAGCTGGAGGAGAGGAGACTGAGGGGTGACCTCATTCATGGTTACAGATATAGAAAGGGTGAGTGTCAGGATGATGGAGCCAGGCTTTTCTCGGTGACAACCAATAATAGGACAAGGGGTAATGGGTTCAAACTGGAACACAGGAGGTTCCACTTAAATTTGAGAAGCAACTTGTTCATGGTGAGGGTGGCAGAGCCTGGCCCAGGCTGCCCAGGGGGGTTGTGGAGTCTCCTTCTCTGCAGACATTCAAACCCGCCTGGACACCTTCCTGTGGAACCTCAGCTGGGTGTTCCTGCTCCATGGGGGGATTGCACTGGATGAGCTTTCCAGGTCCCTTCCAACCCCTGACATCCTGGGATTCAGTGGATGTAAAATACTGTGATTCTGTGAAATGGGGTTATAGGAGCAGAGAAACTACTCTGGAGCTCGTTTTCCACGTATCTGCAATATTCTCTACACGCTGATTATTCTGAAAAATAAATCGCAAAGTCCATTTTTATTTTGCAATGAATGGGGACAAAGGAGATTTTTCAGACTGAAATTTGAGCTCGCAGAACGAGAGGCCAGAAATCTCCCCTATATTTTTACATGCAAGCTGCAAATATACGAGGATGGAAACACTATCAGTGTTATTATAACCAATGTTTTACCTATTGGAGGACTCCTTCCGAAATTTTACATTACACGCTGTGACTATGATATTAAAATTTAATGATAATACCTTTCTGTAGTTCCTTCACATGCTTAAGTGTCTTAAGTGTAAAATTTTATTAACAGAAGTAATCAGCAGGCTTAAAAAGCCATTTAAAAACATACCAGACACAGGATGACTGAATAAAAATCTGTTTTCTAATTCAATGGATGCAGACAGAATTTTCAAAACAGACCCTAAGAAAATGGGTCTTTAATGGGTTTTATAGACGGATCCGCTGTGCCCCAAGCCCAGTGAAATGTTACTCCTCGAGTACTCCTGTTAACTCGGATTAAATGCAAAATAAATCAGAACTGCTTTTCTAAATGATGTATTAGAACAGACTTCGAACCTGTCCGAAATATCTAACATTTATCTGTATTTATGTACTTCAATATCGCCTTAGAGTTTGATTTCTTTAACCCACTGAGCCCACATGCCAACCAGATGTTTATGGGAAACCATGTTTCTGAAGTCACAACCGGTCTGTTGTCCACACGTCTCGAAAATCCAGACTGAATTCCTTCAAATGAGAAATAAATCTTCACTTTACACCCCCACAATTACTTTGTTATAAGCCTGTAATTGGTGGAAATGGAATAATTTTCCAGCTTGCTCTTGCTTTACGCCACAAACTGAATTTCTCATCCATTTAAAGTGCAATCTACTACTACCCTGGAGCTTGTTTTCCACCTATCTGAAACACGGCAAATATTCTCTACATGCTGATTATCAATCGCAAAGTCCATTTTGAGCTGTTCTGGAAGATCCAGACCGAGGTATCTAAGGAATAGATATAATTAAATGTTTGAACTAGAAGGGTTTATTGCTCATTTCCATTTGTGAAGTGATGCTTACCGGACTCATGTAAACTCCTTGGTGCACGTCTCCAAATTGGCCTTCACCGATGCAGCGCCCCAGTTCGATTCGCTCCCTTTGGATTTCATAATCTCTGGCTATAAGGATACAACGCGCTTCAAACATTAAACTTCCGATGAATGGCAACGAAATCATCCCCAAGATACAGAAACTCCAAGTAAGTCACTCAAATGTCTCGCGTGTCACTAAGATTAACGTTTGCCGCACACCAACCTATACAAACGCTGAATGCACACAGTGGAAGCCTCTTAAACTAAGTGTTTCAATTAAAGCAATGACAAAGGGATTGTGACATTTAACTGGCTAAATTAACTGCTATGTATTATTTATTTCAAGGCAACAGCCACAAGTGAATCCTTAATTATATCCGCGAAAAGACAAAGACAACCAATAGCCCAGGGTGATGTTGATATTAAACCCAGTTGAAGAGAAATCCACTGTGTGGTATTTTAGATCTTGGCACCATCAAACGAGCCCCGAGAACTTTTAAAGAGGTAACTGCAAGGAACAAAATGCACAAGCGAGAACACGGTAAATAAAGCTACAAGGAAAGAGCGAAATTTTGGGTGCACGACATTGCTGGAATTGGAGTCCAATTGATCGGTTTGGCGGATTGATGCAATTTTGTTAACTCTGTGGTTCACCAGTGATAACAATGGCTCAGTACTTTGGCAAAGCATTTAACCAATTGCAACTGAATCACTTCATTTGCAATTTTATTTCTAGCAGACGTGGAAAAATATTCCAGGAGGAGCAGAAAAGCATGTGCAGGATATGTTTTCACCTCTACCAACCAGCTGATTAGTTTCTTCATTAATACTAAAGAAATAACATCATCTAGAGCCGGATAACAAAGCCATCAATGCCTTTTTCAATTCTGATTTTTCAAGTACTGCATTTTCCTCTTTAAAATCCCAAAGCTGACTGGTTTAACTACAAATGATGTTTATTAAATGAAAGAGAACAGTCAACTGAAAAATGTCACGTCATTCCAAACCGCAAGCATTCAGGGATGGGGAAAAGGGGCTCCTGTTACCTTCATCTATTCCATAGCTTTCTGCAGTGCAAGTAAGAGAAAAATCAAATGCTTACTTAGAGCTTCTTAAAATCAAGACAAGGAGAAACATATTTGTTATAAAAAGAAAGAAATATAGCGATGCGATATTAAATTTACAGCAGCAGAAGTCACGGGTCTGTTCTCGTGATCTGTCCTGAGCTGAACACTCCAGTTCACTTCAACCCAGCAAAGAATTGAATGTATTTCACCTCTACAGCCCATCGTGGGCTGGGAATGGGAGGAATACCATTCAGTACAAGTTATTCAATGAGAATTTCAATTACAATATTAGGGGAATTAAAAAATCACACAAATTAATACATGAAGAAAAAAGAAAGGCTATAATTTAGCACCCTGACATTATTTTAGTGGACTCATGTAAGACATTGGTTATTTCTGGAAAACATATATCCCTGCTTTTCAAACACTTATATCCCGATATATATGTTTTTCAACACATATATTCTTGCTTTTCAGGTATTTTCCACAGTAGTGGAAATCATGTTGAGAACACGGATCATGAAAAGTTCCCAGCACAGGGTGAACTCCCAACGTGTGGTTCTGCTGGTTTAGAGCCATCACCCCCACTCAGCTGAACCAAAAGGGGCATTTTTGGAGCTCTGAGCATCAACCCATTGTCTATTTCTAGAGAAATCCCTGGCTGCCCAAACACAACTGTAATTTGGACACAAAACTCTTCAAGTCCCCAAACTAGACTTTGGCATTGAATTCGTTTGCCATGAGGGTTTAAGAATAGAACGCAAATACGCCATATTTTTGCGACTTGAAAGATGAAGACTCGGAAGAACTTTGCATTTGGATTTTCATTTTCATTCCTGAAGTCTTTCATCTTTAACAAAATTGCATGGAGCAGCGATGGCTTTCCTGAGGTAGGGTGACATACAGTTAGATGGCAACACACAGAAGCTTCCCAATTGTTTGCTCTTGAAACATCATCCATTCTTCCTTTTTGATATTTTGAGACATAAAAGGGATTTCACTCTGAAGCCACCGCCAGCCACAAACCTGAATTTGGTTCTATTTGCTTCCAAAATCTGAGTTTTCAAATTATCGTGAAGAATATTTTCTCTGCGCACGTATTATTTAATCCCTGTTAACCCAAAGAAGAGCAATTCCCAAATGAACTACCCCACTTACTTGATGGCATTGTATACGTATCTTCTTCATCTATAATCTCTGCATAGTCGTCTGTCTCTGTAAAGGGAGGAATTGAAGAGGTTCGGGAAAAGCAGATGAAAACAATTCCCAACAATATTGATATAGCACAACCCCCAATCTCAACGTTGCTGGGTCGCAGTTACAACAGCGCCAAGAAAACTCGCTCATGCAGAATTTATGGTATGATAATGACCCCGGTGCCAATCATTCCACGTCACACGGATGCATTGGACAGGGGATAAGAGATTCATGTGTATCCAAAAAAACTCGAGCTCATTGAAACCCATCTAAACTGTTGATTTCCAATTTAACAGCCAATTCCCCCACAGGAAGGAGAAAACATTATTAACAGATTACATTGCTTTAAGAAAGTGTGAAGAATAGTTTGCCATTTTTATTTAATGTCAAACAGGGAGAACAGACACTAAAGATGTTCCAGGGCAGCGTCAGTGTGGCTATTTTCCATTGTCTTCCTGGGCATAAAGATCTTTTAATCACCTATTTTTCATCCATTAGACTCAATTTTCCTTGTTCAGTGGCGATTCGCCACTGTCAAGAACCAGCATCTCAAGGACAGCGCTGGAAAACAACCAATTATCCACATTTTCCGAAAAACAAGCGTCTTTCTTCTTCTCTTTGCAACTTATGCAAAGGGAGGTTCTCAAAATCGCATCGTTTCCAAGCCGGGATGCGGTTTTGCATGGTTGGTTTGGGGTGATCACGTATTTTTATTTCATATTTATATTGTGTATCTTTAGTGCCCTTTTTTGGCCCATATTTTAGATCCCTGGTGGCGTTTCCGGGGTGCAAGTTCTGCTGGGTGGGTGATGAGAGCAGAAAGGAGCAGCCCCCGCTTCATCCAACTTAAGGCAACTCCGGAACCAGAGCGTGGTTAGTATTAAATATTATAGACACACTGAAACAAGCGGCTTCATCTTCATACAAACCAAATAGCTGATAATTAGGAACCTTCAGGTTGCCTCCGACCTTCGAAATTCAACCCTCTTGAGTGAGGAAATGTAGTTTTATTGCCCTAATTCTGTACCACTAACATGAAATTAAAGCTGTTTTTCTTTCAAGGCCCTGGGGGAATATACCATGGCTTGTAAAAACAGAACTGGGCAATTCGAGGCCATTTAAATCTCTGCTGGGCAATTCCTGTTTAGGACACAGCATCACCTAATTAAAAGTCAATTAATTACCAAGACCATGCGCAGTTCTAAACAGGCAGCGTATTCCAAAGGCTTTCATGGTGTGTTTTGGCCTCTCTACATTATAAACTCATGTTTTTGTAGAGAATAACACCCAGTTTGATCTAAAAAAGAAGCATCTGCTTGAAGGAAATCACCAGTGTGACACCTACGTGCTGGGGATAAATCAATCTGCTTCCTTTTAATATTGCGGTAAGTGTGATATCTATCAATTATTATTACAAGCTAATATTGGAGGACACCACCAAGTTATTCATCTATACTAAAAAAAATGGACCAAAAATGCTAAACATATTTGAGAAGAATTTAAATGCATGCAATTAACCAAACAAATAGCTCTCAGAAAATAATCCCTTTACTAAATGTGAATGTATTTACTAAACAGCAGGAAAAAAATCTCAGTGTATTAAATCCATAATAGCCAATCTAGAATTTTAACCGGCTCTTCTTATATTTCCCTTCCCATGAGGTTTTTTCTCCCATAATCTATAAAGGTTGATGAGCGCCAATAAGAGCGAAGTAGGATCTAAAATACAAATTCTGAACTGATGATAGAAAAAAAGGCCTTTTGATATTTTAATGTAGAAGAAGAGAAAGCAAATTGAGTTAGAATTACCTTCATATGATTTATATCTGGAGGAGAGAACGGAGATGAGGATCTATACACCCCCTTTATATTTTACTGAGAGGAAGGCCACAAAACATGATCTATTTCTTCTTTTCATCTCCCTTTACATAGTTTTTATGCCTTTTTAGTGCCTCGTACTTATAAGAATAAAGGCACATACACTTCAAGCAGCAGCAGTTTGATTTTCCCCACATCCAATGGAATCCTATCCAAAAAGCGCTATAAATCTCTTTAAAAACCCAACCCAAAGCCAACTTGTTTGCAGAGCACAGCAAGTCAGTATATCCTCGATTAAAAAAAGGCTTTAAAAGCCTGGAAAAGGTAAATATTTGGGAATAAATGTCAAAGTTTTGAAGGAAAACATTTCAATCTGTCTTTAAAATGAGACGGTTGAGTGGCTGAAAGCCAATTTGTGTATTCAATGTATGTTTGTCTGTCCTTTTTCTGTTGTCGCGTACACAGCGCTTTGATGCTCCTGAGCCTTAAAGCATCGCTTAGGAGACTCATTTCTCAGTGTTACATCCCTCGATCTCACCCACCAACTCAAACAATGATTGCGATACAACCATTTCAATCAAAAATCAACCTCTAAACCTTCTTTGCACCAGGAATCTCAGGGTAACCTCATGCAATCCCACACCCCTGTGTGTTTCTTTTTCCAATTCCAGTTTAGCAGTATTAGTTGCCCAGCCTTTGAAATACAATATTAATCGGCTGCTTTTATTACTGCAACCCGCGGCAAATTCATGACTGAGATGCGCGTATGGATATAAGAGTTGCATATTGCACGTTAGTAATACACAGACTAGAAAACATATTACCGTCCCCACTAATTTCATCTGCAGATCCAGGTGGCATGCAAGGAGAGAGAAAAACAGAGGGGAGAGAGAAGGGACAGAGAAGGGGAGGGGAAAATACACTATTAAATTCATGAGTAATCCAAAAGTATTCAGTCTGCAGTTATCTTATATACCTGACGCAAGAGAAAGCAGAAAAGTAGCAGAATTTAAGGCTTCTCACCTAAAACCCAAGGGACAAAGACAAGCCCTAAGAAACTTAATTGATGAAATAATGACTTTCGAACACAAAATGACAATGAAATGAAATTTGGGAGCGGGACTAGTTATTTTAATGCATTTAGAACAGATCTACGGCCAGGTGAGTCAGTTCAGGTTGACTTTGCACATACACTTATGACTTGGGCTGTTGGTGTTGAACCTTTTGGAGGAAACATCTCCCTGTGCTATCGCTAAGACACGAGGAAGAAACGGAACCGTGTAGGTATTGATTATAGGGAATATATCACAGTTCTACCGAGTTGAAACCAAAACGAGCACCGTGTTCCGCACGTCCCCATCGCGCACCAACAGCACCCACGGCACAAGCTGATGCGTTTTATTTAGAAGTCAAAGGAAAATGCGCGTTAATGTTGGGCAAGTAATGCACTTATTGCTTCAATTCCTCCAGCCAAATTGGTCCGGATCAAGCGCCGAACCATACGCAGCCAAAAGCATCGCTGTAGTCAGGATTTCATTCCAAATGACCTCAGCTGATGCTTGTTGTTGCTATTCTAGTTCATTGGGAAGCACGCTGGATCAGGGGTCCAAGAATGAAGTCGAAACGTGAATCAAAACCCATACGAATTAAATCAATACGTTTGTCATCACAGCACATGATGCTTGAAAAACAAGTCCCCCCGTCTAAACAGGGACCAGCATGAAAATCCAAATCGACGGGATGTAAGCAGGAATATCATGGAATTATTCTTGGAACTCTGTTTTCCTGCGGCTGAAGTAGTTTAAAACTGCATTAGTCTATTCAGCTTTTGGGTTAATAAGGCAGCCCAGACAAAGAGCGGTGCAGTACCCTTGGGCGGCGACTCATGGGCACAGAAGACGAAAGGGAGAAAGCGTCTAGCTTTCTTTGCTTTGTGCCGACAGTGAGTGACTCCTTTACAGAGGCGAGAAAACGGGAGAGAAGAAAACAGAAACAAATTATTGGGCGAGAAAAGAGACCGGTGAGAACATCTATAGCGAGCGAACATTAAGAGTCAAGCTTCACATTGCAACTCTGCACACGGATACATGGATGATGTTGAAACTCTAAAGCGCATTGGGTATTTCCCTTCCAATTCCTTTCTATAGCGAAGTTATTTCGCTTTTTAAAAGTGAGACTAGAATCTATTAGAAAGTCCGGTTTGGCAAACTATAGATACCACTCATAGTGCAAAGAACAGCGTCCATCCCATAGAGCAAGCTCCTCATCCGAGTTGGACCAGATTGCACTACAGCTACATTCTGATTTGTGCTAGAGCTATATTTTCATTTGTGCTAGAGCTACATTCTGATTGACATAGTGGACTTCAACATGGAAGCATTGACTGTCTAGACCCACAAAAGAACGTTCACACAAACAGGTATTTCACATAGAAGACAGTTTCTCCCCCCGCCCCCCAAAACACACCACCGATGTATGTGATGATCTGAAATCTGCCGCTGGAGATTTATCCCTGTTGTGCCAATGGATATTCCAGCTCTCCCTCGTCTCTGGATGCCCCATGTACTGTCCTCTTTCCTACTGTATTTAATTAGCAAAGCGGTTAACAAGAGGAGAGAGATTTTTGAGTGTGAGAAAATACAAGAAGCCAGGAGCGAGTTGGCAAGGTGAGAAAGGACACGAGGTCACACCAAGAACCTGAGGACAGTTGCTCCTTTTATTTCTCGTTATCTCTTTGCTCCTCTCTTTCTTCTTCCCCCTCTCTCCTCTATCTTGGGAAACGTGAGATGTGGTTTAAAAAGCCGAGCGACTAAAAACCTGTAGAATCATTAAAAGAGAAGCCCCAGTAGCACAGGAGCTGCGCAGCAGTCAGTGCTGGGAGAAGTGGAAAAGGAGAATTATCTTGTAATAAAAATACCTTCACATTTTTTTCCTAGCTTCTGGAAACCTGTGCACCATCCTATAGGCAGCTCCGCGGTTTTGTGCGGCCAAATTTTGATTCTGGAGGTTGCACGTTGAATTTCACGCAGGCAAAACTAATGGGTGATGCTCTCCCATGTACCACACGTGCTTGGCAAGGTGGTGATTTTAATTCCAAGTTAAAACAAGAGGGTGAGATTCACCATTGTGTCCTAACCAATTAAGAGTCATTACAAAAATCTGTGGGAAATGATGGAGCGCTAATCAGATTCAGTGCTACAAAATAAAAGAGGTGCAAGGAGAGAGGAAAATTATTGAGTAAGTGAGTACATCAGCATGATCTTCAGCGCTATCATTCTACACAAACCTGAGACAACACCCATAAATAGCTCCAGATATAGTGTGAAAGCCAAGAAAAAACTACTACAGCTACTTTAAGAGACTGATGAAAAGGAAACGAGAATCAAGGAATCCGACCCTGGGGACCGAAACAGAAGAACAGGGGTAGAGTCACCGGGTGCAATGCGAGCGATGGGAAAGGGAAGAGACGTCCTGACCCGTCTGCTCGGGCTACAAACCCAACTGAAGCTGGAGATGCTGCTCGACTCTCCCATTGGTAGCAGAAGCTGCAACCTGACCGATCTGTTCCATAGGAATGGCACAGCAAAGATGACAAAGGTTTTAATTCATTATATATGTGTCACCGTGACACTCGGTCCAACGCGTCTTCTTCAACTCACCGCATCTTTTAAGTCTCGCTACAAAACGACGTTTATTTAGGTAAGAGTTGATTCTAATTTAAATAAACAAGCAAAAAAGCAACAAAACTAATTAGTTCCAACACTTTCTCAGAAGGTTAGAGACCTCCTGTTGGAAATGAATACTACTGAGAAGAATTCACACCATTCCGAACTGGCTTCTGTTAGTGTCTACTTAAATGCTCAAAAAAGAAATGCAGCTGAAAACTGCACTGGACTTCTTTTGTATTTGGTTCCTATTCTCAATACTAAGTATTCACTAAATTTATTGCTTAAAAAAATCTCTTGTTATACACCAGACTGTGTTAGAAATGATGTGACCAGTTACTACTGGAGCATCTTGTTAGGAACATATGAGTAGATTACCAACACGGGGAGGCTGAAACTCCTAATGTCCCATTCTATTTTAGTCGTACATTCCAGAACCAGTCTGAGAAACACCTTCTGGAAAAATCTGCAGAAATACATCTATTTGTTTTCAAGCTTTTGAAGTAAAATGAGTAGATTATAAAGACTCGCTCAAGGTTTGTAAAACTAATGTGCAGTAAAACCTTAGGCTTGAATGTCTCCCCGTCCTGTGACCATATGGCAGAGCTACGGCTGTAAAGAGCCTTTATATTCTTCTAATTACTTAATAATTTGCATGTCATTTATGCTAAGACTGTTAGTCTTTTCAGAAGGCATAAATATGATGCACAATATGATATAATGGAGCTGGCAGACACAGTCCTAAGCACTCAAGATACAATTTTTCATCTTAAAAGTTTACTTACAATTTTCAGCATTGTCTTTCTGGGCTGACTTGATAAAATGAAGATGGAAAATAAACTCCAGCTATACAACCTGAAGCGAAGAGCAGCTTATTTCTCGCTTACTAATTCAAATGGAACTACTTCTGCACAAGAAACTCTTTCAGAAAGAGCTGAGCACGGGGCAGAGCTTCGTGTGGAGCAGAGGAACCACCGAACAGAGCACGCACTGTGCTCTGCAAGCACAAGAGATTCAATGAAATCGTATTTGTCTTTCCACCCTTGCTCAGAGTGTTGCTTGTGATTAGCCCACATCATTCACTCAAACCTTCAAGTTCTTCAGGGCCTGTGTTATTCAATATATTCATCAATGATTTGGATGAGGGAATAGAGTGACTGTCAGCAAGTTTGCTGATGACACCAAGCTGGGAGGAGTGGCTGACACGGCAGGGGCTGTGCTGCCATCAGAGACCTGGACAGGCTGGAGAGTTGGGCGGGGAAACATTGAATGAAATAGAACAAGGGCAAGTGTAGAGTCTTGAATCTGGGCAGGAACAACCCCACGTTCCAGTGTAAGTTGGGGAATGACCTATTAGAGAGCAGGGTAGGGGAAAGGGACCTGGGGGCCCTGGGGACAGCAGGGTGACCATGAGCCAGCACTGGGCCCCTGTGGCCAGGAAGGCCAATGGCCAATGCTCAAATCCTTCAGTTCCTACAAGGAAGCTCTCTTCAAGCAACATGATTTCTCCTTTGCGGGGCATGTTATTCACACAATCACAGAATCGACTGGGTTGGAAAAGACCTCAGAGATCATCCAGTCCAACCCTTGGTCCAACTCCAGTCCATTGACCAGATCATGGCACTAAGTGCCATGGCCAATCTCAGCTTAAAAACCTCCAGGGCCGGTGAGTCCAGCACCTCCCTGGGCAGCCATTCCAATGCTGACCACTCTCTCTGCAAAGAATTGCTTGCTATCTCCAGCCTCAATTTCCCCTGGCAGAGTTGAAGCCCATGGCCCCTTGTCCTATTGCTGACTGCCTGGGAGAAGAGCCCAATCCCCCCCTGGCTAGAACTGCCCTTCAGGTAGTTCTAGAGTTATTTGATATATCTCAGTCACGGGTGCAGTTCATTTCTCACAGAGTCACTACAAGCAAACAACTTTTCTTTTTTTTTACTCTATGGAGAGGCAATGACAAACTAATTTCCCTCAAAGATACCCATTTTGCTATTAAAAGTGTGTGTCCTTGCGTCTCTTATAATACATAAGAGTTGGGGTGTTCAGCTTGGAGAAGAGAATGCTCTGGGGAGACCTTATTGCGGCCATTCAGTGCTCAAAAGGGGCCTGTAAGAAAGGTGGGGACAGACTTTTTAGCAGGGCCTGTTGTGATAGGACAAGGGGTGATGGTTTTAAGCTCAAAGAGGGGAGATTCAGCCTGGACATGAAGAAGAAATTTTTGACACTGAGGGTGGTGAGAGCCTGGCCCAGGTTGCCCACAGAGGTGGTGGATGAACCATCCCTGGAGACATCCCAGGCCAGGCTGGACGGGGCTCTGAGCAACCTGAGCTGGTGAAGATGTCCCTGCTCATGGCAGGGGTGGCACTGGGTGAGCTTTGAAGGTCCCTTCAACCCAAACTATTCTATGATTCTATGGCTTGAACATCCTGCCTTAACTAAAACAACAATCTAAAGACCTTTTAATTTCCTTCACCAAATAAGCACATACTCAAGCTACAAAACCAGCACCCGCTTTGAACCAAAACCAACCCTGTGACAAGCCCTAAGAACTCTCTTCAGGCCCAATTCCTGTTCTGGCTCCTCCAGAACCGCTCTCTTCTTCCTCACTGCCACATTCCCAGCCATTCCCACCCCAGAAACACCTTATTTTATCCAGCAGTACCTGAATATCCAGTGACCACTTAGAATCATTGAGGTTGAAAAAGACCCTCAAGATCAAGTCCAACCGTTAACCCAACACTGCCAAGACTTGTTCACCATTGTGCTTGTTCAATACTCGCCAAAACGAGCGGGCTTGAAATGACATATTCTGTAGCGCTATATGTAAATAAATGTTTGAGCTATGATGAAAAATATCACGTCCACAGAATTTTCTGGCACAAAGGAGTCCCAGGAATCAGCCAAGGGAAGCAAAAGCGTATTTATTCTTCCTGGTCGTATTTATATAAGTGAGGATGGGGCAGGAGAAACCAAAGAACTCTGCGTCAGGCTGAATTTCTGTAAAAAGGGAGCAAGCAAACTAAGGCTTTATTGATTTCATGTCAACTTTTTATAATATCTAATTGACTAAGTGAAGGATTATTTTTGGAAATATGTGTATCGGGAAATATGTGCATCACCTTATTAAGGCTGATGTTTGCTATTTCCAAACAAACTGCCGGTCAGAATAAGTTCCTTCACCTCATTTAATTGGCTACTTATTGATATTTGTTTATAACCCTGCACACATGTAAAATTTGAGGGGTAAAATTATTACTACTCTTTAAAAAAGGGGGATATCTGGCAAGCAAGGTTGCAGGAAGAGGTGTGTGGTGAAACCTGGTTCAGTAACACGGAGGAGTAAGAAAACACCTCGACTCCCAGTCCGGAATCAACCTCGCCCTTAACTCGTTTGAAAAGGTCTTTATTGTCTTTGTGTGCTTTGGAATATTGAAACACTTGGAAAGAACAAGTTCGTGTTTCACTAGGCCAGAAATATTTCGAGGTATGTTAATATTTCAAAAAGAAGGACAAGGCGTCTTTCATTAACAGGCTCATTTTTAAACCTAGAAAACTTCTAGACTATAAAATCATGTTCCACAGGGTTTTTTTGCTATTGCTGATTTCTCTGTGAATTGTGGGGTTCTGTCCTGTGCAGGGACAGGAGTTGGACTCGATGATCCTTGAGGGTCCCTTCCAGCTCAGGACACTCTGATTCCCCAAATCACGGAATCACAGAATGGACTGGGTTGGAAAAGACCTCCGAGATCATCCAGTCCAACCCTTGGTCCAACTCCAGTCCATTGACCAGATCATGGCACTAAGTGCCATGGCCAATCTCAGCTTAAAAACCTCCAGGGCCGGTGAGTCCAGCACCTCCCTGGGCAGCCATTCCAATGCTGACCACTCTCTCTGCACAGAATTGCTTGCTAATCTCCAGCCTCAATTTCCCCTGGCAGAGTTGAAGCCCATGGCCCCTTGTCCTATTGCTGAGTGCCTGGGAGAAGAGCCCAATCCCCCCCTGGCTAGAACTGCCCTTCAGGTCGTTCTAGAGAGTGCTGAGCTCACCTCTAAGCCTCCTCTTCTCCAGACTGAACAAGCCCAGCTCCCTCAGCCTCTCCCCATAGGGCTTGTGTTCCAGTCCCTTCCCCAGTCTTGTTGCTCTTCTCTGGACCCGCTCCAGCACTTCAATCGCTGTTCTGAGCTAAGGGGCCCAGAACTGAACACAATACTCCAGGTGTGGCCTCCCCAATGCAGAGTGCAGGGGAAGGATCACTGCCCTTGTCCTGCTGGTCACACTATTGCTGACACAAGCCAGGATGCTGGTGGCCTCTTGGTCACCTGGGCACACACTGGCTCACGTTCAGCTGCTGTTTCCAACACCCCCAAGTCCTTTTCCCCCAGGCACTTTCCAGCCACTCTGTGCCAGCCTGGAGCGCTGCAGGGGGTTGTTGTGGCCACAGTGCAGGACCCGGCACTTGGCCTTGTTGAACTTCATCCCACTGGAATCGGTCCATTTTTCCAGTCTATCCAGATCCCTCTGCAGAGCCCTCCTGCCCTTCAGCAGGTCCACACTCCCTCACAACTTGGTGTCATCAGCAAATTTGCTGATGATGGTCTCAATCCCCTCATCTACATCATCAATAAAGATGTTAAACAGGACGGGACCCAACATGACCCCTGGGGACACCACGAGTGACTGGTTTTTTTCATTCACCAGCATTCTCTGGGCCTGGCCCTCCAGCCAGTTCTTAACTGGTGGGGAACTCACTGTCAAATTTCCCTTTAAAATTAAGGGTATTAGTACATCTGCCTGCTTAACTCACCTGCCAAATGTCTCCGATTTTTGCTATTTAAGATTAGGAGAGGTCTAAACAAAGGGGAGCAATCTCACATATAACAAATGGCAAAGTTAAACTATGACTTCAACTATCAAAGGCATGAAGGTTGTTGCAGCTAAGTTATCAAAACTTGTCGTATTCAAAGCCCTTAGCTCTACGTCATTTAAATGTCACCGGAGAAAAGCTCTTATTGTGCTCTGCGTTAGGTGCTGTCAGCTCTGCTGACCTGGAACTCGTGGGTTAACTCAACATCATGTACATCTGTTGCCTCCGCTGTTCCATCAGTTATTTGTGACAACAGCAGTGACAATTCTCCACGTCTACATGAAGTGTTACTTCATTTATAACAAGCGGATTCCTCTGGGGACTCAAAGATTCTTATAGAAAAGAACTCCCAAGGAAGAACCCGTATCACTCAACGTCATCTCCACAACATGTGTATGGTTTAAAATTGAATATACTGACATCCACGCCACGCTCGGTGCATTTCAAATGATTCGGGGGCAAAAAGACCCAAATCACCAAACACAAAAAAGTCCATCAGTTTTCTTATTAAAAAGAAGAACTCTTTAGAACAAATACTAAATTATGTCAGTGTTTCTGGTGGTAACATGGTATAAAAATAAGAATCAAGCGCAGTGATTTGCGCGCCGTCCGCCTTTACGAGTGACACGTTATCGCAACCAACTTCCCTACGTTAATATCCAAACACTCCTTCAAAAGAGTTTGCACTCTGAAGAACAAATGTAATGCATCGGATATAATGCATCAAGCAGCAGATACAAGGTAAGAACCAAGAGAACACGCTGACCACGCTTTGTGCTTATCTACCTCATCCCCCACGCTTGTTTGACAGGTACCGGAGGCACAAGAGCTGCAATTTGAGAGGTAACAGTAACGGACGAAGCTCCATTACACCCTGCAGCTTGAGACACCTTTTCATTCCCAATCCTCTCATCTATTTTCTTGCACGAGGTCCATTGGGCTTCCTATGCCAAGGGGTAAACCTCAAAGATCTTTGAAAACAGGTTAGGGATGGGGAAAGGGATCTGAAAAGGAAATTCATTGAACTTCTGCATAGCTTTCCTCCTTTTTGTATGAAATCTGACACTTCTTGGTGTATGTGTCACTAAGCAGCTGCATAAATGTTGAAGTGGGGCTGTGGACACTCCATTGGGTACAATATTGAAGTTTGGGGCCAAATACTAGACATCTATAGGAGCGTATCACAATATTAATACACTTTGGCACAGAAAATCTCCTTAATAAATAACATACATAAGGAATTGGAAATGTGTTTTCTACTAAGACACTGCATTAATCCTTCAAAAGGATTTGGTTTCAGATTCTGGAAAAGCAAAATGTTCTCTACCTGAAAAATACCCACAGTAATTAATAGAAATCTTAGAAGCCTACAAAGCCACAGAAACAACATCTATTACCTCCCATGCTCATCCTTCAATTAACTTGCGATTTTCAACAGCAAAAATTAAATGCTTTGATCTAAACAGCAGCTACGAAAAACAGCAATTAAGTCTCTTCTTTCCGCAGCGCGGCGATTAATATTTAATTGCCTATTTTCACTTTCCAAAGCTGCTCCTTCGTAATTAACACGTACTCAGGTAATTCAAGTTCTAGCCCGCGATATTTTATTGCATTGTAAAAATAAGTGAAAATATCGATGAGTAGCTTTGAAGTATTTTGCTCCTGTGCTACCGCACTGACCCTGCTGCTCTCACAAGCGATGCTACATAGGATAGATGCAATAATTGTTTTAATAAAAGACGGGTTTTACCTGACACCGAGACCGTGTGGGACCTCACTCCTTGCTTCTCATTGTTGGCCAGCCTGGAAAAGAGAGGTTGGAATGGCTGAATGCTGAACATTCTTCACGGGCACACAGGCTGGGAATTCATCCTACCGGGGAGTTGGTAATAACGGGGCCAAGGAATCGCCCACTGTGCCTTTTGGAGGGGGAGAAAAGCCAGAAAGGAATCTACCATCTCCACCCCATCCCGGGGAGGAAGAACGTCACTGTTTTAATTAGCGTAACGATCCAACGTCTATACTTTGCCAATGTACAAAGTTTAATGGTGCTTCTATTTCCTGTGCTATTTACTGGAAATAAAGCATGGATTGAGTTTTCATCTGGAAGATGAACCTACCCTGTGCAATTTCAAATTGATTTACACGTCGAGTACATTTTAAAAAAGCAAATATAAATGTAGTTGGCAGTAAATGTTCATTAATAACAGAAATTCCAATGAATTCTTCCAAATTGTTTTTCAGGTACATAAATAACCACAATTTTAATAGTAAGACAGCCAAATTACGGCACTCCATGCTTTCAGAAATCTGGAATTTCATCTGGCGAAGGCAAATCTTTCCAGATGGAAGAAGGTGTTTGCTAATAGTGTTGTATATCTGATAAAAGCCCACTCCACACTAAGAGCGTATGCGGTGCCCTTGTTTAAATTGACTTAAATGTACAAACTCTGTTTAGATAAAGTGTCCCAAAAATGGGAAGAAGCTTTTCCTTCGAACGTTATTTTAGACCAGAAATCCCTAGAAATAAAAGGATAAAATCCATGTAATTGGAAAATGTTTTGTGTTTCTCAGTTGTATCTATTTAAGTTTTCCTCTTCCATAAGTGTAAGGGGTTTGACACAGTCTCCCACAGCATCCTCACTGCTCAACTGAGGGAGTGCGGTCTGGATGACTGGGTAGTGAGGTGGACTGAGAACTGGCTGAAGGGAAGAAGCCAGAGAGTCGTGGTCAATGGGGCAGAGTCCAGTTGAGGCCTGGATCCAGTGCAGTGCCTCAGGGGTCAGTGCTGGGGCCGGGATTATTCAATATATTCATCAATGATTTGGATGAGGGAATAGAGTGACTGTCAGCAAGTTTGCTGGTGACACCAAGCTGGGAGGAGTGGCTGACACGGCAGGGGCTGTGCTGCCATCAGAGACCTGGACAGGCTGGAGAGTTGGGCGGGGAAACATTGAATGAAATAGAACAAGGGCAAGTGTAGAGTCTTGAATCTGGGCAGGAACAACCCCAGGTTCCAGTGTAAGTTGGGGAATGACCTATTAGAGAGCAGTGTAGGGGAAAGGGACCTGGGGGTCCTGGGGACAGCAGGGTGACCATGAGCCAGCACTGGGCCCTTGTGGCCAGGAAGGCCAATGGTACCTGGGCTGGATTAGAAGGGGGTGGTCAGTAGGTCAGAGAGGTTCTCCTGCCCCTCTGCTCTGCCCTGGGGAGACCACACCTGGAATATTGTGTCCAGTTGTGGCCCCTCAGTTCCAGAAGGACAGGGAACTGCTGGAGAGAGTCCAGCGCAGGGCAACAAAGATGCTGAAGGGAGTGGAGCATCTCCCGTGTGAGGAAAGGCTGAGGGAGCTGGGGCTCTGGAGCTGGAGAAGAGGAGACTGAGGGGTGACCTCATTCATGTTTACAGATATGGAAAGGGTGAGTGTCAGGAGGATGGAGCCAGGCTCTTCTCAGTGACAACCAGTGATAGGACAAGGGGCAATGGGTACAAACTGGAATGCAGGAGGTTCCACTTAAATTTGAGAAGCAACTTGTTCCTGGTGAGGGTGGCAGAGCCTGGCCCAGGCTGCCCAGGGAGGTTGTGGAGTCTCCTTCTCTGCAGACATTCAAACCCGCCTGGACACCTTCCTGTGGAACCTCAGCTGGGTGTTCCTGCTCCATGGGGGGATTGCACTGGATGAGCTTTCCAGGTCCCTTCCAACCCCTGACATTCTGGGATTCTGTGAAGTGCACACTGAAGTTCACCAATTTTATTGCTTCCAGCCTTAAACTGAATTTCCTTTTCCTCCCTGCATTTTAACTCGTTCTGCATTGTGATAAAACTCCCTGGTCAGTGAGGACAGGAGGACCTGTGAAGGAAAAGCAACCACTGGTATCTAAGGGGCCGGCTTCTCGTGTTCTATACTCCACCCAATAACTGTAAACTTAATAATTCTGGATTCCTTCCAGGAATCATGGAAGAAATAGAATAAGGAGAGAGCCAGCACAGGCCGAGTGTCCCAAAAGAAAAAGGGGGAGATAAGACGCTACAAACTGCTAAATTTCATTGGGTTTCTCAGTGTTTATCTCTTGCTTCTGGATCCTGCTGATATTGGTTGATGAAGCTTAAGGGTGACAATTACCAACTCCAACAATAAGGATTCTTAGTTCAAACCAATATATATATTTCTAAATCAGAAATATCTTATTTACCTTAAAGCTTGGGAAGGAGAAAGATGCAGAGAGGCAAATTTCACAGACTTTATGTAAGAATCCTTATTATTATAAGGATGTCTCAGCACACCTGGATACAGTATCACCGTAAAAATAACCAGAGAAATACATGCAACTCTATTTACCTGACACAGATCAGTATTTTCTATAAATTCATAATTACTGATGGAGAAGAATCTTCCTACGTTACTATACGTAGAGATTATGTAGTAGAGATTAAAAAATATTGGCTACATAAGCAATACTCTTTATTACAATGAACCTAGAGATCCCAGCTTCGATTGGCCTCGTTACAGAGATCTTTATTAACAAAAGGTGACATAGATTTATGATAGGAGAAAAACCACCTTTTCTGTATTTCACATAAGCAGAAATGGGGAGAAATAGGAAAAACAAGAGCACAGACCCACAGATTGAAGCCCAATTCAAAAACTGTGTAGCATCACTCCTATAATTCAATTTACTCATGCACTCAAAATACATCGCCTGGATCCTAGTCAAGTCTTTTGCAGAACATCCTTCCCTTGTTACTGTCAAATATGATCGATGGATTATGCACTTTTTTGGTCAGATTTTATTTCTGGTATAGTTATAGTTTAATGCTGCTGTCAGTCATTTATGCCCCATGGTCCCAAATGCCCGCTTGCTGTTTGTCCTACAACGCAACAGCAACGATGAGCAACAAGCACGTACAAAAAGTCCTAAAGCGTTGCTTAAGCAAAACTATATTTCAAAACTTGTTCTTTTTTTTTAATATATCATAAAAGATAGCGTAAAACTTACTTTGGTATCGATGGTAAAGCTCTTTCGCCTTCTGTGTAAACAAAAAGAAAACAGGATTAAATGAGACTTCCCAAATAACCTCTCTGGATGTGCAATGTATAGATGCCCAAAACAATCATCAACTCAATCTCTCAGGGAAACTTATGTTCGTTCAAAAGACCATTTTATACATCTATTAAAAGCAGGATATTATCACAACTTCTCAGACTTTTCGGCAAATTCTTATCTGAGAGAACAACGTATACACAACATAAAAGTTCTTCTTTATTCTTAACGAATAACTCCAATAAATCACCTGCAGAAGGTCTGACAGCATCTCATCTTTCTGCTAACAAATGCTTGGCCTTTATCTCCAAGATATGCTAAGTGCTACCATAGAAATAAAACAATTGAAGCCAACACGGACTCCCAAGTAAGACGACGGAAATAAATCACTGAAGCACGTAACTTATCATATTGATTTCACATTTGGTTGATATTAGACTATAGCAATATTTAGTAGCCAGAGATGAAATTTGCTTTTTGTAGACTATTTTCCAAGTCTTTCTTCGATAATGGTGTTGTGTATAAAAGCATGGATGCGCATATTGGAGTTTTCTGCTGAGACACTTGGTCTCCTATGGGGAAGGATGACAGGGACGTTTCTAATCCTTTAGTAAAACACCAACAGCTTCCGCTAGATCAAAACATGCAGGGAAGGTGGACAATTAAAATGGGATGAAATCTCTCAATCACTGCAGCGCTGACAAAGTGACCGGAGGGAAAACGCAGCAGCCACACTTAGAAAATGGTGACATGTGCTGTTCACACAAAATCACGTGATGTTTGCAGCCTATATTAAGATTTCTGCAGTTTCCAGACATTACAAGAAGCAAACTACAGTTTCACCTTTGCGGTCCAAAGGTTTCAGCATCATTTGGCTCACCAACCTGGGGCTGTTTGGATCTGTCTGACAGGGGGAGACGCAAGGAAGATGCAGAAAGGAAGTGAAACAAGCCCTAAAGAACCTTAAATTGCACCTGATGCCTCCATCAGCTCAGTCGTCATTTCTGACAGCATCCCGTGTTCTAGTTTACATCACCATGCTGCTCCTGCCAGTTATTCCAACACTGCTCCTATACTTGGCGATGGATTTAGTGCTTTAGATGTTGCCGATGAATCACGGGTGTTACTGGTGAAACGCACTTGCAGTCTGGTTTATATAAAGGTTTAGAAAGCGATGCTAACACACAAACCTCTGTGTTAAAAGGACTTTACTAAACTGCACGCTTAACTTCACCAACCTCTATTTTTGAATCAAGATAATGGATGCACAATTAATAAGCAGCTATTCAAAATAATTTCCCTTCCTTTTTAACACGTGTATTAACTGCATACTATTCAAACTGTGTTCTGAAGAGGGAATTTGGATTTCCTCTAGGGTTTTTCTGTGTGTGGAGCACATCAGTATCATATTTGCAGACTTCAGAGACGTCAGTCACTGATTTTATAACACTTGGAGGGTCACGATGCTTCATATATTTAAAGTACCAACCTCAGCTGCAGATCAGGTTGTTTTTCTCTCATACAAATGCAAACCCCAACCTCTTAAAAAAGGATCTAAAAGCGACAAAGATGAAATCTAACTTCAAAGTGCACTATTGAATTTCCTTAACAATGAGATTTTTATTGTGTCCCAACTGAACTGAACAGCCTCCTATCAGTGTGAAATAGAAATCAGTATTTGCCATAAAACACCTCGCAACAAAACCGATTCCATCTCAATAGTAAACCCATTCTACACGTTTGGTGAGATAAGGAGAATGAAAATACAAGTATTACACAGTTAGCTGAGGAGCAGTAGTAGGATACAGTTAACAAGTAAAGGCTGACAAGGGTGCAAGGAACTGAAGATGGATGGAAAACGGTGAAAGGAAAAGATGGGGATGGACTGAGAAAAACAGAGACTTCGACCCAAGTTAAATGAATGTTTGTTTCCAGACTGGTTGGAAAAACAAAGAGCGTGAGTGGATCCAACCTAACTAACGTTATTTCTGATCCTCTTCCTTTTAGCTGTCTGTGGCCAAATTCCAGGAGGCACGACTGATTTTGTTGGTGTAAGTGGCAGAGGAGTGGCCTGGGGGTCCTGGGGACAGCAGGGTGAGCATGAGCCAGCACTGGGCCCTTGTGGCCAGGAAGGCCAATGGTACCTGGGGTGGATTAGAAGGGGGTGGTCAGTAGGTCAGAGAGGTTCTCCTGCCCCTCTACTCTGCCCTGGGGAGACCACACCTGGAATATTGTGTCCAGTTGTGGCCCCTCAGTTCCAGAAGGCCAGAGAACTGCTGGAGAGAGTCCAGCGCAGGGCAACAAAGATGCTGAAGGGAGTGGAGCATCTCCCGTGTGAGGAAAGGCTGAGGGAGCTGGGGCTCTGGAGCTGGAGGAGACTGAGGGGTGACCTCATTCATGTTTACAGATATAGAAAGGGTGAGTGTCAGGAGGATGGAGCCAGGCTCTTCTGGGTGACAACCAATGGTAGGACAAGGGGTAATGGGTTCAAACTGGAACACAGAAGGTTCCACTTAAATTTGAGAAGGAACTTGTTCATGGTGAGGGTGTCAGAGCCTGGCCCAGGCTGCCCAGGGAGGTTGTGGAGTCTCCTTCTCTGCAGACATTCAAACCCGCCTGGACACCTTCCTGTGGAACCTCAGCTGGGTGTTCCTGCTCCATGGGGGAATTGCACTGGATGAGCTTTCCAGGTCCCTGCCAACCCCTGACATCCTGGGATTCTGTGAGGAATGCGCTGTCATGCGCTGAACAGAACTGGGGTGATGGGTGGGAGATGCAGATGATGCAGGTTCAGCCCTGGGGAGGAGCAGGGAAAGCATGGGACCCCCCTGCAGTGCTGGAACAGCTCTGCTGGGAGAGGCTGAGAGAGTTGGGGTGTTCAGTCTGATGAGAAGGTTCCAGGGAGACCTTATTTCGGCCTTTCAGTAGCTAAAGGGGACCTACAAGAAAGCTGGAGAGGGACTTTTTACAAGGGTGTGTAGTGACAGGACAAGGGGTGATGGCTTTGAACTGAAAGAGGGGAGATTTAGATCAGTTACAAGGAAGAAATTCTTCTCCATGAGGGTGGTGAGAGCCTGGCCCAGGTTGCCCAGAGAAGCTCTGGATGCCCCATCCCTGGAGACATCCCAGGCCAGGCTGGACGGGGCCATGAGCAAGCTGAGCTGGTGAAGATGTCCCTGCTCATGGCAGCGGTGGCATCGGGTGAGCTTTGAAGGTCCCTTCCAACGAAAGCCATTCCATGATCTCAAACCATGAATTTCTTCATCCTATTTTTCTCTTCCTGACCTGCTGAGGAGCACTGAACTAACGCTGGCCACCAGCCAGGGCTAAAATACCTTTTTGGTGCCCAACGTGGGGCTTCAGGATTCAAGGCAGCACCAGTAACTGGAAGAGGTAGTGGCCAAAAGTCAAGACTGTAGAATTCCAGAGGGCACAATAATTGTGGGGTGCTTGGATGCTGGTGTTGGGAATTTGTCATCATAAAGTGGTGATGGTCAAGGAAAGGAGTTCTATCGTGTATATGGAATCATGGAGTAGTCTGGGTTGGAAAGGACCTTCAAAGCTCACCCAGTGCCACCCCTGCCATGAGCAGGGACATCTTCACCAGCTCAGGTTGCTCAGAGCCCCGTCCAGCCTGGCCTGGGATGTCTCCAGGGATGGTTCATCCACCACTTCTCTGGGCAACCTGGGCCAGGTTCTCACCTCCTCATTGTACTTTCATTTTACCTTCCTCTAACTCCTGGCTTCAGGAGATGTGAAATACTCTCAAGTATTTTGATTTACCACAATGTAAACTGTCCTCACCCAATGGCAATTAATGTGAAAGCAAAATCAGTGAGGGGTCAAATTAGTCCAAGTGATGACAGTATTGTAATAATTAGAACATACGTTACCATTCCGCTAAACAAAATTTGTGTGAAAAGAGAAAACACTTACTTGGAGAACATCATAGACTATTAAATGCTGGTGTTTTGAAACTCCAAATTCCCAGTTTTCATCCAGCTATAATCTCTTTAGATTCAAAGGGAACATTTCAATGTAGAGGTGGGTTCTGGTATAAAGGAATGAATCAGGTAACTATTGCTGTTGTTCGGGTGGGTTTTTTCCAGCGTCGACTTTTGAGAATTTTGCGTTACCTATAAACCTTGTTTAAAGTGATTAATAGACAGAAAATTCAGCCACTGGACTCAGATCACAGGAAAGCTACGTAGTGCATAGTCTAATCAGTAAAACCTCTGTAATATCAGCTTCTATTTCTATCTGTGCTCTTTGCCTGTAAGAGTTAAGTTTGATAATGGAAACATAACTAGTAAGCTTAAAGTTTCCACATTGGTCTAAAGGGACCTATGTACCAAAACACTTGTGAAAAATAAAACAAACTGAATGGAAATATGCCAAACACCGCCCAGGTCTTAAACACTACCAAGTGCTCTCAGCAAATTAAGAAAAACTGGGTTATTAACAGATAGCAAGGCACATATCACAAAGACAGAGGTTGTTTTAGTAATTAAGAATGATAATTTATGAGGACACTTGCAATGGATATGTAAATTTACAACAAAGAGGGGATGGGGAAGCTCCAAGAGAGGAGAAATCCCATCTGTTGGATGGAGAGTTGCTACAGGATTTGTTTCAATGTGCCGTGTATAATCAAAGCTCACGGTAGGAGGGATCCGGGAGTGCAGTTCATGGTGGGACCAGCTCTTGTATGAAATGTTTAATTAACAAGTTGCGTATTGCCCTGAACTTCAAACCCAAGAAACCTCAGACAGAAGAGCCTCACAATTTATTTTAACTGGAGGGATTCTCTTAATGTTTGCCTGAAGAGGAGCGTTACCAGAGCTCTATTTAATGTTCCTTTAACTCAATCACCGCTCATTTGCTGTGTGTTAAAATACACCAGTAAGAGTATCACACAAATGAACACACTCCATTAAAAGCATTGATTTATTCTGCGTTCGTGCCTACCGGCAAACCACACTGCAAGGCACAGCTGTGCTCGGTACCGAACAAATCACAGCAAAATCAGAGATCGTGCCCTTAATAGAGGTTAGTGAGCTTGGAAAACATAACAGCTGAACGATAAGGAAGGTCAGAAAAGAATTAGAAAGTGCAAAGAGATTGGGTCAATTTTTATTGCGATTTAGAGCATCAATAAGTCAGGCCCCATGTGTCCTGCTAATCTGAGATGGTGGTTGCTTCTACGCACCGTGGAAGAAGTAAGTACTGAAGAGCACATGGTAAATCCTGTGGAGACTTTGGTTTTGAACATGAAGTTGTGGGGAAAACAAGTGGTATAAGCTTGTGGGGTCTAAAAGATGCATAAATGAGGTTTTTAGGGACATGGTTTAGAGTCAGTGTTGGGTTAATGGTTGGCCTGGATGATCTTGAGGGTCTTTTCCAGCCAAAATGATTCTATGATTCTGTGAATCACTGTCTTGGTCACACAAGTAGTAGCTGAAGATCAACTTTTCTGATGGATATATTAAGGTATTTTGGACTTCCGTATTACACAAGGGTTGTCAGGCATTGGAACAGGCTGGAGAGGGCAGTGATGGAGTCACCATCCTTGGAGGGGTTTAAAAGACGCAGAGATGCGGTTCTTAGGGACATGGGTTAGTGGTGGACTTGGCTGTGTTAACAGTCAGATTTAATGATTTTAAAGGTCTTTTCCAACCAAAATGGTTCCATGATAAATGAAAATGATTCCATGTCTGGGGAAGAACAGCAGAGCAGGGCTGAGAAACAAACACATAACTGATGCCACACGCCCAGCACTGGAAGCTTCTACACGAGGTGAACAGAGATGAGACTCAACAAGGCCTCGATGGCCCGAGGCTGCTGTTGTGAACAACAGAACTGGAAAGCAGCGGGCAGGGGCGTTTTGTGGAGTTAAGGGCATGTGTATATAGGTAAGGAAAGTAATTCTAATAGCAGAGGGATGCGCTGATAATCATACCGGCAATGTAGACTCAAAGGACCCGATTTCTGCAACACCACCAGTGCAAAAGTGTCAAGAATTGAACATATGTGCATCTAAAGAGCAGATGACAGGGTCAGAGCTGCCCATTAACTCGGTACAGCTGAGAGGTGGGGACAGGTAACGTGTTAAGATTGTGCACAAGTGTGATGGGAGCGGCTGAGGGACCTGGGGGGTTCAGCTGGAGAACAGGAGCTGAGGGGAGACCTTCTGATCTCTGAACTGCCTGAAAGGAGCTTGGAGCATGGAGGGGGTTGGGCTCTTCTACCAAGTAACCAGTGACGGGATGAGAGGAAACGGCCTCAGGTTGCACCAGGGGAGGTTCAGATTGGATATTAGGCAAAAATTCTTCACAGAAAATATTGTCAGGCATTGGAACAGGCTGCCCAGGGCAGTGGTGGTCACCATCCCTGGAGGGGTTTAAAAGACACGCAGATGAGGTTCTTAGGGACGTGGGTTAGAGGTGGACTCCACAGTGCTGGGTTAACAGTTGGACTCGATGATCTTAAAGGTCTTTTCAAACCAAAACGACTCTGTGATTCTATTATCACTGTTGCTAGCTTATCGTTCTGCTGTCAAACCTAAGTGCCAGTGGCTTTTCACCAAGGAGCTGCGCACCAGGTTGGCTGGAAAAGCTGAGTTTGTGTTGAGGGAGATTTTCCTTTGGTTGGGGATACGGCTGCATGACTAACGCACATTTAACAAAGCAGCTTCTGTTGGAGTTAAAAGTCAGTCACACATGCTAAGGGTCAGAAATAACAAACAAACATCCAAATTTAAGACTAATTCAAACTATCTAATTCAAAACATCTAAGTCCCATTTCCTCATTCCTGAATGTCAGAGTTTCAAGGTTTTGTGAAAGAACCAAACGACATCAATCACATCCCCCCATTTCAACAACTACAGACCAGGGAAAACCAGGGCGCAGAGAAGCAAAAATACGGCTAAAAAGGGAATCAGCTTCACACTGGAGAGATGCTGGAACGGTTTGTGTGCTTCTTATATTACAAATAGGGAAAGACTTTATTGTTTTAGAAACCAGAAATGTTGAATTCTTTTCCAGAATTAAAAATTAGCACAGGAGGATAGAAAATTCCACTCCTAAGCAGCTTTGCTTGGGTGTTCTCCAACAGTTAAAGCTGGTTGAAATTAGAAATACTAATGAAATGTAATTAAAGTCCTCTCTTTAAAGTCAGGTGTACCTGCATCCTCGTCTCACCGCTTGTGGGTCGGTACGGAAACAACTGATCGACCCTACAAAACGCATCTTCTTTAGTTCTATTTTATGAGAAAGACCCAGAGACATTTTTAGTATCCAGCAGGAAGGCAGAAATTCTCAATAATTATCACTAGTCAGAACCGTACCCAAATGCATTCTACCCAACCTCTGAGTTTCTAGTTAGTTATTAGGGAATCACACCTAGAGAAAACACCTCCTTGTTACGAATGCCTTTAATTACAATTTATCTATAACTGCTACTTAAGTTTAGAGGAGTGTAAAGCAGTGATTGCCGAAAACCAGTCTAAATTACCAGCCATTAAGTGATTTTGACAGCGTAACATTCACTATCAGTGTTTCGTGTCACAAAAACACCTCATGGTTCCTCCCTGATAGAAAAGAGCCTCCAAGCGAGGTTTTTGCCGGTATCTTCGATTCAAATACAATGTGATCTATCAGTAAATATACGTATAGCTGTTAGCACTAAACACCTCCTTACCTTTCTGCGGCCGGATGATAAAGGATTGCGTCGCCCCGTTCACCAGTCGGCAATACCCGTCTATCAGGTCAGCCATGTTCTCCGCAATGGTCAATGACGGTGCTGTCACTGTCAGAGGCTACAGAGGGGAAAAAACACGGCACCAACAAAGAGGTTTTATTGCGGCTGCAAGCGCTGAGCAGAGCGGCTGTGTCATCGCGGCAGAACCCGGCACATGTGGTAAACAGAGAAACGCGGGCGAGCAAAGAACGGTGCGATTTTTGCTTTACCTTCCACGCAGCAAATGTAAAACGCAAGGTTTAGAAAGCACGGCTGATAAAACCCTCCACCTAAACCTAACATTAATCTGGGCTTATTAAGAGGTCGTTAGCTAAACTTTCACTCAACCCCTCTTCATTACAACTGCTATGATTTTGTGACTATTTTTATGTCAATTCTCACATGGGTGGCATCTTTTTTCCACCCTTTTGCAGCATTTTGACACAGTCTCTCACAGCATCCTCACTGCTCAACTGAGGGAGTGTGGTCTGGATGATCGGGTAGTGAAGTGGACTGTGAACTGGCTGAAGGGAAGAAGCCACAGAGTCGTGGTCAATGGGGCAGAGTCCAGTTGAGGCCTGGATCCAGTGCAGTGCCTCAGGGGTCAGTGCTGGGGCCGGGATTATTCAATATATTCATCAGTGATTTGGACGAGGGAATAGAGTGACTGTCAGCAAGTTTGCTGATGACACCAAGCTGGGAGGAGTGGCTGACACGGCAGGGGCTGTGCTGCCATCAGAGACCTGGACAGGCTGGAGAGTTGGGCGGGGAAACTTTGAATGAAATAGAACAAGGGCAAGTGTAGAGTCTTGAATCTGGGCAGGAACAACCCCAGGTTCCAGTGTAAGTTGGGGAACGACCTGTTGGAGAGCAGTGTAGGGGAAAGGGACCTGGGGGTCCTGGGGACAGCAGGGTGACCATGAGCCAGCACTGGGCCCTTGTGGCCAGGAAGGCCAATGGTACCTGAGGTGGGTTAGAAGGGGGTGGTCAGTAGATCAGAGAGTTTCTCCTGCCCCTCTGCTCTGCCCTGGGGAGACCACACCTGGAATATTGTGTCCAGTTGTGGCCCCTCAGTTCCAGAAGGACAGGGAACTGCTGGAGAGAGTCCAGCGCAGGGCAACAAAGATGCTGAAGGGAGTGGAGCATCTCCCGTGTGAGGAAAGGCTGAGGGAGCTGGGGCTCTGGAGCTGGAGAAGAGGAGACTGAGGGGTGACCTCATTCATGGTTACAGATATAGAAAGGGTGAGTGTCAGGAGGATGGAGCCAGGCTCTTCTCGGTGACAATCAGTGATAGGACAAGGGGCAATGGGTACAAACTGGAACACAGGAGGTTCCACTTAAATATGAGAAGCAACTTGTTCATGGTGAGGGTGGCAGAGCCTGGCCCAGGCTGCCCAGGGAGGTTGTGGAGTCTCCTTCTCTGCAGACATTCAAACCCGCCTGGACACCTTCCTGTGGAACCTCAGCTGGGTGTTCCTGCTCCATGGGGGGATTGCACTGGATGAGCTTTCCAGGTCCCTTCCAACCCCTGACATTCTGGCATTTTGTAATTTATTCTTTGCTCTAAAAAGTAACCTTCCTAATTTCAAAAAATATTAAAAAGACAGTGGAAATGGAGATGAGAGGCATACAGACAAGGTATTACTTGTAATACCACCAACATTTATCATCCTTAGCACAGATTTGTCAATCTGCCTCAGCACTTCCCAAGCACAGTGACTGCTTTGGACCAAGGGAAATATTTTATTTCACTCCCAGCTTTGCCTCCACGTCATCTGAGGGAACAAATTTTCCCTCTTTCACATTTCCGCTTTCCATAAAATTAAAATTGTTCATTTTCCTCTTTAGGACAGAGCATCATATACATATGTAATTATTAACTTGCATTTAGTATTTTTAAATTAAGTCTCTTTTACTAAAGTGTATGAACACCGGATGTACATGTAATGAGTTCTTAACCTATTTTAAAACCCCAAAATATCTGACTAGTATGACGACACTCAACTCAACTCAGCTCACACTCACACTCAACTTCCCTTTCCCTTAAAGAACAAGAAAAATCAAATGACCGCCCAGAATGCAAACTATTGAACTCTAATGCACTGGCTGTAACTACAGGAGGAGCAAGCGAGTTTACCAAGAACTGAAATCTTCATACACACTCACACATAAGCAATCCCCAGTTTAAATACGCGTGTGCAAAACTGAGTATACTTTTAGTACATCATAGAAAAATCCAGAATGAAGTTACAGGTGTAATGAAATCATAATACAGAGAATATCTTCATTAAGAGTATAACAATCTCTAGCCCTTCCCAGGAAATCCAAAGCCAGTAAAGGTCATACCGTACCTCAGGCGCACCCGCTATCTTGAGTTGCAACATCCCTTTTCTGTCCTTGTCTTCGCTGTTTGAATACTGAATTGTTTGCACCTGATTAAAGTCTGCGAGATGAGTCGGCTGCAGAAAGGCAATGGAAGAAGCGGAGAACGTTTCAAAATGACAAGAAAAAGCAATTTGCCTTTATTCCTGCTATTCCAAAAGCACATGTAGGCTTTGATCTCCAAGCTACACTTGTAGAAACCTGTTCCTCTGTCTCTTTACAGTTACATATATATATATATATATATATCTCTAAATATCTACATGATTTGCAACTTAAACCAAGCCAAGCTTGCCTACAGAGGTCACTGTTGAGTAACTCCAGGCACACACTGAAGTTCATTGTGGAAACAACTTCTTGGAGGTCAAGATGGAAAACTCAACAGGTTTACACTCGGTATTTGCACTCCAGGCACACTTAACATTCCTCTGGCCTGTTGTAAAAGGTACATTTTCACTGGTTACGTATTCCTGATCTCCAGACCTTGGCACCACCCTTGAACTAATGTCAATATTAGTTGGACATGGGCTCAATTCAAGTCATGATTGTAAAGGTCCCACAGATTTTGCTACAAGAACCTGAATGCAAGTTCCTTGAGCTACAAAGTTGTGCAGGAAATATTGTAACAGAGTCAATATCAGGTAATGAAACGCGTGTTATGGATATGAAATAAAGCAAACCAGCCAGCAACAACTGCAGAACCGCTACATATGAACTGATTAAACAAGCTCTTCATTTATTCTCCCTAAGAAACGGGAGAATAATTTAGAATAAATTTGCACATTTGATTGTTAAAACATCACCACTTAGGCCTCAAATTCCACAAGTGAGCACTTCATTGGGTACAAAAGCCAACAAATTCAGTGCTAACGCTGTGTCGCGAGTTAACACCCAAACAACAGCTGTATATACCGAATTTCCCAGCTGTTCTGTGCTTAATTCAAAGAACGGACCTGTCATTCCCTTCAGTTCACAACAGGTCATAGATGTTAAGACACTAATCGAGAAAAATGAATGAAGGAGACTCACGTTTGCACCCTTGTCCGTCAGGTAACTGATTCCTTCTTCGGGGCCGATCGCCAGCTCCACTGAAATAATCCAGCTCGACTTCAGAATGGGAGAAAGACAGGGCAACGTTTCAATAGGAAGACAAGAGCTCGCTATAGAACATCATCCTCCACCATTACAACTACAGCTTTCAGTAATTCATCTCTACACGCTGTCAAACTCCTCAAACATTTTAAATTAGTAACATGAAAACCAAGTAATTCTATAAGTAGCAACTCCTCATGATGGGTTTCCTAGGGATGTGTGCTACACAAAATGTGTTTCCATGTGTTTTATCTGAGGTCTACACGAGAACTATATATTTCCTATATTTCCTCTTCTGGCGGACACTGATGTTCATGTTCTATTTTCTACTTTGTTTTCACAAAGCTTGCAGACTTAATGCCCTTTCTCAACATCTGCTTGAAATTGGTAGATTTTAAAAGGTACCAGGGCAAAATTGACCAACAGAAGAAACTGAGAAGTCCCATTTCCTCAGATAACTTTCACAAACGAAGCGTCAATAAAGCTATTTAATCACACACAGTTCTCACCTTACTAATGAACGGTGCTTTTTAAACAGTCAACTGAGAAAGCTCTAAATAGAATCGAAATATTTTGTTGTTAATGAAACCCAAGGCCTGACACAGCAGAGGCTGTGCTGCCATCCAGAGACCTGGACAGGCTGGAGAGCTGGGTGGGGAGAAATGTAATGCAATAGAACAAGGGCAAGTGTAGAGTCTTGAATCTGGGCAGGAACAACCCCAGGTTCCAGTGTAAGTTGGGGAATGACCTATTAGAGAGCAGTGTAGGGGAAAGGGACCTGGGGGTCCTGGGGGTCCTGGGGACAGCAGGGTGACCATGAGCCAGCATTGGGCCCTTGTGACCAGGAAGGCCAATGGTACCTGGGGTGGATTAGAAGGGGGTGGTCAGTAGGTCAGAGAGGTTCTCCTGCCCCTCTGCTCTGCCCTGGGGAGACCACAGAAGGTTCCACTTCAATTTGAGAAGCAGCTTCTTCATGGTGAGGGTGGCAGAGCCTGGCCCAGGCTGCCCAGGGAGGTTGTGGAGTCTCCTTCTCTGCAGACATTCAAACCCGCCTGGACACCTTCCTGTGGAACCTCAGCTGGGTGTTCCTGCTCCATGGGGGGATTGCACTGGATGAGCTTTCCAGGTCCCTTCCAACCCCTGACACTCTGGGATTCTGTGACTCGTCTCTACATCACAACAGGAACTCGGCAAGCAATTAGGAGCAGAATTAAGCAAAACCAATTAGTCATAAGTTCAGCGTGTATTGTAGTGTCACGTGCGTCTACTTACACCGAGCGCGCACTTGAAGCATTCCTTGTCGAATCTGTACACGGGAGAGAGGATCTCAAAGAACTTCAAAATGCTTTCTTCTCTATTGAGGTTGGCAAATTGTCGAAAGGTTTGTTGGATTAATTTCCGTAGCGTTTTGGCCTGTGGGTTAAAATGTTTAAAGGTCGATTATTTTAAATCTCATCAGTGATGACGCATTTGAAGAGTTTTGGTCATTTAGGATCCCTAATAGTTTCTTTATCAATGAGATGCAGACAACTGAAGCTTCAAAATGTAAGTTAACAGTTTCACCTTCTAACTTCTGCTATACATTATAGAGCGAATATCTAATAATGTTTTGAATAAATTGTAATAAAAGACAACATGTTAACCATTGCAGGAACTATTTGTTCTATATTTTTTATTCCTCCCAATTTCTTAACTGTGCACCAATGCAAAACCACAGCAACTTGCATCTTTATACTAGATTTTAAATTTGAATCACCATCTCCCACCTGGTAATAACCCAGTTGGAGCTGCAGCTTAATTTCTGCACACAGTATCTTAGACTACCCATAATATAGCAGATATAGTCTGGTAATGTGCAGAGTAACCTCCATATAAAAATATCACATTTAAATAGAAAATTAAAAATTAATGTAACAGGTAAAATAAACTTTTATATTCAACTATTTTAACTATATTGCGTATCATTTTATTAAGTGTTTTCAGGGTAGAAATAACCACTTAGAGCAGCAGAAATCATCCTGCCAGCATTTGGGATGGATCAAGACACCTAATTACATCCCATGAAAAATAAAGTACATAGAGGATACAAGCAGGCTTTCAAAAAATAAAAGGATAACTAAACTAAGAGAGCAAAACCATGCTTATTTTTACACTTTTGCAAGGTTAAGACAGGAATCATCATTGTTCCTCTCCCAAAACATATCTGAATGTTTTATTGTAAGAGCGCTCAAACTCTTCGTTCTTTCAAGGTGTCTGTAACAGCTCCATGCACCACAAACACTCCCTTTATTCGCTAGCACTTCCAGTAAGATTAGACATTTGTTTTTGTAAGTCTATAACGAATATTCCGAACTCTAAATAGCCAGAATTTCTTCCTTTGTACAGAGAAAAAATGATGTTAAGGGAACTAAAGGCCTCGGACTTAAATGAATACAAGGAAATACAGCAAATACCAGGAGCGAGACACTGCACAAAGAAATAAAGAAATAAAAAAGAAATAAAGGTACTTTATTCTGCCTGTGGTTTTCTCTCCTGGCCTGTTTCAGTATCATCTTGATTTCCATGCGTAAGGGTGTATGTTACTTGGCATTTTAAGCCCACAATGTGCAGTCGCAACCCAGAAGCCAATGGTGTCCTGGGCTGCATCACAGGGAGCGTGGGCAGCAGGTCAGGGAGGTGATTCTGCCCCTCTGCTCCGCTCTGGTGAGACCCCCCTGCGGATTTCTGAGTAGGGTCTATTGTGATAGGATAAGGGTGATAGATTTAAACGAAAGGAGGGAGATTCAGGCTGGACATGAGGAAGAAATCATTGATACTGAGGGTGGTAAAACCCTGGCCCAGCTTGCCCAGGTTCCTCTTGTGCTATCGCTTGTTACTTGGGAAGCATCCAGCTGACGCAGGGAGCTGCTGCTCTGGTATTTAAGGTTGAGCTCTAGAGGAGGTTTGTAGAGGAGATATGGCTGTGAGGGTGACACAATGGTTGCAGAACCGAATTGTCCACAGCAGGGTCCCCAAGACTTGCAGGTCACAGAGTCATAGAATGTCAGGGGTGGGAAGGGACCTGGAAAGCTCATCCAGTGCAATCCCCCCATGGAGCAGGAACACCCAGCTGAGGTTCCACAGGAAGGTGTCCAGATGGGTTTGAATGTCTGCAGAGAAGGAGACTCCACAACCTCCCTGGGCAGCCTGGGCCAGGTCAGTTGTGCCTCAAGTATCTGGCGGCAATGGCAAGCACAAGCACAGTGTGGTGGTTCAACAAACACATCGTCCCCAGCTCAGATGTGCATCCTCATTATGGCTTGTGCCCAAGTGCTGGAGACCTGCTCATCATTTTTCAGACTAGACATGAGGAATAAATGGTTCACAATGAGGAGGTGAGACCCCGGCCCAGGTTGGCCAGAGAGGTGGTGGATGAACCATCCCTGGAGACATCCCAGGCCAGGCTGGACGGGGCTCTGAGCAACCTGAGCTGGTGAAGATGTCCCTGCTCATGGCAGGGGTGGCACTGGATGAGCTTTAAGGTCCCTTCCAACACAAACCATTCTATGATTCTGTGATTTTTCTCTAGCGACTTAACAAAAATGGAGGAAAGGCTGAGGGAACTGGGGCTCTGGAGCTGGAGAAGAGGAGACTGAGGGGTGACCTCATTCATGGTTACAGATATAGAAAGGGTGAGTGTCAGGAGGATGGAGCCAGGCTCTTCTCGGTGACAACCAATGATAGGACAAGGGGCAATGGGTACAAACTGGAACACAAAAGGTTCCACTTAAATTTGAGAAGCAACTTCTTCCTGGTGAGGGTGGCAGAGCCTGGCCCAGGCTGCCCAGGGAGGTTGTGGAGTCTCCTTCTCTGCAGACATTCAAACCCGCCTGGACACCTTCCTGTGGAACCTCAGCTGGGTGGTCCTGCTCCATGGGGGGATTGCACTGGATGAGCTTTCCAGGTCCTTTCCAACCCCTGACATTCTGGGATTCTGTGATTATTTCCTACAGATGCTCTGTGACCAGGTAATATATAGACATATTTAAACCTTTGACTTCTTTTTTATTTAATGAGCTCTCTAAACAAAGCTGAACTTTCTCTTTTTAAACCCCACCATACTTTTCACTGTTAAATATTTTGCCTTTTCAGTTTTCCAGTCTTCTGCTCTCCCTATATATGGAGATATTCTCTGTAACTGGCATCTCCTACATGTGAAACATCAACAAATGTGATTACCACTACGTGCTAAGAAATAATTCATTTTATATTTCATGGCCATCAGGATCCCTCCTTCACCCACCAGTTCAAAGCCATCAGTCATTCAATCCCCTGAACCCATCCTGGATTATTTTCTCAGGGATTTCACTCTCATTAAAGAGCAGACCCATTTTTCCTTCCCTTGTTTTTCCTCTTCATACATCCAACATTTTTTCCCTGTCTTTGCAAGGTTCTCCTCAGCTTCACCTTCTTGCAGAACGTCGTTCTGCTCCCATTTCCATTGCAAGATTTCTAAAGAACACTTTTCTTTTGCCGGTCAGTTTTCTGGCTCCATACCATCATTTTTTGATATAGTGATTCATTCTTTAATGTCTGGAGTCTCTGACAATTCCTCCCGTTAGCAGGGAACACAGTTTCAGATAATTGCTTCAATTAAAATGCAGACGGATTACTGAAATCCACTTGACTTCATTAACTTCTGATTTGCAAAAGGCTTTTGAAACAAAACCCCTCCACGACAGATCTTCTCTGTTCTTTTAAATCACGATATAGAAACTTTCTAAATCTGAATTCTATTATTGCTATCAAACCGTTCCTGCTTACCAAAACCACCTCGAAAATGCCAATTTGTGATTTATACTTTAACATATGAATGGTGAGAGATGTTTTAGCAAGACAGCGATAGTTGTGAAAAGACTTGGTGATCATTCTTAACCCCCCTTTTCAAAACATGTCAAGAACAATTTGCATTTTTAAACTCTGGGAACATATGGACATAAATGGAAGTGAGATTTGAGTAATATTTATAGCCTTAACTAGGATTAATATAAGTGGAAATTACTAGAAATCTTCCTCAAATGAGTCAGATACAGCCTGGAGCAAAGAAGGTGAATATGGTTAAGTTGCCACTAAAAATACGCTGGTTTCTTCTAGGTTGCTCTTCTCTCTCTGCAGAAGCCTTATAACAACATGGTGAAAATGTGAACACAATTTGATACCTGACTATTTTTTTAAGCAGTAGAGAATTAATTGGGATTATAATTACCTTCACCGAATCCAGTAAACTCTTCGGAAAGAAACGTCTTAAACCAACATCTTTCCTGGAACAAAAACACACAGAGGATTAATATAAAAAAACATTGCGCGGTATTCTATCGCCCTTTATTAGGGTGGTGTTTGGGGGTTGTTTTGGTGGGTTTTTTAACCAGCACATGTAATAGATTAAATTATTTTCACTATAAAGTCCATGCTAGTCTCTGAGTACCAAACGCAGTCCCATGCGTAGTCTGTTGAGCAGGTTGACTGACATCCTACTACTGTTTTACCCTTTGCAGCACTATAATGACAGTTTCTCAATTTTCTACTGTCGCATTTTCCTCATGGTGAGCATCCAATGGTAAAATTCACAACTTTTTAAATTGCAGGTGATCTCACATTCCACATCTATAAATTGGGTTCCTAATTCTCGCTGTGAACTCAGATTTTACCAACTGAATTCCACCGAGCTCACTTTGACACTCGGAAATAGGGTTGAACCTCAGTCTGAAACCCAGAGCCATGAGGATTAAATATTGCTCGTGGCTCAGATGTGCTGCACCAACTTATTTCCGATGGGTGTAGGTATCACTACAACTATACAACAATTAGCTTTGCGAAGAGATCTGTCAGTGCAGACCATTATACAACCATTGCTGTGTATTGATAAGGATCATGGCTGAAAACGTTGTGGTGAAATGAATTCATCCAGCCACAGGAGATGACACATTCAGTATAGGGGGAACTGTGATTTATATATCAACGACAAGCTAACGAGTCACAGATCAGGGATACTGGAGGCGGAGGATGAGCTGGAGGGCACACAGCCCCATCTTCTGATATGGCCAGCTTGGCAAACAAAGGGGCAAAGCTGAGACCCCTCGACGCAGCCCAGGACTTGCTGAGACTTGTCCATCTTCTGCAATCACTGCTTCCCCCCCGGACTTTTCTCTATTCGGAGAGCTATATAAAAGCTCAGCTAAAAGAGCACAGGTAGGGAATCCAGCACCCTGAGGACCCTCAGCCCATCAGCCTCACCAAGGGAACTGGACCAGACACTGGAGGACGCTGCGCTCCTGAACTGCAAACTCCAGCATCCTCACCACAGGACACCGTGTATCATCATACAAGTCCTGTCATCCACGCTGTGGGGCCATAAGAGACTGGATCCCTCACTTTTTTTTTCTTCCTTTGTTCCAGTGTAAGCTGGGGAACGAGCTGTTGGAGAGCAGTGTAGGGGAAAGGGACCTGGGGGTCCTGGGGACAGCAGGGTGACCATGAGCCAGCACTGGACCCTTGTGGCCAGGAAGGCCAATGGTACCTGGGGTGGATTAGAAGGGGGTGGTCAGTAGGTCAGAGAGGTTCTCCTGCCCCTCTGCTCTGCCCTGGGGAGACCACACCTGGAATATTGTGTCCAGTTGTGGCCCCTCAGTTCCAGAAGGACAGGGAACTGCTGGAGAGAGTCCAGCGCAGGGCAACAAAGATGCTGAAGGGAGTGGAGCATCTCCCGTGTGAGGAAAGGCTGAGGGAGCTGGGGCTCTGGAGCTGGAGAAGAGGAGACTGAGGGGTGACCTCATTCATGGTTACAGATATAGAAAGGGTGAGTGTCAGGAGTGTCAGGCTCTTCTTGGTGACAACCAATGATAGGACAAGGGGCAATGGGTACAAACTGGAACACAGGAGGTTCCACTTAAATATGAGAAGAAACTTCTTCCTGGTGAGGGTGTCAGAGCCTGGCCCAGGCTGCCCAGGGAGGTTGTGGAGTCTCCTTCTCTGCAGACATTCAAACCCGCCTGGACACCTTCCTGTGGAACCTCAGCTGGGTGTTCCTGCTCCATGGGGGGATTGCACTGGATGAGCTTTCCAGGTCCCTTCCAACCCCTGACATCCTGGGATTCTCTCTGCTCTTTCCTTCTCTCCTTTTTCCTATACCCCTATTTCTTTGTCTCTCCTGTCAGTGGTGATATATTACTCTCTTTCTCCCTCTCTTATACGTTAGTTTTCCTTCCCTCTCTACCACTCTCTTTCCCTTTTAAACATATAAGGGTAACATTATCTTTAAGCTCTACTGTTGGATGCCGGTTAAATTTCGTATTATACCTACTGATGTTTGCCAATACATCGCTCATAGTAGGACTTTCACTGTTAATGTGTTGATAAGCTCTATTATACTTTTGTCAAGCCACTATTTCCTGTAACTAATATTCAAACATGTACTTTTAGTAAAACTCACAATTGAATTGGACCCCGGGGGGTGATTGTCCATCATTCACTTCACATAACCACGCAGAATGAACCCAGGGTTAACTCACACCTGGTCTCATCTGTTGAGTTAGGGCGCGTGTTGCGTTCAAACTCATCCCTCATCCCATCTGTTGGGATGGGATGGCCATGTATATCAAATATGGCACGACTGTAAACCAGTTGTATATTATCAGTGTGAAATAAAGCTTTCCACGACTGGATGCTTTGAACAGAAACAGAAATACACCTGGAATTCTCACATGTTAGCAAGCCTGAGATACCCAGTATATGTATTTACCATAACCTAACGGCGCAAGAAAATCATCACTTAAGTCAATATAAGAAGCTTACTTCAAACAATAAACCAGTGTTTTTAAAGACAAATCATATAAAATGTCACAACTCGGAACAGCATCTGCGCAATGACAGCGAGAAAACTTCCCTACATGTTAATTCCTTTGATGCGTTTCTTCTCAAATGCAAATCACACGTGGTTTATCGTCCCGCACGGTTAAATAAAGCTAACGGGCTATTACCATCTAAATACCATGCAAAGCCATTTTGACGAGGAATATATTAGTTAAGCATGGGAGAGAAATGGTGTTTTCAGAAATGAAGCGCCCGACAACGCTCAGGATTATTTGTTTTAATTGTGCTGCGGAATTTGGCCGCCACGATCTGATTTGATTCGTTATTAAAAGATGGGGAGTAGTCTGTCCAACAAGTTCAGAAGAAATTGTTAATCAATAACAACAAAACACAACTCTTCATAAAAATTGTCCAGAAAGCGTATTTTGCGTTTCACTGAGGCAGCAAATTTATTTAATGGAGGAGAATTTAACGTAAGAAGCAAACGGATTTAACCCCATGGTCAACAACAAACTGTGCGTTCCTATAAATAAAGGGAATAAACATGGGATATCGGGACATCCCAACAACTTTCAACACCCAACCCTACAAACGCATCCTCGGGACAGACACCAACTCCATCCTCCAAATGGACACCTCAGACAATTGTTTTCTAATTGCCAAGAAGAGATAATTAGTGGCGAGATTCTGGTTCATCGTCATGTATTTAACCTCATCTACTGCATCCTACTTGTGGCCTTCGATTGATTTTTTCATGTATAGACTTCAATAGGATTAATAAAACACCAACTAGGGATAGATGATACCACTTGTCATATAAAGATAAGCAGCTTTAGGCTACGTATATCTTTATTTCTATCTCTCATCTTAATTGAAGTTGCAACAAAAAAGTAATGTTGAATTAACATAATAGACTTTAAAGCGCTTTTCAGAAAATCGTGGCTGCAGCTGTTCCTTCGTATAGCTCCTATTTTTCTATACGTGTAATTACCCCTGTTCTATGCTAAAAGGCTTCACATTTATTATGAACAAATTCTTCTTTCAGTCCATCAAGGCCCAACTATGAAAGGCTACTTAACAGTTCGATTCTATCGAGCGCTTCCCATCCAGATTTGGTCTCGTATGAAAACCTGATCAAAGATGAATGTACATCAAATAGACGTCGGACAAAGGCGGGCGAGAAGCGATCCAACCAATGCAAAAATCACCATTGAAAAATTGCATTCAGCTGATTAAGTGCCTCATGATGGACTAAAATGAGCGTAAAAAATACCCATAAACAAACAAGAAGCCTCACTTGAGAAATAAATATTACTTACATAGATAAACCTTTATGGGCTGGTAAGGCGGTAAATCGAAGGAGCACGTTTTGGGGATTGTTGGTGCTTTTTGCAGACTCTTAGTAGTTTATAATTATCTTTGGCTACTTCAAGGTGCTTTCATCCTTCATTTCTCCCAGCTGAATCCCACAACACCCACATTTTGCTTCTCAACAAACAAAACTTGAAGTGTACAACTCTACGCTTCCAATTCCACGTGCCATTCCTGTTGTGATTATTAATACTTCAGGTCACCTCTTACAACCCCTTGTATCCTTTGTCTCACTGTTTCTAAAGTTATTAACCTAATTATTCATGTTTGTAGCTTATGAGTTGCTGACTTCAAAATACCTTTCTTGAGTTCTTGCTGGAACACACACAAACTCCTTTTCCTGAAAAGGATGATGTGGGATCCAAATGTCTCCAGGCCAGAGGACATTGAAATGGTTTCTATATCCCCATTTAGCTTTGTCCATCTGCTCACCCTGCTCAACTTGATTAGTCCTGTCTCAATTCTTAATGCATCTCCTCTTATTTCTCCTAGTAGCTACTGACACAAAACCAGTAGTGATGAGCAAACCATTGGGGTGTGTATGTACGAAACGTCATTCCACTAAATTAATACAGACAAACCCAGTTTTCAACGCCTGAAGCTTCTAAAGGACTTTGAGTTGTCTGGAGTGAAGCCATTTAATGTACAACATGATTCAATAACCAAAATACTTCCAGTATAAGGATGTTTCTTGGTCTTCTTAAAACTCGGGACACACAAATAATGAACTTGCTAATTGCAAGGTCACAGTTCAGAAAATCCACATAGGGATCAAACAGAAATAAAAAGAATATCACAAACATTTACAAGTAACCCAAACTTCACCACAGACGAGTCACAACTGAAGAATGGGAACTATGCACAGAAAAGCATTTAGAAATAAAACCACCTTAGAACTAGACTTGATGAACCCAGAAACATTAGCAAAGTCATAACAAAAAATCATAATAAGCCTCATGATGAAGTTCAACCAAGTCCCAACTTCGTTTTACTGAACCAAAGGTGCTTCTTCTACTTCCACACCTTGATAGGTTTCATCATCTTTATATTAAGGCATTAAAAGATCTCAAGCAGCTTTGTGGAATAAAGGATTTCAACAGGAACGTTATTGAACTGAATTTCATGTTCCCGAGGAAGAAACAGCTCAACCCTCAAGCTAGAACACAATACTTACTCTAACACCTCATAGTTGGACTTCTTCTCCAACGCGTTGCCTCTCATCTCTCCATAGGATCTCCTGAAGTCAGGAAAAATATGGGAAAGCGACAATTATTGGACGATCAAACTACAAGATCGATGCAGCCAAATCTTCCGGAGATGTCCCATTAGAAAACACCAGCAGAATAAATTCAACTATCAATATTAGGACGTTATTCTCCTATCTCAATAGATTTGATATTTATTGCTAAAAAAAATCATTTAATGTATGGGGGAAAAAATAAGTTAATAAATAAATGGTTGTTGGGAGAGGGCTGGGATTGTTGTTTACACCGAGCAAGTGCTTATGGTAAGGTGGTCTTAGTGTTGGTTGACAAGTTGGTTGACAAAATAATCATAGATTACTATACTCATCACATACTTTGAAATAAAGCACCTACAACTTTGTAGATGTGTAAGGAATTTGTGGTTACTAAAGCAATTCTGTTTGCTCTGGGGTTACCATGAATATTTAAGTAAAGACATCAGGTTCTACCTCGGCCACTTCAGAAGCCGAGATTTTGCTTTATTTGGGCAAACACTGTTCAAAGGACAATTTTATTCTCTGTTAACCAACTGATATTTGCCATTCATTTCTTATCAATTTTATTTCTTCCCGAATCTCCCCGTGGCGTAACTAAAGAAAACGTTTCAGGCTGGAAATTCGCCATAAATGAGCAAAAAACCAAACGCCGTGTTTCAAAAGCCGTGCTGTGAACTCTCTCAAGATCTCTTCATCTGATACATTTATCTTCATTTTCCAGCTGTCCAAAGGGTTGACAAGAACGCCAAAAACACCCCAAAGACGTAATGGTTTGAAAATAGCACATTAAAAATGAGTAAATGCTTAGAGAAAAGGGAGTAGCACTTTTGTTTAAAGAAAGTATTGAGCTGTAGGATTGACATATGCACAATAAGACTATTTGCTAAATAACACCACAGATGCTTCTTTTTTAAAGTCTATTTTGCTGTGCTTTACAGGCCTTTGAATTATTCAGATGAAGAATTCACCCAAAAGGCAGCATCAAGACGTAATTAATTAAAATGTTAAAATTAATGTTAATTTAGAAATCACTAGAAATTGCTTACAATACTGTCCATTCCGTTTTCCTTCAAACTCCTTCGTAGGGAAAAAGCGTTACGATGTTTTATTCAGATGTCCCGGTTGGAAATCAATGAACAATAAGCAGTTTCCAACCTAATGTATCTATTCTGTCAGAAACACGTTGAATAATAAATGAAATTATGGGCTTACCGGATTTCAAGGCAACCCAGTTTCAGAGCAATTTCCTGGTCCACTTGATCCGCTATTTCTAACATATAGTCATTTTTCACCTACGGCAAAAGAAACAGGTACGTGTCACAAAAAGATCAGTGCCCATACAGACTAAATTACAGACCAAGCAACTTTCCAATCAATACATCTTAAACCTTTCCTAACCTACCTTAATATTAGTTATGTTTTATTAAAATATAATACAAATCTTCACAGGCGGTTGAGCAGATGGTGGCACCTGCAGACGAGATATGGGACCGTACGTTGTGCTCCTGAAGCATCTCGGTTAACAGGGTTTAATTTTTTAGGTGTATCTAATCATGGATATAAACCAGACAAATGTCTGTGCATTAATGTGAAAATAAGAATTCATTCTGGCACCACAATGGAGTCATTTATACAGTTATTAAAAAGAAATTAGAGAATAAGAGGGAAGAGAGCTAGAGATGAAGAATCTCGTCTTCTACTTTGACCAGTAACACAACTCTACAGAAATACAACTCTTCCTCAATACCTCCTGTTATCCTCTATCTTATGAAACCATAAGCTACTAATATACAAATTGAAATACATAGAATTAATAATTGTCTATTTTTTATTACATTTACAATTAACGTGAAACAGCATTTGAGTTTTTCTGGTAACATTTACAAAGGGTTATCTGATAAAAGGTTAAAGAAATAGCCCCTCAAAACCACAGAATATATATATATGGTAATTACAATGGCTGCAAGTGACATAAACTGGGAGAGATGGATCCAGCAAGTGAAGATGTTTTGATTTTCAATTTTCATTCAAAACTCTGAAGGTCCCTAAGTGCAAAGAGTCCCTTGTGTCGGCAAACTAACAGTCACTGCTCCAATGGATGAAACATCTAATCTAAGAAATAATTTACAAAGAACTATCAGTTATATGAACACACATGTCACATGTATCTACAGAACATATCATGGATATGGATCATTGGGCTGAGGCCAATTCTCTGAGGTTCAACAAGGCCAAGTGCTGGGTCCTGGACTTGGGTCACAACAACCCCAGGCAGCGCTACAGGCTCGGGGAAGAGTGGCTGGAAAGTGCCTGGGGGGAAAATGACCCTCATCCCAGAATGTCAGGGATTGGAAGGGACCTGGAAAGCTCATCCAGTGCAATCCCCCCATGGAGCAGGAACACCCAGCTGAGGTTCCACAGGAAGGTGTCCAGGCGGGTTTGAATGTCTGCAGAGAAGGAGACTCCACAACCCCCCTGGGCAGCCTGGGCCAGGCTCTGCCACCCTCACCAGGAAGAGGTTGCTTCTCAAATTTAAGTGGAACCTCTTGTGTTCCAGTTTGTACCCATTGCCCCTTGTCCTATCATTGGTTGTCACCGAGAAGAGCCTGGCTCCATCCTCCTGATGCTCACCCTTTCTATATCTGTAACCATGAATGAGGTCACCCCTCAGTCTCCTCTTCTCCAGCTCCAGAGCCCCAGCTCCCTCAGCCTTTCCTCACACGGGAGATGCTCCACTCCCTTCAGCATCTTTGTTGCCCTGCGCTGGACTCTCTCCAGCAGTTCCCTGTCCTTCTGGAACTGAGGGGCCACAACTGGACACAATATTCCAGGTGTGCTCTCCCCAGGGCAGAGTAGAGGGGCAGGAGAACCTCTCTGACCTACTGACCACCCCCTTCTAATCCACCCCAGGTACCATTGGCCTTCCCGGCCACAAGGGCCCAGTGCTGGCTCATGGTCACCCTGCTGTCCCCAGGAACCCCTTTCCCCAACACTGCTCTCTAATAGCTCATTCCCCAACTTACACTGGAACCTGGGGTTGTTCCTGCCCAGATTCAAGACTCTACACTTGCCCTTGTTCTATTTCACTCCATGTTTTCCCGCCCAACTCTCCAGCCTGTCCAGGTCTCTGATGGCAGCACAGCCCCTGCCGTGTCAGCCACTCCTCCCAGCTTGGTGTCACCAGCAAACTTGCTGATAGTGCATCCCAGTCCAGATAGATATAGATATAGATATTCCATAAAGGTGGACTAAATTACAAACAATCCTTTCACCTCAAAGTTCAGCCAACAGAAACTCCCCTTTGCTCATTTATTGTATCTGAAGTTCCTCGGTCCAGTAACCCAGAGTTTCGAGTCTTTCAATTTCATTACAATATTCAATCTGAAGAGTGGGATAAAAATGCCTTCGCCTAAGAAATTAGATGAAAACATAGAAAAAAATACCCTCCTTTGGTGTCCACAAGTGACTGATGTGTTCACAAAATCAGTCATCACAGCCTCTCATCAAAATTAATTGATTATCCTAAAGCACTGCACATACTTTATAAACACCTATTTATTATTGTGCTTCAATTTTGGAAGGTGTGCGGAGAGATTCTAATCTGTGGTCCTAATCTTGTGGTCTAATTAGATTGAGCAGTGTCTTATTATGGATAGCAAACACAATAAATTGATAGAAAGTATTGATTTTATCTCGTTTTTTATCCACAACTTGTCCACACTCATTCTTCTTTAAATTTCAGTACGTCTAAGGAAAAGGCAAAGAAAGCAGATTTAATTTCTACTCCCAGAATACTAATGAGAACTTCTCTTATCACCTTTAATTCTTCTGGCCCGTTCTCTTTGAGATGGCATTAGATCAATGCACAAACTAATGCTTGTGCAGAGATTAGATAAGGATTTTGCAGGAGGTTCAGCACGGGCCCCATAACCTCCTAAGGAAAAAACCTGAACGAATCTTCAATGGAAGAGACAGAACGGATAATTTAATGGTAATTAAATGCAATGCCACAAGGCAATTGAATAGTTTTCCTAAAAGTCTTTTGTGCTTGCTCAATTATTATTTTTATTATTGTTGTTAATACAGTTAAATGAGAGAAATGAGATGATCTTTTGTCTGTTTAAGAGAAAAAAGGCTTTGTCTTGAAGAGCATAAAGAGCATATCTATATAAATAGACACAAAAATGAAGCTCCGACGAATCTAAAGAATCTTGGTTTTTCTGTTGACTACTAATTCAGAAGTTAGGAGGGAGGACGAATCCCGACCTGCAGGTTTTGGGACACTCAACATGGCTTCACCAAGGAGAAGTCGTGCTTGACCAACCTCATTGACTTTTATGAGGACATAACGAGGTGGATGGATGATGGCAGGGTGGTGGACGTGGTCTACCTTGACTTCATTAAAGCATTTGACACAGTCTCCCACAGCATCCTCACTGCTCAACTGAGGGAGTGAGGTCTGGATGATCAGGTAGTGAGGTGGACTGTGAACTGGCTGAAGGGAAGAAGCCAGAGAGTCATGGTCAATGGTGCAGAGTCCAGTTGAGGCCTGGATCCAGTGCAGTGCCTCAGGGGTCAGTGCTGGGGCCGGGATTATTCAATATATTCATCAGTGACTTGGATGAGGGAATAGAGTGACTGTCAGCAAGTTTGCTGGTGACACCAAGCTGGGAGGAGTGGCTGACACGGCAGAGGCTGTGCTGCCATCCAGAGACCTGGACAGGCTGGAGAGTTGGGTGGGGAAACATTGAATGAAATAGAACAAGGGCAAGTGTAGAGTCTTGAATCTGGGCAGGAACAACCCCAGGTTCCAGTGTAAGTTGGGGAATGACCTATTAGAGAGCAGTGTAGGGGAAAGGGACCTGGGGGTCCTAGGGACAGCAGGGTGAGCATGAGCCAGCACTGGGCCCTTGTGGCCAGGAAGGCCAATGGTACCTGGGGTGGATTAGAATGGGGTGGTCAGTAGGTCAGAGAGGTTCTCCTGCCCCTCTACTCTGCCCTGGGGAGACCACACCTGGAATATTGTGTCCAGTTGTGGCCCCTCAGTTCCAGAAGGACAGGGAACTGCTGGAGAGAGTCCAGCGCAGGGCAACAAAGATGCTGAAGGGAGTGGAGCACAGGAGGTTCCACTTAAATATGAGAAGAAACTTCTTCCTGGTGAGGGTGTCAGAGCCTGGCCCAGGCTGCCCAGGGAGGTTGTGGAGTCTCCTTCTCTGCAGACATTCAAACCCGCCTGGACACCTTCCTGTGGAACCTCAGCTGGGTGTTCCTGCTCCATGGGGGGATTGCACTGGATGAGTTTTCCAGGTCCCTTCCAACCCCTGACATTCTGGGATTCTGTGGTTAAACAAGAAACAGCAAAGCAACAACTCTTACCAATTTCCACCAGCCCAATGAAGCCATTAAGGAGTTCCTGTTAATTTCGTGTGCTGTTATTTCAGTTATACCACACACGGCAGAGCAGACACTCCGGCAACAATATGAGCACATGAAGCCTCCGCTCATCTCAAATGCTTCATGATCACGATGTTTTAGCAATAAAAATGTATAAACACTAACATGGCAAACACTTACACTAGGATTATGAATTCAAGTGTTATATTGTTAGAAGTCTATATAATTCTTATGTGGTAACAATCAAACCCCCAAAATATTAAGCTTTAAATCGCTTGCAACACACTCAATTCAACTTGCCCATTTTGCTTTCTAGCAGAACGTGCTTTTCTGAATTCGCAGAGAAAAATATATTGGAAAACAGGTTAAAGCAGGATAGAGGCAAAAGTAATTCCTTGCTACAAGCTGGTGTTCATTTCAAGCCCCCTTCCCTCTGATATTTTTGTTGTTGTAAATGTCCTAACAAGTTTAAATCAGACTTACAGTTGTCCTACGCTTGTGGGGGGAAAGGATGAGTCTATTTAAGTTGCATTAAACATGGTAAAGTGCAAAATACTTGAGGGTTTTAGATGGGTCCTACTGCAGCGTCAGTGTTAGAAGTGGCTGGACTTGCATTTGCTCATTCACAGGCTGGTCAATAAATATTAAAGCGTGAGCTACGCTTCACATTTGTAGTTACGTTCGTGGTCACGACAGCTACAAACAGGCTACTATTATATACACTGAAGGGATGCAATATGTGGAAAACACGGATGTGAAGCGCAAATGCCCTTCCCAGAGGTAGGAAAAGTCTTTCACGTGCCCCGATCAAATAAAATGTGAAACAAAATCATTAAAAGTTTGAAGATCCTCTTAAATGGCAAGAAAAGAGGTGAACGCTGAACCACGAACTAATGAGCTTTTTCCACAAGGAAGGCACGGAAACAAAAGCCTGGGTTTATTCCTGATGTCAGGCTTTTCAAATATTTGTTCTTTCAGTTGAACGGGCAAATTAGTGAGGGTGTAACAACCAACTTCTTAAAACGCAATTTCCCAGCTCCATAAATGGCCAGCAAATCCCAGCTGGTATAACTGAAAATAAATACTGGAGAGAGAGGAAAGCGCATGAGAGATGGCGAAATGATTTAAGAAGATGATTTAAGAAGAAATCAATCGCGGGGCTCGTATTTTGCGTCCCAGCTGCTGCTTTCCAAAGCCATCTGCTGCGTTTTGCTGCACCCCATTTATTTAACGCAGCTGCAAAACATTCGCTGAGGTTGACGAGACGTCTTGTCAGGGCAGTCCATGGAAACACCACAGTGCATTTCAGCTTCTTCCATGAGAACAACAGTAAAATCATCCTGAAATTAGTACTGAATGCATTGCAGGGATATAAAACAAAACCCCGCCTGGCTGTGTCTTAAAAATAGATTTCAGGTTTAAGCTTGTTTGTATCATTAGAAATTATTAAACAAAACGACCAAACTTTGATGGAGCTTTCAAGCGTAACTACTCTGGAAATTTTTTAGCAAGATATTATCAAATAGCATCTCAAAAATCAATAATTAGCCACTACACCAGCTTTCCCAGCTCATTTAATGATACCCAGATATTTCCCACAGGACAACCTCCAGTTTTTGAGGACAGTTTAAAAATAAGCAATCTACTCCTACTTTACTTTCAATGTCTATGACCCACTTACATAACTTAGCCCTTTTATATATATATATATATTTTTTCCAACTGGTATTGCTTTGAAAACCGCATTTCAATAGCATTTCAGTGATTCCGTAACCCCTAAAGAGTTAAATACATAACAAAAATAAATCACCACCACAACATAGAAAATATCCCTAATAGATCAGCAAACAAAGAAACAAAAGGTCTTCAGTACACTATTAGTAAGTAGCATAAAAACCGTAATTAAAATATTTTAATGAAGCATGGAAAACAAAGATTCACATTACATCATTTTCTTCTTATCCGTTTGTTCTCTCTGGATATTTCTAGCTGGTGTTTTTTGTATTAAAAAATTAGATACTTAGTAGCATTTATATTAACAAATATAACCTTCCTGTATCCGCAATACTTATGTATTTATTCTCCTTTTTAACAGTTGAGGGTAAGTTCTGACACCTGCTCTTAAACATTCAGGTTTCTAACACCCAAAGGTATTTTGGTTGCGCTTTTTGGTTTGGTTTGTTTGCTGTCTGGGGTTATTTGGTGGAGTTTGTTGTGTGGGTTTTTAGGTTAATAGCTCATTGTCAGCCCCTACTAAACTGCTCTACCAGAATTCTCATTTTACACTAAAATGCAACAGTTCTGGTGACTTTGGTCCCATGAAAGTCCAGTGAAATATTTCCTGTAGTTTACCAACTCTTAAATTCCAGCTTTTTCTATCATGGAATCATTTTGGTTGGAAAAGACCTTTAAGATCATAATTCATCAGGGATGGTGACTCCACCACTGCCCTGGGCAGCCTGTTCCAATGCCTCACAACCCTTTCCAGGAAGAATTTTTTTCCTAATATCCAATCTGAACCTCCCCCGGTGCAACTTGAGGCCATTTCCTCTTGTCCTGTCACTTGTTCCTTGGTAGAAGAGCCCAACCCCCTCCATGCTCCAAGCTCCTTTCAGGCAGTTCAGAGATCAGAAGGTCTCCCCTCAGCTCCTGTTCTCCAGCTGAACCCCCCAGGTCCCTCAGCCGCTCCCATCACACTTGTGCTCCAGCCCCTTCCCCAGCTCCGTTCCCTTCTCTCAACTCGCTCCAGCACCTCAAGGGTTTTCTTGGTATGAGGGGCCCAAAACTGATCCCAGGATTCGAGGTTTGGCCTCCCCAGCGCCCAGGACAGGGGGACGGTCACTGCCCTGGGCCTGCTGGCCGCACTGTTCCTGACACAAGCCAGGATGCTGGTGGCCTCTTGGCCACCTGGGCACACGCTGGCTCATGTTCAGCCGCTGTCACCAACACCCCCAGGTCCTTTTCCCCCAGGCACTTTCCAGCCACTCTTCCCCGAGCCTGTAGCGCTGCCTGGGGTTGGTGTGACCCAAGTGCAGGACCCGGCACTTGGCCTTGTTGAACCTCAGACAATTGGCCTCAGCCCATCGATCCAGCCGGCCCTGATCCCTCTGTATGGCCTTCCTGCCCTCCAGCAGATCAACACTCACACCCAATTTGGTGTCATCAGCAAACTTGCTGAGGGTGCACTCAACCCCCTCATCCAGACCATTGATAAGGAGATTAAACAGAACTGGCCCCAATACTGAGCCCTGGGGACACCACTCATGACCGGCCGCCAATTGGATTTATCTCTGTTCACCACAACTTTTTGGGCTCGGCCATCCAGCCAGTTCTGTATCCATGGCAGAGAACACTCATCCAGCCATGAGCTGCAGCTTCTCCAGGAGACGCCGTGGGATACGGCATCAATGGCTTTAATGAAGCCTAAGTACACAACATCAGAATAAGCAGCTTCAAAAAACAGGGTCCCAACCCACCTTACTACAGCTTCAGAACTATTAGGGAAAATTAACTCTCAAAGACCTGTCCCTCATCTGCTTTGGATGAAGGACCATATGCACAAAAGCCCAAAGCTTTAGGAGCCACCTTAATGATCATAATGGCAGGCTTTAAAAGATGCACAGAATGGAAACACATTTGCAGTTCCACCCCTATTTACCCATCTGATAATATTAGATTTATGACAGGAGATAAGCCTACATTAGGGAAAACGAAGGCTCTGGCCTCTTCCAGTGGAGTTAAAAGCACCGAGTTGGTCTCAGGACAACATCCATTTACCATCTGCCCTCGGCTGCTCCTCCTCCTCCTCTCCCATGGTCACGGCCTGTCTATTATCCAGCGGTGATCTTTGACATCTCTAACTCATTTTGGAAGCTCCTCTGTTAATAATAAGGGCATTAGAGATGGGGTGGGGGGGAAATCATGGCATTGTTAGGGACAGAGTGGCTAAAAATGAGCCCTTCTGGCCAAGCGGGCCGAGCTCCAGCTGTCACCGCAATACCCAGTGCTGCCTCCCGCTCCTCTGCTAAGTAGGACGATACTCTTGGGAGCCATAGAGTAACTCAACCTACTAAGTCTGGCCTTGCAAACAGCTCATTTTATACTTTTCTGACACAGAATTTTCCTTTTTTCCAGAAATAAATGAGCCCAACTATCCACACAATTCAATTTGTTGTTTGGTCCAACGGATGTTATGTACAACTTGATACACTAATCAGAACAACATTTTGTCCGAGATCACTACCAAACACATACCCACGCATCAGCACATGGAGACCTCTCCCGTGCATTTTATATCTATGGTCTTAAATTAAGAGTAATTCACATATGACCTCGTGAAAGCCCACGAGCGCCATTCCCACCGCTCCGCTTGCCAGGCAGGAATTTTAAACCAAAGCTGTCGTTATTCTGTGGATTGATCTTGACTATTTAAATGATATTTAGCAATAAGAGTACGTCCTACGTTCCCATCGTAAACCAGAAATCAAACATTTAACACGGAACATTTGGATGATGCCCGAGTAGTTACACCAGGATACAAACAACATCTATGATGTTCAACTTGATTCATATATATATGTATATGTATTTTAAAATATCTTTTTAAAGTAATTCTTACATTATTACCACTTTGCTTTAGGGCACAGTTTATATGCCAACCATTAATTGCTCTGAAAGATCTTTTTATTTATGTTCTTATTTGAACAAGCTGCCAATATAAGGAACAGCACCAGCTCTTCTCCCGATGTCCTTGATTGTCCTCAAAGCTTCTCCTGCCAAAGTCATCGCTTTAGGTCTTCTATTTTTATTAAGGTGTAAGAGATGTTGTTATTTAATTAGGTTAAAGAGCCCAATTCCCAGCCTGCATTTCAAATTATATCTCACGCGCCTAAGCCTTATAAAACTTCTATCATTAAGTTATTAAAGTAATTGCCTGCACTTCAAATTTCCTACATGCTGGGGGACAATGTTTTAAAACTAATTTAGTTTGCATGATGCATTTAGCTACCGCAATATAGAGGATAATTTTCATTTAAGGAAATATATTTTAAATATGATCATCTTCACAAACGCTACAGAGTAAAAAGATGCCGTTTGACCTCAAGAAACGAAACACATATATATATAAATACATATATATACACACAACTCCAGGTAGCACAGAGAAAATCATATGCTGACAAAAACCCACTTTTTCTTATTCTTCAGGACCTATAAAAGTTACTTTTAGATTCTTCCGGCACAAGAATGGCAACAATGGACCAGCTGATGCCCAAGAGCCGGTTCCCCCCCATTCAGATGCATTTTCCCCTTTCATCAAGGGATAAACCATCTCCAATTACTGGAGGCCAATGTCTTATTTATCGAAGGAGAAATGCGTGCAGGCTCTTGTCCCAGAATAAAAGGCAATTCAAGTAGCTTACGTCTGATTCTCATTATAAGGATGTTTTTAAGGTTGTAGTCTATCTCCATAGGATATATGGCTTTCATTCCTCACTTGGTATTAAGGCAAAAGAGTCTGTCCCCCTTATTTCCACCTCCCAACGTCACCGGGTTTGGGTGCACAATCCAACGGGACACAAGTGACGCTGGAATATAAAACCTACAGACCACCAGAAATGTGGCATTTCCCCATTTTCGCTTCATTTTTACTTTAACCTCACAATTCCAACAGCCCTGGTGGGATCCAATTTGGGTAATTTGGAGTCAATACAAACTCACCACCTAAATGCTCCATTTAATGAACGGAACAAAAGAGAAGACACCTCTGAAGATCTGTCATAAAACCACCCGCGACACCTTCCAAACACATCGGTCGAAAAGTGAACAAAGACAATTAGTGGGTTAATCAGAGCTCTCAACCGGATGGAAAATGAGGTGTCTCAAACACAAACCTCCTCCAGTCAAGAGAAAATGGCTTAAGCATCAGCCTCCAACCTCAAATCTCAAGGTCAAAGCACAGCCTAAAATACAGATACGTCAATGAACCACATGGTGTTCATATTATTTTCTTAGTATTACCATGGTATCAATATTATTTTATCATTAGTACCATGATATCAATATTATTTTATTAGCAGTACTGTGGTATCAATATTATCATCAGTACCACGGTATAAATATTATCATTAGTACCACGGTATCAATATTATTTTATCATTAGCATCACAGTATCATTATTATTTTATCATTAGTACCATGATACCAATATTATTTTATCAGTAGTATCATGGTATCAATATTATCATTAGCATCATGTTATCATTATTACTTTATCATTAGTATCACGGTATCAATATTATTTTATCATTAGCATCTTGGTATCATTACTATTTTATTAGTAGTATCAAGGTATCAACATTATCATTAGTACCATGATACCAATGTTACTTTATCAGTAGTATCATGGTATCAGTATTACCATTAATATCCTGGTATCAATATTATTTTCTCATTAGTACCATGGTATCAATATTACTTTAGTATTAGTATCATGTTATCAATATTATTGTATCATTAGCATCATGGTATCATTATTATTTTATCATTAATACCATGATATCAATAACAGTTTATCATTAGTATCATGTTATCGTTATTATTGTATCACTAGCATCATGGTATCTTTATTTTATTATTAGCATCATGGTACCAATATTATTTTATCATCAGCATCATGGTATCAATATTATTTTATTAGTAGCATCACGGTACCAATATTATTTTATCATTAGCATCACAGTATCATTATTATTGTATTACCATTAGTATCACGGTATCAATATTATTTTATCATTAGTACCATGATATCAATATTACTCTATCATTAGTATCATGGTATCAATATTATTTTATCATTAGCATCGTGGTATCAGTATTATTTTATCATTAGTGTCACAATATCAATATTACATTATTAACAGCATAATGGTATCAATATTATTTTATCATTAGTTTCATAACATCAATATGATTTTATTGGCAGTACGACTAATTCTGATGTATAAAACAAGTTGCACGGTCGCCCCCAACACACCAATTTAATCCTTTGCCGTACAGATCGCAAACCAGTGGCAACCTTAGGAAAGCTCTCATTAAGGCTTTTCTAATTTTAATTAGAGCGGCTTCCACCCACCGCAAATGGTGGAACGAGTGCCGATCGCACACTGTACGTCAAGCCACAAAATTATTAAAATTATTATTAAAATTATTTTTAAAAAGGCAAAAATTAAAAGGGATATAAATATTAAGTAGAAGCTGAGACTACTTAAAAGCTTGCAGCAATTTATCCGGGGTGCTGCACACATTGAGGGGAACAGGAGTAGTCATGCGTGTGAAGTTCCAAACACAGATTGTAGTTTAACAGCCGATAATTGCGCTTTGGGTCGACCGGGTGAATAAAGCGACTCTGTTGATGGTGATTAAAGTAACATTTTGTTGTCTTGCCAAAGGTTCTGCGCTTTGCTGGAAGATGAAGAGAAGTGTCATTCTGTTGGATTGAATTCTGTGCTTGATCCTATGTTCCCTATCTCTGACACAATTATTTTTGTGCAGAAAGCACAGAAATTTGACATCGGAGATTTTTTGTCCTATGTATATTCGGTTGATCTTACCTACCCTGTTTCCCCAAAAATAAGACCTACCTCAAAAATAAGCCCTAGCGGGATTTTTCAGGATGCTGAAAATAGAAGCTCTACTCCAAAAATAAGGTCAATTTAAAGAGTGTCCAGGCAGCTGTACATGTTAAAAAAAATGTATCTTTTGAAGCAAAAATGAAGGTAAGACCCTGTCTTATTTGGGGGGAAACACGGTATATCCAACATGATGGATCTCATTGTGAGCTGTGGTTAGCAGAAGAGGATGTTAAAATGTTGGGGGAATGACAATGAGAGAGGAACAGAAGCTGAAAAATCGTCTTGCCTTCCATGTTTCCCACTCACATTCATTTTCTGCCTTCTTTCCATAAGTCAGGGGGGTTGCCTTAACCCTTCAGCAGATACAAGTAACGGTCTTAGTCAAGAGGCCAAGTGAGACTTATGGAGCAAAAGAGAATCATGGGAAGAGCTCTGGGAAGTTGTGAACCTGATTTCCATGAGAACGGAGACCAAAATATCCCAGAACAAAAACCTGTGACTTTGGAAGAAATGGATTTAGAAATACTCTATGCTAAGCCAGAGAAGAGAGAGAAAGGGAGGAGGAAAGAAGAAGAAGAAGAAGAAGAAAGAAGAAAAGAAGAAGAAGAAAATAAGAAAAAAGAAGAAAATCAGAAGAAGAAGAAAGAAGAAATACGAAGAAAGAAGAAAAAGAAGAAGAAAAGAAGAAAAGAAAAAGAAGAAGAAAGAAGAAAGAAGAAGAAAGAAGAAGAAGAAAGAAGAAAGAAGAAAGAAGAAAGAAGAAAGAAGAAAGAAGATGAAGATGAAGATGAAGATGAAGATGAAGATGAAGATGAAGATGAAGATGAAGATGAAGATGAAGATGAAGATGAAGATGAAGGAAGAAGAAGAAAAAGAAGACAAAAAGAAGAAGGAAGAAGAGAGAAGAAAGAAGAAGAAGAAAAGAAGAAAGAAGAAGAAAAGAAGAAAGAAGAAGAAAAAGAAGAAGAAGGAAGAAGAAGAAAGAAGAAAGAAGAAAGAAGAAAGAAGAAAGAAGAAAGAAGAAAGAAGAAAGAAGATGAAGATGAAGATGAAGGAAGAAGAAGAAAAAGAAGACAAAAAGAAGAAGGAAGAAGAGAGAAGAAAGCAGAAGAAAAAGAAGAAGAAGAAGGAAGAAGAAGAAAGAAGAGGAAGAAAAGAAGAAAAGAATTAGATGAAGAAAGAAGAAAAGAAAAGAAGATGAAGAAAAAGAAAAAGAAGAAAAGAAGAAGAAAGAAGAAGAAAAGAAGGAAAGAAGAGAAGAAGAATAATAAGAAGAAAACAACTGGTATGGTGTGCAGAGCAAGGAGACAAGAACCTCTGATTTTCATTTTATATACATATATTTTCTGTATTTCAGAAGTAGGATTTAGGGCACTGTCAGATACACACAGGTGTCATCTTCGCGTATCAGTTCCTGACAACCTTCATCCGCCTTCTTGCTATTCCGAACCATTCATATCTGTTTCTAATCGTTTCCCCCAAGTGAGCAAAAACCTGTTTCTCAGAAAATGCTTAAAAAAAGATTCCTCTGGCATTTTAAATTCCCGGCTTGAAAGAAATGGCTCTCTGAGGCACAAATGAGAGGATGCTGCAGGTTTCCCAGTACTTGAATTGGTGAATAATGGAGTTTAGGAAAATAGTTTGGAACTCATCACTCACTTTTGCATCATGTGAAACACAAGTGTGTGTTGAAAGCCGGTATGAAGAAAGTCACTCACCGCTGAAGTGAAAAGGAATGTTATTGTTTCTACAAGAAACCTTGGCAGTACTAAAAAGTTGCCAAAATCCAGGTATTTAAATCAAAATTATTTAAATGATTTAAAATTATTTAAGTGAACAAAAGGAAGATTTAGGTGCCTAATTGGTAGAAACGGTCATTATTATGCAGTTCTACTAATCAATAAGAGATACTCAAATCAAGAAAATAACCTAACAACGCCAGTGGAAAACACATTCCAGTGAAATTGCCGACCTCTCTGCATTTGTAAAGATAAACTCATTAATTTAAGTGTCAAATATGTCATCCACGTAAAAGAATCCAGAATTTTCTCAACTGGGCAAAACGCAGCCAAGTGGCAGAACTGAACGTACCTGCTGATAGAAGAAATTGAGAGTTGGTTTGTCCTCGGTGAACTGGTTCAGAAATCCTTTGGGCAAATAGCGAATTCTCAATTCATATCTGAAAAGGAAGAAAAACAAAGAGAGAATTAAACCAGCGAGACAAAAATCATCGAGATTTCCTCCCAAATTAAAGATGCGTTCAAAGATTCTTAAAAATAAGGATCAAATCAAAATAAACGCAGAAAACTAAGGGAAAAATTTCCTCTTTTGACTACTTGAGGAACTGGAACGTAGTTCCCAACATCTCATAAAGATGTTTCCATCTCTGAATTGTTCCTTTGGCTGCGCCAATACAGCATTTCCCATCAAACTCCTTACAGCCCTTCTCCAAAATAAGTGTATTGAACAACCTACTCATGATGGCGAAAGCAAATATTGCAACATTTCAACCTGTTGGTTTCAAGAACCTCTTTTCAAACAAGTGCCTTGGCTGCCTTTCATCAAATTTCTATCAGGATTTGATAAATCAGGAGTTATTGCTGCTTAGGATTCCACTGCAAACAGAAGTTACAGGATTCTTCTTTGCTTTGGAATCATTGAAATACATTGTGCAGTAAGAAATCAATAAAAAATATTTAGAAACTGTAAACTCCCGCACACAAACTATATACAAACCAGAAAAACTAAGAATTATGGGGGTTTATAATTTATTTCATAAAGGAAAATGCATGTTTCAGTCTCCTTGTGCACAGAAAACATGTTTTTATACTAAAGAGAGTCTTCAGATTGTCTCCGTCATTCTGATCTAGACCAAGATGTAGAACAACTTTATCCTCCGGACTAAATAAAAAATATAGGCAAAGCAATCTCTCTTCTTTCCAGGGACTTGTCTTCTTAACTGAGGAGCCTTGACAAGTCCGGCTTTTTGCAATAGGATCTCAGGAGAAAATAAGGAAAGCAAAACAGATTGCCTGGGATAGTCACTAAAGTGGCCTTAATTACAATAGCCTGCCCAGGGCAGTGGTGGAGTCACCATCCCCGGAGGGGTTTAAAAAGCATTTAGACAAGGTTCTTATGGACATGGTTTAGTGACAGAGTCAGGTTATGGTTGGACTCGATGATCCTGAGGGTTTCTCCCAACTGAAATGTTTCTATGATTCTAATCTCTGACTAGGCTTATGGGAATGAAGAAGCTGACATCCAACAGCCAACTCAAGGAAGGGCTTGATTTTCAGTATCGTCTACACCTACTGTCTTTCAAACGCAGCAACCGATGAGGATGCCAAGTCCCCTTCTCACAAAGCAGGTCTGCTTTCTGAGCAAGTATCCCAGCTGATAATCACCCCTCATGTTTGATAAAACTGGCACTGGAAGACCACCGTCACAGAATCCCAAACTGGTTGGGGCTGGGAGGGACCTCTGGAGATCATCCAGTCCAACCCACCTGCTAAAGCAGGTTCACCAGAGCAGATCACACAGGAAGGTGTCCAGGTGGGTCTGAATGTCTCCAGAGAAGGAGACTCCACAACCTCTCTGGGCAGCCTGGGCCAGGCTCTGGCACCTCAGAGGAAAGAAGTTTCTCCTCATATTCAGATGGAACCACCTGTGCTTCAGTCTGTGCCCGTTGCCCCTCATCCTGTCGTTGGGCACCACTGAACAGAGTCTGGTCCATCCTCTTGACACCCACTCTGGAGATATTGATAGACATTGATGAGATCCCCTTCAGCTTCTCTTCTCCAGGCTGAACAGCCCCAGCTCTCTCAGTCTCTCCTCATAAGAAAGACACTTCAGACCCCTCAGCATCTTCATAGCCACTGAACTCCCTCCAGTAATTCCTTGTCCTTCTTCAACTGGGGAGCCCAGAACTGGACACAGAACTCCAGATGTGGCCTCACCAGGGCAGAGCAGAGGGGGAGGAACAACCTCCCTGACCTGCTGCTCACACTCCTCCTAATGCACCCCAGGTACCATTGGCCTCTTGGCCACAAGGGCACATTGTTGGCTCACGGTCAACCTGTTGTCCACCAGCACTCCCAGGTCCTTCTCTGCAGAGCTGCTTTCCAGCGGGTCCACCCCAACCTGTACTGGTGCCTGGGGTTGTTCCTCCCCAGTTACAGGACGCTACACTTGCCCTTGCTGAACTTCATCAGGTTCTTCTCTGCCCGGTCCAGCCTGTCCAGGTCCCACTGAACAGCAGCCTACTTAATATTTTGTGGCACTGAAAGAAATGATCTCATCATTAAACCATTCCGCAGGTGGTCCGGTCTTTGTGCCGGTGCCAAAGGCATTTGTCTATTTGTATTGCAGCTATCGGAACTTATAGTACAGGACTGCCAAGGCCTGGCGCTTCCTTTGGGGCATCTTGTACCTATTAGAGCCAAAGCACGAATGTCACCCGGTCACAAGGACCTGCTTTACCTACAGCCCTTAACCACACAACCGGGAGGTGCCTGTGCTCATTGTGTTCCAAGAGATACCGTTTGTTACCTGAACCTGCTGATATCTCAACGTGCGGGCTGATGTTCTCTGTGATTTAAGAGCCATACATCCCGCTAACCCCCATTCACTGAGCTGCACAGAGAGAAAAGTGATGGTTAAGGGATGAAGGCTCTTTCACATTTCTACCTCATGCCATTGGAAACATTAAAACAATAATACTACTACAAGGGAAGAGGAATGTATTCATTTAAAAGTGAGTATTTCACCTGGGATCATCTCCCACGCACAGGTATATGGGACATCACACAAGCAAATGCTTAAGGAATAATTAACAATTTACGATACCATAAGATAAACCCAAGAGCAGCAGCATTCCTGGGAATCAGTCATGAATAAAACTCAAACTGCATTTGAAAGTCTACAGTTATTCTAAAGCAATTGTATGGAATTACACTCCAATTATACAATGCTTCTGTAGCCCTAAATCTTGCGTAACTCAAAGAAATACATCAGTATTACCCAATGTGACCCAAAACACAGCAGACTCCAGAATACTTATTTCCTGAACAAATTATTACCAAATATAATAAGCTAGAGCTTCCAACGATTATAACTCGGATCATTTTGGGCACCGTTATTTAGACGCATTCAGAATTTTCTGATGCTGGATGGAATTATCGTCATTGCCAGAGAATCAAATAAAACGTTAAAAGGATATTTGGTGTGATAGAATTAACCAGCACGAACTTTCTTAAAGTAAATGTACAGTGAAGATGTACATTGCCTTCCCTTTAGGGTCAATATTTCTTCTTTGTAGGAAAAAAAGTATTGGGTCTTTACTGATTTTTATTTGAAATGAACAAACCAACCCACAAACCCACGACACGATGCTTCAAACCTTCGCTACCTCCTGCAAAATACCAACTATTTTATAGCGAGAAGGTGGTCAGAGTAATATATAAATGTGAGGATGGGAAAAGAATTCCAGTAAGGAATGATTTCCTCTTCGTCCTTCGCAACATAATGGAGGTTTTAATTCTACGTGTTCCTGCACCTGAACTGTTTGCTGCATGAGGGAACATTGGAAGTGACCGAATTTTGAGTGACTTTACCCTAAAATCCGCTATTATTTCCTCCTCCCAAGCCCTAACTGCAGCTCTACCATCTCATATCATTTCTCCCCTTCATTCCACTACAGGATTATGAGCAGTACATCAAACAAAAGCTGAGTATCTTCCACACAAACTACTGCCAATCTGCGACTTCCATATCTAAATTGGTCCAGGAGAACATCCAAGATCTAATTCTGAAGACAATGAATATACAGCCCTTTTAATGTAAATTCTTAAAAAGAAACAATCATCACCCAAGAGGCAGTTTATTAACGCTATAGGAAGCTTTTAATTTAAGGAGGATTCCAAGACTTCCCTCCCTGTAATCTGAACATGTTCCCACGTGCTGTCGTATGACCTGAAACACCCCGTGTTACAGCATCACAAACATGGCAGCGGCGTTTTGCTTACGCGCAGCAAATCTCCCCAGGTTTCCAAGGTACGTCAGCCTGCGTGTATTCAATAAAACACTCAACGATGCTCTGAATAATTTACATCTCGCCACAGCTCTTCCACGAGTATTTGATACCGTTCCTTCCCACGAACTTCAAAACAATCTCCTGGTTTTGCTGTTCAAAATGATGAAGTCTGTTCTGCGATGTGTACAACGCGCCCTTTAATACAATCGGAACCGACGCTTGTACACGATGTAACAAATTTCCATGGTATAAATTATTCACACCGTATACCCAGCACTCCTACCATGAAAAGCACTCGGAGACCCCATGCTTTCTAAGCTGGAATTTCCCTGTATTATCAATTAAAAATGTATTGTAAATTATGGAAGGGAAAAACACCGATGCACGTGCCACAAACAATAAAATGTAATGTGCACAGAATGTGCGACTCAAGTTTTAAACATCGTTAATTCGTTTGGATTTGTTGCATTTGCTAAAATCAGGTCCCTAAAGAGCGTTTATAAATCGATGGTTGCCAAATGGGACGCCTGCTACGACACAATAACTCAATTTGCAAGAAATTAAATATTGATTATTTACGATAATTGTGCAGGGGACATGTGTAAGCTTAAAATCGTGGTTATGAACATAAGCCAAAGAACACGCACAAAACCCCTTTAACGAAACAGCAACCACAGCAAAACCTGCTTTTTGCTGTTCCCATGTGAGTTTAGTCCAACACTTGGTTTAACGGTATTTTAAAGCTCCCCATCTTCTCTAGTAGACTATTGGGTCTTTCTGCAAATAAATGTTAGTTTTCTCTTGTATTTCTGTCAACTGGTATGACGAAAATATCCCAAAGTACCTAACCTATGAAAAACAAGATTCTGCAGTTACCTTGTGATTGTTTATTGCTCCTGGAATAACTGAAGAAACCCCAGTTAGGAGGAGGGTGGATGTCACTCACTGCTCTGGGCAGCGATTCGGTAACCGGTAAATAATAAAACTGAACAATTTTACATCTGCAGAGGAATTAACTGATCTATTCTCTGCATTACAGTGTTTTCACATTACATTTCTTCTACTTAAGTCTATAACTGAATACAACCAGTCCTTAATAATATTTTCTCGTTTCCCTTGACATAACAATATTTATCCTTTTAAATTTTCAGAGGTGTGCGCATATCACAAAGAGAAATGGGACTACACCAAAACGTCAAGGATGACAAAACCTGAGATGGGTTGGTTCGCTACATATATCACAGAATCACAGAATGGACTGGGTTGGAAAAGCCCTCAGAGATCATCCAGTCCGACCCTTGGTCCAACTCCAGTCCATTGACCAGATCATGGCACTAAGTGCCATGGCCAATCTCAGCTTAAAAACCTCCAGGGCCGGTGAGTCCAGCACCTCCCTGGGCAGCCATTCCAATGCCTGACCACTCTCTCTGCACAGAATTGCTTGCTAATCTCCAGCCTCAATTTCCCCTGGCAGAGTTGAAGCCCATGGCCCCTTGTCCTATTGCTGAGTGCCTGGGAGAAGAGCCCAATCCCCACCTGGCTAGAACTGCCCTTCAGGTAGTTCTAGAGAGTGCTGAGCTCACCTCTAAGCCTCCTCTTCTCCAGACTGAACAAGCCCAGCTCCCTCAGCCTCTCCCCATAGGCCTTGTGTTCCAGTCCCTTCCCCAGTCTTGTTGCTCTTCTCTGGACCCGCTCCAGCACTTCAATCTCTTTCCTGAGCTGAGGGGCCCAGAACTGAACACAATACTCCAGGTGTGGCCTCCCCAATGCAGAGTGCAGGGGAAGGATCACTGCCCTTGTCCTGCTGACCACGCTCTTTTGGTTACAGGACAGGACACCATTGGCCTCCTTGGCCACCTGGGCACACTGTTGGCTCATGTTGAGCTTCCTGTCCATGAGTCCCCCCAGGTCCCTTTCTGCCTGACTGCTCTCCAGCCACTCTGTGCCAGCCTGGAGCGCTGCAGGGGGTTGTTGTGGCCAAAGTGCAGGACCCGGCACTTGGCCTTGTTGAACTTCATCCCACTGGAATCAGCTCATTTTTCCAGTCTACCCAGATCCCTCTGCAGAGCCCTCCTGCCTTCCAGCAGGTCAACACTCCCTCACAACTTGGAGGGAGCAGAAGCTCTGCAGATTTTGAAGGGATTTCTGCTCCTACTTTATGCATCCTCTAAATCCTTGGTTATACGTTACCTGTTCGGTTCGCAGAAAACCCCTGACAATGACAAAAATCCCTTGAAGCAAACCAAAGACTGCTTGTGAAAATCTTATGTGTTTTGGGGGGGTTTTATTGGTTTGGTTTTTCGTGGTGATTGGGTTTTTTTGTTTGTTTTCCTGGAGTTATTTCCATTTTCTTCCCTCCCTCTCCTATTCGACCACATCAGGATCTCGCTTCATAATGCGAATTACAGCGACATCTTTTACGACAAGCTACAAAGACTGCTCTGGTTTTGTTAAAAGTTTCTCTTGTAGTGAATTTGCCTGTCAGCTAAAGCTTCATATTAGCTGCATTTTCCTGGAAAAACAGATACATGTTTTGGTAAACACAGCAATGGAATGCGACGTTATTGATAAGCATGGATGGACATCTCATGAGAGGGGCAACGAGAAACAGGTGACCATGAAACTGACCAAGAGTGTACAGCATCCCATTCACCTGAATACTTCATACAAAAGTGGAAGATCACGAGGATCTCGTCCCTTTTGCATTATGTCCGACATTAGGAGAGGAGTCATTGGGGCAGAGTCCATTTGGAGGCCTGGATCCAGTGCAGTGCCTCAGGGGTCAGTACCGGGGCCTATATTATTCAATATATTCATCAGTGATTTGGATGAGGGAATAGAGTGACTGTCAGCAAGTTTGCTGGTGACACCAAGCTGGGAGGAGTGGCTGACACGGCAGGGGCTGTGCTGCCATCAGAGACCTGGACAGGCTGGAGAGTTGGGCGGGGAAACATTGAATGAAATAGAACAAGGGCAAGTGTAGAGTCTTGAATCTGGGCAGGAACAACCCCAGGTTCCAGTGTAAGTTGGGGACTGACCTATTAGAGAGCAGTGTAGGGGAAAGGGACCTGGGGGTCCTGGGGACAGCAGGGTGACCATGAGCCAGCACTGGGCCCTTGTGGCCAGGAAGCCTGGGGTGGATTAGAAGGGGGTGGTCAGTAGGTCAGAGAGGTTCTCCTGCCCCTCTATTCTGCTCTGCCCTGGGGAGACCACACCTGGAATATTGTGTCCAGGTGTGGCCCCTCAGTTCCAGAAGGACAGGGAACTGCTGCAGAGAGTCCAGCGCAGGGCAACAAAGATGCTGAAGGGAGTGGAGCATCTCCCATGTGAGGAAAGGCTGAGGGAGCTGGGGCTCTGGAGCTGGAGAAGAGGAGACTGAGGGGTGACCTCATTCATGTTTACAGATATAGAAAGGGTGAGTGTCAGGAGGATGGAGCCAGGCTCTTCTCGGTGACAACCAATGATAGGACAAGGGGCAATGGGTTCAAACTGGAACACAAGAGGTTCCACTCAGATTTGAGAAGCAACTTCTTCATGGTGAGGGTGGCAGAGCCTGGCCCAGGCTGCCCAGGGGGGTTGTGGAGTCTCCTTCTCTGCAGACACTCAAACCCGCCTGGACACCTTCCTGTGGAACCTCAGCTGGGTGTTCCTGCTCTGGCGGGGGGATTGCACTGGATGAGCTTTCCAGGTCCCTTCCAACCCCTGACACTCTGGGATTCTGTGACATTGCCAGTTGTCCCTGCAAACTGAGTCCTAGTGAGAGACTGAATCCAGCTCCAGTTGGCTGCAGAGTCCAGTCCAGGACTGCGGGTGCCAGCTCTGCAGTTGCTGAGACTTTCCATTCTGGTTTTGTATATTTTGTATTATTTTCTCTAATCTTAGTAGTAGCACTAATAAAACACTTTTAATTTTTCCAACTCTCTTCTCTCTGTCCTTCTTTCCCTCCCAATTAGTGGGAAGGGGGGAGAGGGAGGAGAAGAGGTTAACTATACATCTGCATGGTTTTATTGTCACCCCGCAATCTAAACCCTCAACAAAGCCTTATCGGGCTCGCTCTGGCCACGGAACAGATTGATGCTCTTACTTCCATTCTTCCGGTGGGTGGGCCAGTTCGAATTTCTCCCTCACGTTGGACACCCCCATGTCCAAGTGCAGCCAGTGAACCTCCTCGGACTGCAGGTGGCTGAGCCGCAACCCGTAACACGCCACGTTTTTCACCTTGTGACAGTCCACGATCTTCTGGATTATGCCCTAAAACAGAGAAACACACACTCCTTACAAGCCGTAAAACGCCAACGTGCATTTTCCAAACGTTCAACAGTAAGGCTTGGAAGCGTTAACAATGTCTATACAAAACATTAAGCAATAAATCAGATATTGCAGGTAGCGGTAAATACGTTTGCATTCATCTTTTTAGAATTGAGCCACTACGTAAAACACAATAACATAAAAGGCAAAATATAAAAAGTAGATTGGTGGATGAAATCAAGACGTATTTGTGCAAACAAACCCTCCACCGGTCTTTAAAAGTCACTCTCCATGGAAAATCTTATTAAGAATTTCATCTTAATGCCCCAACAGCCGGGATTTGGTAGGTCACGTCACACCTCTTGGTTTCCTTCTCCTCACCCATTTCCTCCCTTATAAAATGGGGTGAGACCATTATTTGGGAAGATTCTAAAAAAAAAACCAAATAGCCCGTTTATTTGTCCTGTGGTAAATGGCAAAGTTTGAGGATCTCATGCCCAAGAAAGGAACCTTTCAAAAAAATAAATCCTAATATTTCAAGCCTAAAAGAAGGAAACACGAGCCACGTTTAGTAAGCTGCAGAATCACAGAACGGTTGAGTTGGAAGGGACCTCTGGAGATAATCCAGTCCAACCCACCTGCTAAAGCAGGTTCACCAGAGCAGATCACACAGGAAGGTGTCCAGGTGGGTCTGAATGTCTCCAGAGAAGGAGACTCCACAAACTCTCTGGGCAGCCTGGGCCAGGCTCTGGCACCTCAAAGGAAAGAAGTTTCCCCTCATATTCAGATGGAACCTCCTGTGCTTCAGTCTGTGCCCGCTGTCCCTCATTCTATCGTTGGGCACCACTGAACAGAGTCTGGTCCATCCTCTTGACACCCACCCTGGAGATATTGATAAACATTGATGAGATCTCCTCTCAGCTTCTCTTCTCCAGGCTGAACAGCCCCAGCTCTCTCAGTCTCTCATCATAAGAAAGATGCTCCAGATCCCTCAGCATCTCCCTAATCCACGGCTGGAGTCCCTCCAGTGATTGCTTGTTCATGGAGTCAAAGTCAGAAGAGGTTCCACCAGAAGCATCACCTGCTTCAACACCTATAGTGAGTGTCAGGAGGATGGAGCCAGGCTCTTCTCGGTGACAACCAACGATAGGACAAGGGGTAATGGGTACAAACTGGAACGCAAGAGGTTCCACATAGATATGAGAAGCAACTTCTTCATGGTGAGGGTGGCAGAGCCTGGCCCAGGCTGCCCAGGGAGGTTGTGGAGTCTCCTTCTCTGCAGACATTCAAACCCGCCTGGACACCTTCCTGTGGAACCTCAGCTGGGTGTTCCTGCTCCATGGGGGGATTGCACTGGATGAGCTTTCCAGGTCCCTTCTAACCCCTGACATTCTGTGACTCCCGTATGAGAAGTCCCATACCCAGGAGCCGGCCACCCAGGGGATGACAAGCCCTATGCTTGAAGGAAGTTGGACACAAACAGCAAAACACGCAAGATGCTTTCAGAAGACTATGACACGTGAAGGACACTTCAACACAGTGGCAAATCCAAACTTTCAGGTGGCAATTCATGGAGGAACCAGCAGCAGAGTCCTGGAAGGAGCCCAGGCTGCCGGGACAAACGTCTGATGCAAACGCCAGCAACCTGCTGGTAGAACAACTGAAGAGCAACCACAGTGGCCTCAGACGGATGATGGGGGAAGAGGTGACACATATGACACATCCCCCAAGTGCTGGCCCAGCCTCTATTTTTATCCGAGCGGATTTCCTGAGCCAACGTTGTTTCTGTCATTCATCCGCCTCCAAGGGAAATCCGCCAGCTCCTCACCCGTCTCCTCTTCGAGCAGCCTTTTGCAGCCTTCCCCGGCAAATTCCAAACATCAGGTCAGCAAAGAGCTTGAAATCTGAATTGAACATATTGACCTCAGCGTACAAAAATCTCTTCTCTGCATTTCCTGGTCTGTAGCCCGGGAAACACAGGACAACCACCAAGTGCTCTCAGAAGTGCCAGGGGTACACTGAACCTCTTCTTCACGCCCAAAGGACAATCTCAGCTTAGCAAAGCCCAACATTTTGGCAGGCGTGCTCTCCTCTGAAGGGAACGCTGCCAGCTTTTCTACACACATGCAAACACAAGAAATTCATTGATTTCCATCTCTTTCTGCAGCCTGCACAGAGTTTATTCTTGGAAATCCACCCTTTCTTTTCTCGGTTGACAATGACAATGGGGGTACGTGTTTTAAACAGTACTTATGCCTCCTGTGATATGAAATGGCTTAGGAAAGAGAAGAAATTAAGGTCAAATTGTCTATGACCAAGAATACTGATGAATTAGGTATTTAGTCAGGAAAGAATCCATCTCAGAACAACTAATTTTCAGGCTGAGGTTTTAAAAGGACTGAAACAACCACGTGCCTTAATTCCCACCTAAAGCGAGCGAGATTTTAAGCCTTTTAACCTTTTTGTATCAATCAACTCTAAACCAATCACGGAACCAAAATAATAACCAAAAGGTAAATATGTTTTCTAAATATGAAGTGTACCCCATTCCTTCTAGCCAAGTAGTAGGTATCACCCCTAAAAAATAATTACCAACAACTAGTACACACTGCAACTCAAGAAGAAGTCCAATTCAATGTAAATATTAAGGAGATGGCAGCACCGGTGCAAAGGAGGCCAAGTGCAAGTGTTTGAAAATATATTATAAAAACTTCTGCATGCCCAGAAAGGAAGAAGCGATGCTTCAAGTGAAAGAAATATAGAAGTGTCTTCTTTTTTTGTTTAGGAATGCCACATTCCAGATGCTAAAAAAACACAGTAGTGATTAAAACAAATGGAGACATAAGGAAATATGGTGAGAAAGACACTCAAAAAAGCCGCTCTGCAGGGTCCAGCGTAGAGCAACAAAGATGATTAAGGGAGTGGAGCACCTCCCTTATGAAGAAAGGCTGAGGGAGCTGGGGCTCTTTAGTTTGGAGAAGAGGAGACTGAGGGGTGACCTTATTAATGTTTATAAATATATAAAGGGTGAGTGCCACGAGGATGGAGTCAGGCTCTTCTCAGTGGCAAACAATGATAGGACAAGGGGCAATGGGATCAAGCTGGAACACAAGAGGTTCCACTTAAATTTGAGAAAGAACTTCTTCTCAGTGAGGGTAACAGAGCACTGGAACAGGCTGCCCAGGGAGGTTGTGGAGTCTCCTTCCCTGGAGACATTCAAAGCCCGCCTGGACACCTTCCTGTGCGACCTCACCTAGGCGTTCCTGCTCCAGCAGGGGGATTGGACTAGATGATCTTTTGAGGTCCCTTCCAATCCCAAACATACTGTGATACTGTGATACTGTGAAAACCTTTAGAGTAAAACATCTGTTAGCTTATTTACTTTTTTATTAATAAACCAGAGAAGGTGGATTTCAAACCTTTAGAGTCAGAACTTCAATCAATACAAACCAGTATAAGTTGGGGAATGACCTATTAGAGAGCAGTGTAGGGGAAAGGGACCTGGGGGTCCTGGGGACAGCAGGGTGAGCATGAGCCAGCACTGGGCCCTTGTGGACGGGAAGGCCAATGGTACCTGGGGTGGATTAGAAGGGGGTGGTCAGTAGGTCAGAGAGGTTCTCCTGCCCCTCTGCTCTGCCCTGGGGAGACCACACCTGGAATATTGTGTCCAGTTGTGGCCCCTCAGTTCCAGAAGGACAGGGAACTGCTGGAGAGAGTCCAGCGCAGGGCAACAAAGATGCTGAAGGGAGTGGAGCATCTCCCATGTGAGGAAAGGCTGAGGGAGCTGGGGCTCTGGAGCTGGAGAAGAGGAGACTGAGGGGTGACCTCATTCATGGTTACAGATATAGAAAGGGTGAGTGTCAGGAGGATGGAACCAGGCTCTTCTCGGTGACAACCAATGATAGGAGAAGGGGCAATGAGTTCAAACTGGAACACAGGAGGCTCCACTTAAACTTGAGATGAAACTTCTTCCTGGTGAGGGTGGCAGAGCCTGGCCCAGGCTGCCCAGGGAGGTTGTGGAGTCTCCTTCTCTGCAGACATTCAAACCCGCCTGGACACCTTCCTGTGGAACCTCAGCTGGGTGTTCCTGCTCCATGGGGGGATTGCACTGGATGAGCTTTCCAGGTCCCTTCCAACCCCTGACATTCTGGGATTCTGTGAAACCAGCGACACCAACTCAGAACCAGAGGAGCACCAGAGCGGGTTCCCCCACAGTGGGACAGGGTTTGTCTTCTCTGGCTCCTGTTTCCAAACAGCACAAGATTTACGTCCAAGTGGAACTGTGCCATAATGGGGTCAGTGTGTTTAACTCCCACCAGGTAGTAAACCACGTGTAGAGTCCCCTGAGGTTCTGGACGGCTTCCATGGAGTGACAAAGCCACCGCCGTCACTCTGGGATGGGCGACAGCTTTTTCACCTTCCAACGCGTGAGGAGCTTTGCACGTCTGATGCTTTTCGTGGTAGCGACCAGAATGCTTAATCACCGGTTTCCAGACAAATGATTTAACTTCTTAACCACGGCACAGGGGCGATGAAGACGTCCCGCTGGGATACATCACGACAAACCTTTTAACTGGAAGCACAGCTAAAGAAACCTGAAATCTCTCCGGATTTTTGTGGTGGATGCGCTTGACCCCCCCAGGAAAACCAGTAGCAGTTTGGTTCAGGTCTGAACCACAGCCAGGCCAAAAACTCCTCAAGGAGACTCACAGGGAAGCAGAAGGACACACGGACATTGGTAACTTGTGAGCTCAATGAGTCTCATACAAACTTTTCCTACTGTATTCAATTTGACTACAAGTCAACCACTTTACTCTATAAATACAACACCCTGGATGAGCCCACTCTGAGCTCTCCCTGCTAAATAAGTGACCTGTATGGTGATGGTTTTACTACTCACGGGTCAGTGGATGAGCCCAATTCAAGTTCAGTATTAATCATTTCGCTTAAGCAGATGCACACCAAACGTAATGGATTATTTAGAGATATAGGGTTGTATGATATTTAATATACTCTTTGCTTCATGTTACTTGGTAGATTTGCTAAAGTTTTAAGGTCATATTTACCAAAAGCAACCGCAGACTACACTGAACGCCCTCAAGGTAAAGTCCAGCTTGCATTTTGCTGGGAAAAATGGAACTGACTGGGAAAACATGGATCCAAGGCTAACACGGACACATCACAGACATCTGCAAAGCGGGGCCTGTTTTGTACTGTGCTGAGAACAAAGGATTTATTCAGAGAAAACAGCACCTTCAAGGATATGGACCCAAAACAGCGTCTAAAACTGAACAAAACAGAGGCCTCAGAGAAAACAGGGTCCAATGGGGAGCAAAGGATCTGGTGGTGAAATATTGCCATTGGTGTGAATGGTCTGCAAAGATGTAAAATTTTTTATCTACCCAGCTCGAGCCGGCACTCCTGCTATTCTACTCCATTAAGTTGTTATTTTTTGAGGAATTTTGTCTCCTGAGAGTCTGCTCTGCATATGGTTCTTGGGCCTCACCTGAAAGTTCTAAAATACAGACTCTGGAGTGAACGGTTATCAGGGAGGGAACACATCTGATACAGGAATATCAATTTCACAGAATCACAGAATCACACAAAATCCCAGAATGTCAGGGGTTGGAAGGGACCTGGAAAGCTCATCCAGTGCAATCCCCCATGGAGCAGGAACACCCAGCTGAGGTTCCACAGGAAGGTGTCCAGGCGGGTTTGAACGTCTGCAGAGAAGGAGACTCCACAACCTCCCTGGGCAGCCTGGGCCAGGCTCTGCCACCCTCACCAGGAAGAAGTTGCTTCTCAAGTTTAAGTGGAACCTCTTGTGTTCCAGTTTGTACCCATTGCCCCTTGTCCTATCATTGGTTGTCACCGAGAAGAGCCTGGCTCCATCCTCCTGACACTCACCCTTTCTATATCTGTAACCATGAATGAGGTCACCCCTCAGTCTCCTCTTCTCCAGCTCCAGAGCCCCAGCTCCCTCAGCCTTTCCTCACACGGGAGATGCTCCACTCCCTTCAGCATCTTTGTTGCCCTGCGCTGGACTCTCTCCAGCAGTTCCCTGTCCTTCTGGAACTGAGGGGCCACAACTGGACACAATATTCCAGGTGTGGTCTCCCCAGGGCAGAGCAGAGGGGCAGGAGAACCTCTCTGACCTACTGACCACCCCCTTCTAATCCACACCATTGGTGTTCCTGGCCACAAGGGCCCAGTGCCGGCTCATGGTCACCCTCCTGTCCACCAGGACCCCCAGGTCCCTTTCCCCTACACTGCTCTCTAATAGGTCATTCCCCAACTTACACTGGAACCTGGGGTTGTTCCTGCCCAGATTCAAGACTCTACACTTGCCCTTGTTCTATTTCATTCAATGTTTCCCCGCCCAACTCTCCAGCCTGTCCATGTCTCTGATGGCAGCACAGCCTCTGCCGTGTCAGCCACTCCTCCCAGCTTGGTGTCATAATTTCTACCAGCAGTTTTCACTTGGTTCTTGTCATTCCCATAAATACCCCGTAAGGAAGTCACACAATCATATATACCAGTTGAATGCTGTTTACTGTGATCACATTGACATTAATCAGGTTTCCAGAGCTAACATTTACACCCCAAACATAAAACAGGTTGGTGCAGCTGAACAAAAGAAAACACGGAGGAATTCCCAATCAATAATAGGTGTCAAATCACCCTTCCCTCCCTTTAACCAGAGAGGAGAAAAAAAAGCATTTACAGTCCCTACAACAGTAAATAGCACTTATTTTTATTCATTTGTCTAAAGAACTCACAGATATTCAACTCAGCTAATTTGAAAAATAGAGTAATGTCTGTCCTAAATGAGGAGAATACATCCAAAAATAGAATTTACAGTACAGGATATTTTGAAGGCTGCTAAAAAAATCAAGGCCGAAAGGTCTCTCAGTATCTCTCAGCAATACCTTGTGCTTCTGTAAATGTGTGAAAAGGAATCGCTTGCTTGTCAATTAATAAAGCTCATGTTCTACTATGAATAAATTGGAGTTAGAATAATACACTCCCAGTGTGACTACAAACCTAATTTCCCTATTTAGTAGGAAGGACAAAGTGTCTTGCACTAGAAAAAGTCTTTAAGTGGCACTTCTAATATAGGGACAGGGTGTTTGTATTTCTAAAGCACTTTAAAATATGTCAAATGCTATTTATATATCCACTATTATAACTCCTGATGAGAGATTTATGTGGAGACCTTAAATGAAGAGTTGGACAAAAGAAAACTACAAAGCTCTGATGCAAAACAATTTAACATCGAAGAAAACTACACCCTCACAACTCCAAAATGTGTATTTTGCACAAAAAAAGGCATTCTAAAGAGCAAGGGTATTTCTTTTCTGTTATAATTAATATGATTACTGCAGTACCATCACCTTCTTTATGCTGCTTAGATCTGCAGGTCTGTAGTTTTGAGTTCTTGGTACTTCTCTATGTTCTCAGAAGGGAAGTATATGCTAACTCTCTATACATCTTGTCACCTGGTACAGTGCACGTGGGCATGCAGCAAAGGAAGACAATAAAGGTGGTAAGTGGTATCGATTTTCTAGCTCTTTTAATAAATAGGGAATGAATTTATACATTTGCACATGTACCTAATCATGTTTAATTGGTGCTCTCCACTCTGCTTCCATACATCAAAAATTCCATCGCCTCCAGGCAATGTATTACTGCATATATGTAGAAATTAGATCTGGAAATATATGTATGTACCTATACAGCAGATTCTATTACCCCAAAAACAGAGAGTCCTGTTAGTGTTCAAAGGCTCTTTCCACTCAACATTGAAGAACTTTGTGGCCAAGCTGCTACCCCCATCCTGTATCCTCATAAGAATCTATTTTAACAGGAAACCCAGTAGATTAAATAAGTTTCCTGTGTAATATCTGAGCGTTCTCCTTTACAGAGAGCAATAGGAACATTCAAACAGCCCCACCACATGCCCAACCGCCTTTAAACCTTCAGGCTATCTGCTTGGTTTAGGTGGACAAAGACCTTCTGTCCAGAGACTGGGTCAAAATGAGGCAGGTTTGAGAAGAGCAAAGAGACTTGGAGGACAGAGATGGAGCTGAATGGGTGGAATTGTGGTTAAAGTTGGTCTTTTCGGTGACTGCGGTTAGACTGACAAACCTCTTGATTCAAGACAAGCAATATCCTCCTGGAGAAGTGTCTGGAAACCAGGAATGCTGCAGTGGATGAGGAGAGATGCTCATAAATAAACCCCGGTGCTGCAATAACACTGCGGTGCCAGAATAAACAGGTTTTTCCTTGCATCCCAAGTTGTGTCAGTCTGCAAGGTGATGCGGCTGACAAGAGCGTGGAATTGATCTGGATTAAAATGTACATTAAAGCAATGATTTAACTCAGAGGACAGGCTGAGGGAGTTCGGGTATTCAACCTGGAGAAAAGAGGTTCCGGGGAGACCTTATTGCGGCCTTTCAGTGCTTAAAAGGGCCTGTGAGAAAGATGGGGACAGACTTTTTAGAAAGGTTTGTTATAACAGGACAAGGGGTGATGATTTTAAACTAGAAGAGGGGAGATTCAGGCCAGACATGAGGGAGAAACTTTTTATGCTGAGGGTAGTGAGAGCCTGGCCCAGGTTGCCCAGAGAGGTGGTGGATGAACCATCCCTGGAGACATCCCAGGCCAGGCTGGATGGGACTCTGAGCAACCTGAGCTGCTGACGATGTCCCTGCTCATGGCAGGGGTGGCACTGGGTGAGCTCCGAAGGTCCCTTCAACCCAAACTGTTCTATGATTCTGTGATTAGAGCCACAAAGATGCTGAAGGGAGTGGAGCATCTCCCGTGTGAGGAAAGGCTGAGGGAGCTGGGGCTCTGGAGCTTGGAGAAGAGGAGACTGAGGGGTGACCTCATTCATGGTTACAGATATAGAAAGGGTGAGTGTCAGGAGGATGGAGCCAGGCTCTTCTCGGTGACAACCAATGACAGGACAACGGGTAATGGGTACAAACTGGAACACAGGAGGTTCCACTAAAATATGAGAAGCAACTTCTTCATGGTGAGGGTGTCAGAGCCTGGCCCAGGCTGCCCAGGGAGGTTGTGGAGTCTCCTTCTCTGCAGACATTCAAACCCGCCTGGACACCTTCCTGTGGAACCTCAGCTGGGTGTTCCTGCTCCATGGGGGGATTGCACTGGATGAGCTTTCCAGGTCCCTTCCAACCCCTGACGTTCCGTGATCTGTGATCAGTTTGCCAAACAGTCACAATACCTCTGCCGGCACAACTAAGGTGGCAGCACAAGAAAACAAACAGCGAGAAAAACGCTAGCACTGCTGCCAGAGAAATGATTGTTAAATTAGGATATCATTTAAATTCTAGACCGTTATACTCAAGGCTTTTCCTATTCCCCCACCACAAACTGGATGTCCAAATACTCGGGTCTCCTGTATCACTGGGTAAAATACAGCAATGATGCACAGTGCAAAAATACCCGCCAAAGCTAACGCAGACAAACCTGGAAAGAACGTAAATTCCACAAGAACGGCCAAACCAGAATGAAATAGAGACACTGCAGGACGGACTATGACATGCAAATTGAAATGGTTTGGGAAATACAAACGGGATACAAATAGAAAGTGACGGGGAAAGAGGACAAAAGCAAGCAAGAAATACTAATGCAGTAATGCAGTTTAAGAAGCTGCTTTAGTGATGTCTTAGCTGAATGTGCTTCAGCTCTTCTCCTTCCAAAAAGCTCAAAATAGGGAAAATGGCTGCAATACACAGCTTCCCAACCCTGCACCCATGTTTTCTGCTTGTAAGAAATAAGATTCTGCAGGAGGGCAGGGAAGCTGATGAATTCACTCCGGTCTTTTCCCCTGATGTGGGGATGGGACTCAGCCAAGACGCTGCCCCTTGAATTCAGACCTTTTCTGTTCCCTGAAGTTACATAGATCTTTATCCTTTTTTTTCCTTCAGCTTTTTGAGTTCTCATTCTGTCAACATTAGAGAAGCCAACATTTCAGGGTGGTTCTGCATCGAAAAGGGAGAAAGACATCTGAGCGATGAACAAGCCAAGAGATCTTGAACCTGCATCTTTATTTGTGAAGGGCTTCTAATCACGCTTCTTTTACCTCCACAAATGAGGACAACGCTAACGGCCGGATGTGTTAATGCTCTCTCTATCCAGGTTATGTTTTAGTCAGCCAGTCTAGAGAAAACCAAACTGGGTAAGAATCAAGGTGCGATGCATGTCTGGCATAACCTGACTCCAGATTTCTGGTTGTTATTTCCACATAAATAAGATCATCTTCATTTCTCACAACTACTACTCAAGAATCAAAGATGAGTTTTGCGGGTGTGCTGGTTTTGTCTAGGTTAGAGTTTATTTTCTTCACAGCAGCTACTCTGGAGCTGTGTTTTCTATTTGTGCTGAAAACACAGTTGATAATCAGGGATGTTGTGGTCACTGCTGAACAGGGATCACATAGAGCCAAGGCCCCTTCTGCTCCTCACACCACCCACCAGCCAGAGAGATGGGAAGGGACACAGTGGGGACAGCTGACCCAACTGACCAAAGGGACATCCCACACCACACGAGGTCATGGTATAAAGCTGGGGAAAGAAGCAGAGGGGCATTATGGTGGTTGTCTTCACACATGATGGAGCCTGGCTTTTCCAGTGATGGCTGAACCCACCTGCTGATGGGAAGCAGTGAATGCTTCATTAAAGCCTTTGACACCGTATCCCACAGCATCTCCTGGAGAAGCTGCAGCTCATGGCTGGATGGGTGTTCTCTGCCATGGATACAGAACTGGCTGGAGGGCCGGGCCCAAAGAGTTGTGGTGAACTGAGACAAATCCAGTTGGTGGCCGGTCATGAGTGATGTCCCCAGGGCTCAGTATTGGGGCCAGTTCTGTTTAATCTCCTTATCAATGGTCTGGATGAGGGGATTGAGTGCACCCTCAGTAAGTTTGCAGATGACACCAAGGTGGGTGGGAGTGTTGATCTGCTGGAGGGCAGGAAGGCCATACAGAGGGATCTGGACCGGCTGGATCGATGGGCTGAGGCCAATTGTCTGAGGTTCTACAAGGCCAAGTGCCGGGTCCTGCACTTGGGTCACAACAACCCCAGGCAGCGCTACAGGCTCGGGGAAGAGTGGCTGGAAAGTGCCTGGGGAAAAAGGACCTGGGGATGTTGGTGACAGCAGCTGAACATGAGCCAGTGTGTGCCCAGGTGGCCAAGAGGCCACCAGCATCCTGGCTTGTGTCAGGAATAGTGTGCACTAGAGAAGAGAATAGCCAGACTAGAGAAGTGATTGTGCCACTGTACTTGTCACTGGGGAGGCCACACCTCAAATCCTGGGGTCAGTTTTGGGCCCCTCACACCAAGAAAACCCTTGAGGTGCTGGAGCGAGTTGAGAGAAGGGAACGGAGCTGGGGAAGGGGCTGGAGCACAAGTGTGATGGGAGCGGCTGAGGGACCTGGGGGTTCAGCTGGAGAACTGGAGCTGAGGGGAGACCTTCTGATCTCTGAACTGCCTGAAAGGAGCTTGGAATATGGAGCGGTTGGTCTCTTCTCCCACGTAACGAGTGACAGGATGAGAGGAAATGGCCTCAACCTGTGCCAGGGGCAGTTTAGACTGGATATTAGGAAAAAATTCTTCCCAGAAAGGGTTGTCAGGCATTGGACCAGGCTGCCCAGGGCAGTGGTGGAGTCACCATCCCTGAAGGGGTTTAAAAGGCGTTTAGACGAGGTTCTTAGGGACATGGTTTAGCACCAGAGGTACATTATGGTTGGACTCAATGATCTTGAGGGTCTCTTCCAGTCAAAATAATTCTATTATTCTACGAATAAATTCCTGTTTTGCTTTGTTGTGCATGCAGCATCTGCTTTACCTGTTAAACTGTCTTTATCTCAGCCACTTACTTTGAACTTTCTGATTCTCTCGCCATCAAACCGGTGCGGAGTGAGCGAGCGGCTGCGTGGTGCTGAGCTCTGGGCTGGGGTTAAACCGTAACGGGGGCCAGAAGTTTACAATCAAGTGTAATGGACACAAGCTGGGGTGGGAACACAGGCTGTAGGGCACAACTGTATTACACCAAAAGCCATCTCAAAGGGCTCACAAAAGGTTTCCTAATGCCTGCTTAATAAAAAACACAACCCTTCCCTACCCACCAAGGCTGCTCAACGCATTCATTCCTCTATTAAATACGGTTGACACAACCCTGCTTCAACCACATCTTCTGAGAACAGGAAGGTGATTTACTCAGAACCAGGGCCGTGTTTACTTTCAGGGCGCACTGGAGACCAAAACAATTCCATCTCACCAATTCCACCTACTCGCCCAGCACACCTGGGGCCGAACAGGGCAGAGCACGTCCCGACACCAACTCCCTCTTTGTGAACATGCCCGTAGACAACACAGCCCAGCGAAGACATACCAAGATAAATAGGGAAGATAAACAACCTTTCTTTCTCTGGAAATACACATTTCGCAGTAGGAGACCTGTTTGCACATTCCTAGAAGTCTATTTTTTTTTTCCTTTTGGAAATGCAGCGTGTTTTCAGTATAATACCAAGAAGAAGGGTAGAGCGTTCCAGCTCTCTGAAATCCAAGAAAGCATTTTGAGGAATTGAAAAGCAGCCCCGTTGCAGAATACAGGCTCATCCCTCAGAGGAAACACTAAACCCATCCAGAAAAAACAGAGCTCGGCAGCCAGGACTTCTCCTCAAAGCCACGACTATGTATAGTTGTCTTGGTTCAAGATATTTCAAGTCAAACAGCGAGAAAATTGTACCTTTAGTCTGGCCAGTTAAGAGACTCCTACGGAAAGCTGAGTTCTGCTCGTCTGAGCTTAACAACGTGAGCTAACAACTTGCCCCTCAGTTCCAGAAGGACAGGGAACTGCTGGAGAGAGTCCAGCGCAGGGCAACAAAGATGCTGAAGGGAGTGGAGCATCTCCCGTGTGAGGAAAGGCTGAGGGAGCTGGGGCTCTGGAGCTGGAGAAGAGGAGACTGAGGGGTGACCTCATTCATGTTTACAGATATAGAAAGGGTGAGTATCAGGAGAATGGAGCCAGGCTCTTCTCGGTGACAACCAATGGTAGGACAAGGGGCAATGGGTACAAACTGGAACACAGGAGGTTCCACTTCAATTTGAGAAGCAACTTGTTCATGGTGAGGGTGGCAGAGCCTGGCCCAGGCTGCCCAGGGAGGTTGTGGAGTCTCCTTCTCTGCAGACATTCAAACCCGCCTGGACACCTTCCTGTGGAACCTCAGCTGGGTGTTCCTGCTCCATGGGGGGATTGCACTGGATGAGCTTTCCAGGTCCCTCCCAACCCCTGACATTCTGGGATTCTGAGTTTAAGGAAAAGGGTTTCCCTTCATGATCAAGGATTTGTGTATAATGTGTACATTAAACCAATGTTTCCACTCTTAGGAAGACACAGAAGATCTCAGTTTTTAATTGTTTTCAGGGAAAAGGAGCTTTCCTCACCTCTGACCATCCAACACATCCTTTCCACTGAGAGACAAACTTGGCTTTGCCAGAAACAGAAGAAATCCCAAATCAGAAAATGCCTCCCTCGCTTTCCCTTCGTATTCGCACATTCCGCAAAGTGCCAGCAGAAATACCTTTAACTGGCTTTTCTGGAGATCTCAGACCAAGTCTGAGCTCCTCTGAATCCTGGAGAGGTTCCTGGGCTGCCACCCCAGCCGTTCCGCTGAGCCGTGAGTGGCCTCCAAAAACCTTGATTTGTCCCTTTTAATTGCAGACCTGGCTCCCAGGCTCCACCTCTGAACATTCCTTTTGGAAAGGAGCCAGAGGGCAAACCCAGCACCAGTACCTTTCCCAGTATGAAATTCAGAAGAAATGGAAGCCCTGTTGCAGCGTCCCCTCCACAAAAGGTGGCGGGGCGGGGAGTGTAAAACTAAGGCACAAAACCCTTTAAAGTCTATTTTAATCCTAACTTATTCGGCTTGGTCAAACAGCAGTCATTCCAATGGAATGCAGGCTTGTCCTCCACAAAGGTTTAATGTTTCTAAAATAAATGTCAGGACATGCTAAGACATCAGATTTCTACTATTTTTACTATGGAGTACCTGCCCATTCAACAGTCATTGTCCTAGTTTAACCAAATCAAAATAAATTAAAAAGAACCACAAAAGAAGGGAGTTTAGTGACTCATCACATTATTCTTCATTAGGAAAGCAGAATAATGCAAAAATCTCATCACTTTTAGAAACTCCCATCCGACTGAATGTGCATTTAACAAACCTAAAACATAAGCCTCAAGTAACTACTACTTGCCTGTTGTTTGGATGCCAAGGATTTGTAACTCTGCAAATTGAACCCGGCACTGAATTTCTTACAGAAGCTCTAAGTTTTGCGTCTTCAAAGCCCCAAACCACAGGTATTTCTAAGTGCGGAAACCAGAGATGTAATCTCTGCTTTGGTTGCTAAGTTTCTACAGACTTCTTTGGAAAGAGAACCTCGATTTCAAGCACCACGTAAAGAACTCTGGTCCTGCAAGGTTCCAGACCTACTGAGACACAGTTTTATTCCCCTTGTACAACGTAATACGCTTTATGAAACAAATCAATCACATCAGATACACCAAACCACTCAACCCAGAGAGCAAAGACATTTCAAGCAGGGCCCATAAAAACCCATTCCATGTAAAATAAGTGTATTTTATTGATGATAGTGATTCCTTTTGTTGTATCTCTCATCTGCCCGCTCACCAAATTATCTCTAGACACAGATTAAAATGACAAGAGACAGATTTCCTGATCACCACCAACGAATATCCTTGATCTATGGTCTCAAGATCTACTCAAGAATGCTGTCTGTTTTCTTTTTCATATGCGGTGATGCCAGAAAATAAATAGGAAAGGAAGATGAAACATTCAAAAAGATTTAGTGTTTATTACTTGGTTTTCTCTTGTACAAATGAAGTTTAACAGCGGGCAGGAGGAGGCACCAAGTCTCCTTAACTCTGATGATTCCACGTTCAACTGATTGGAATCGTGTCTTTCTAGTGGAATTTGAAGTATAGTGCAGAGATACAAGCGGTGGAAGGAACGAGCAGATGGGAACCTGCTCCTACAGCAAGAACCTTCTAGAAGGAAACAACCCACACGCCACCTCCCACCTGCAGGACGCTGCTCTGGGAGCATCATTGGACAAAGACACCAACCACAACGTTTTAAAAGCATTTGACATGTTAAACTGAGCTTCCTTTCAGTTTAAATAGCAGGCGACTACCAGGGTGCAATGGACAAATGGACACAGTGAGGGCAGCAATGACTCTTCAGCTCCATCTCCCCACACTGTGGGGGAACCAGTTGCCAAACAAGACTATTTTTAAGTCATGTATAAATCACATTTAAAGCGTGTAAATACATAAATCTTACTTTTAAACGTGATACAATTTATTATTATTATTTTTTTAATATTTAACGTCACCTTCATCTCAGCTCTCACAGGTTTTTGGGGAATATAAAGTGGTAAAAGTGATGTACATCAGTAGTTGAGTCCAGACTGATCATCACTGTCCTAAACTTCAGCTTTCTATTCAGCACAAATGAGAAGAGTTCTCATTTCCTGAAGATAATAAATATCATACATGAGGGTTTTTTGTTCTCAATGAAAACTGGTACCACTTAACACCTTTTCTGAGCGTATGATATACAACCGAAATGGAGAAATAAACTGAGTCAATGATACTGTTAAGCATCATTCTTAATTTTCTCAGCGCTGGGGAACACTGGGAATCATCCTCCATAAGTGCTCTTGTGTTGCTCATAATCACATAATCATTACGAATTAATTAAAATATTTGGAAATTTTGATATACATCAATACTAAGAAATAATTGATGAAGTTATGTATAATTGTTTAGTTTCTTACTTACAATACATCTATTATTAGTTAAATATAAACTCAGCACTCTGCTTCTAAACAATGTATTACTTAATCTGCCTTCTTTTCATGCACAAAGATCTAAAACTTGAAGAATATCCCCTCGTTTTGCAGATATCAGAAGCATTTATCAATTGGTTAATGATGGGTGCGTCTTTTGTAACTTAACCACAATATGCATGAATTTGGCAGCTTCTCATCACAACAGGCAAAGATTCTTTTAAACAAACCGTAAAACCTCAGTGTGTGTTTGCTCCCAGATTTCTACCTCTCACTTTTTGAGCATGACGTTAATATTTAACCTAAAATGAGAAGGTTAAAACCAGACTTACTCGCACATCGGTAGCGTCTCCGTGGCGGATGATGCTGGCCCACGTTGTGGGTTCGCTGCTGTTTTCGAAGTAGTGAAAGACCTTCAAGACCCGTTCCATGGCCCCCGGGGAGCGCTCCAGCCCGCTGCTCAGGTGGCTCTTGGCGCTTGAGCTGGGTGTGTGGTTCAAGTTGGGATCAAGGTAAGCTGCCGCCATGGTTTTGCTGGATGCTAGGTATCTGTCATATTCTGCAGAAGGGCAAGAAAGAAACACATTCATTTTAGTTGGATATGAATCTTTGAGCGGTTCGTACAAAGCGTTCACTGGAAAGCCATAAAGACGCATTTTTAAGGGGCGTTTAGTTGCCTTGGAGTCACCTCTTAAAACAGTTATATACCTACAAACCCATTAGCAGAGAAGCTACAAACCCCTTCAGCAAGTGATCCACAATTCGACACCACAATCATTACGAAAAGCGCTATTTTTGGCAAGAATTCTTCCTTTAGTTTCTCAATGACTTAACACAGATGGGGCTGCAAAAGCCTTTAGGTCAGACCAGCACCTTCTGCAGCCCTAAAATCCCCCAAATCTGCTTCTGGTTCTTTAAAGATCAACCAGGGCAACTCTGACAGCCCAAGCAGCAAACTGAAGCCTTTCCACCAGCATCACGCTCTCCTGTTTAATGACTTTGTCACATCACTTGTTTTGTGCTATTTTGGGAGCCAGTGAGACCCCAAAGCACCCCGAGCTAAATCAATCATTCACTGAGGAAGAACATCACTATCCCTCCTCTTATCAAAGAATAAATACGGGGCTAAATTTTATCATCCACCAGCCCGGTTTCCAAATTATTGCCAAGGCCGGTGACCGCACTATGAATGTGCATCTCATAGAAAAACAAAACAAAACTAATTGCCTCTTGGCTACTGCTGCAAATTAACACAAGCAGATGGTGTCTGAGAAAGCAATGCAGTGAAAAAGAGCAAATCCTAAATAGCTCTTCCCAAGCATCATTCCAGGCTGAGGGTGGAGAAAGGGAGAAGCTCCAGGGCTTGGAGATCTCTGTCCCAACGCAGTTCTGGAGCCCTTAAAAATATAAGAAACTTGATCTTTTTGACACAGTGTCTTTCTGGTAGTAAAGTTGGCCTGTGAAAGCGGGTTGAAGAGGAGTGAAGCTCTATAAATTGATGCCTGAGCCTTAGTTTGCTTCAATAGGAAGCAGAAGAGAGACCCACGCTCTAGAACACGGATCTTGATCCTGTGTTCCCTACCTCTGACATTGTTATTTCTGTGCAGAAAGCTCAAAGAGACTTGTTCTGAGATTGGAGATTTTTTTTTGTCCTATGTATATTCGGTTGATCTTACCTACCCTGTTTCCCCAAAAATAAGACCTACCCCAAAAATAAGCCCTAGCGGGATTTTTCAGGATGCTGGAAATAGAAGTCCTACTCCAAAAATAAGGTCAATTTGAAGAGTGTCCAGGCAGCTGTACATGTTTAAAAAATGTATCTTTTGAAGCAAAAATGAAGGTAAGACCCTGTCTTATTTTGGGGGAAACACGGTATATCCAACATGACGGATCTCACTGTGAGCTGTGGTTAGCAGAAGAGGATGTTAAAATGTTGGGGGAATGACAATGAGAGAGGAACAGAAGCTGAAAAATCGTATTGCCTTCCATATTTCCCACTCAAATCCATTTTCTGCCTTCTTTCCATAAGCAGGGGGGTTGCCTTAACCCTTCAGCAGATAAAAGTAACGGTCTTAGTCAAGAGGCCAAGTGAGACTTATGGAGCAAAAGAGAATCATGGGAAGAGCTCTGGGAAGTTGTGAACCTGATTTCCATGAGAACGGAGACCAAAATATCCCAGAACAAAAACCTGTGACTTTGGAAGAAATGGATTTAGAAATACTCTATGCTAAGCTGGAGAAGAGAGAGAAAGGGAGGAGGAAAGGAGGAGGAGGAGGAGGAAAGGAGGAGGAGGAGGAGGAAAGGAGGAGGAGGAGGAGGAAAGATTTAGAAATACTTAATGCTAATTTGTAGAAGAGAGGGGCAAGGAAGGAGAGGGGCAAGGAAGGAGAGGGGCAAGGAAGGAGAGGGGCAAGGAAGGAGAGGGGCAAGGAAGGAGAGGGGCAAGGAAGGAGAGGGGCAAGGAAGGAGAGGGGCAAGGAAGGAGAGGGGCAAGGAGAGCTGGTGGTCAGGTACAGAAGACACCATCTCCCCTCCAGCAGCAGCCACACCAGGTCACCAGTCCTGTAAACCATGAGCTCAGCCAACAGGAATCCAGCACCAGCAATATCACGGCCTGAAATCTTCAGCCTGTAGATTAACATCGTTTGCTAGAGGCTAAAACCCGGATGATGTGATTCAGACCCACAAGATAAAGGGGAAACAAACAGCTCATCTGTGCAGGTGTCTTCACCTCTTGAGTAAATGGTTGAATTGCATTCACCCAACAGAACTTGAAGTTAAAATGGGCTGTAGTGGGTCAGACAAAAGGCCTCTAATGTCCTGCCCTCAGGGGACATGCAAAGAGGAGACACTTCTCCCAAACATTCCCCTGGAGGGACTTGTCTCACCTGCCAAGTGCTGCCTTAGGCCCCTCTGTCTCAAAGCCCAAACCATTCTAGCTTTCCTACCTTGCTTTACTCTTCCCTTTGCTGGCAATCAATTCAAACGTAATAAGCCAACCTTAGTTAAAACCTTTCCTCATATCCACCCTACACCAAGAGATACAGACCCCAAAATGCCGAAAACTCTTGACACCAAAACCAATCAAACACAAAAAACTCCACAATATGAGGAGATAAGTAATTGAATCCTTCTAAAAGTCATTTGCTGACACATATTCCCCATATTTGATAACTACGTCAGGAACCAAGTCAATATTATGATTTCCAGCACAAACAATCAAAGTTCAAGGTCATGTTTCACTATCAGTTCCAAGTACTTCGAAACTAAATCACTTCCATTAATGAAAGTCAAAAATCATAAAGTACTGCGATTGATAATATAAGAATTTATTAGTAAACCGATAGAAAAGGTAAAGTGAAATATTTTCAATGTCAATGTCCTCAACATCAGTGGTTTGATAATATATTAAAAATAATAATTAACCCCACACACATACATTAAAAAAACCCCAAACTGTTGTCCATACCAGCAGTGGCAGAGGCCAACACACCGGTCTTAAAAAGTCCATGGGAAAAGGCACCAACCTGTAATTATTACAATGGGACTTCATATTGTCCTTTGTAGGTACAATTAAGTCTAAAAATGTTGCCCAACCTCCATATTCTGATCCCCATCTCCAGACTGAAAGCATCAACATCTACGAAATAACGGCCCTTCTCATTGCATTGCCACAAAATAACTTCCATCTCACTTCAAACCTATAAAAATCAATATAAATATATATAGGAGACTTCCACCCTGTAAGAAAACAGTCACAGTGGCTCTATTATTCACTCTTCTGGGTAATACTTGCTATGGCTACACTCCAAAATACATTGATTTCTCTTGCTGCTCCTCTCTAACCCCTCGTGGTCAGCTGTTCCCTCCCTTTCCTCCAGACATATATGTATTTAAGTACAAGAACTGCAGTTATTGCATTTCTAAAAGCACTCAGGTCAAAGTATAAAGCAGCCTGGCCAGACACATTAAAACAATTTCTAAAGTGAGTCATTAGTATCTACTTTAGCCTAAATTGGCACATCAAACATTTCACCATATGGACACCAAGTGGAAGAATGGGTTGGGACGGCAACTCCTCTCAACATTTATTTTACCCCATTTATTTCAATACAGTTCAAAGCAGAAATGTATAGTTTAGCATTCTTTGTGGAGTTAAGTATTTTAGAAATACACTACAAAATCAAAATGAAAAGATAAAACGCAGAACACAGTTGAAATAAGTTTAGAAATGCAAGCTGCGAACATGGGAAATTTGAGTTCAATGATATCAATGTTTTAGGAGATTAAACATCCAGGGGAGAATGAAGGAGGAATTTGGAGAAAGCACAAATTACAAGACCTGTATGAATCAAAGCAAATCGGGAATGTGGGGCCTATTAAACACAAGGCAAGCGTATCTCAGCAAAAATCAATTAATAAATGCATATATGACCCAAACAAATTGAACAAGGGCACATTCTATGTACAGCTACTATTGATGCTGTCTTGAGGACTCGCCCGTTGCTTTCACCAAGTGCTACCCAGAGAAACAGGAGCCCAATATTAATATTTGGGTAGCACAACACCTTGGCATGAAGAGAGAGAGACAAGTTTCAGGGTATCGACAATCGGCCAAACTATTTGTACTGTCAAGCAGCAAATCACATTCACCAAGACGTCTCGCACGTTGTTGTCCATGCTGCGATATCCCAAACAGCTCCCGTCCTGCCCACCGAGAATCCCACAGGTTTCAGTCCTGATGTAACTTAAACACTCAGTTTAACCCAAATTTACTGTGACATCGCATAACTTGCGCTACCAGCAACTCCCTTGGGAGTTGGCACCAATTTCTGGTTTTAATATTAAAAAAATTAATGAGGAAACCTTTTTGGAATATAAGAAAATCAATGTCTGTATATGCTTTAATTAGAACAAGGTATCGAACTAGATACTTCAAATAAAAATTCCTTATTTCTAAAATAAATAAGGTTACAATTCCATTTTGAAGTTGCACCACTGGTTGGCAGCAGCCCTATTTAGGACCATCAAAACAAGAGGGTGAATAAGCCACACAAATTCAAATGATCTTGTTCTAATACCTGCTCTATGGAAACCCTACGCAACGCCACACCAAGCCCTACGCAACGCCACACCAAGCCCTACGCAACGCCAAGTCTTCTTCTAAACAGGTTTAGAAGTCTCAAATAGAAGCACTGAGTGGATCCCGTCCTTTTGGGATACTAAAAGCAAAAAATAAATTGGAGCTGGTGAGAAAGCAAGAGTGTTACTCAGAAATTAAGAACTAGGAATGTCTGAACTGTTATAAAATGTTATAAAAAGGGATTCAGGTTACACACTATCACAGCTTAACACAGTTGGGTTTGGTTACCATTTGACTTTAAACCTTTCCTAGTTTTAGATTACTGAATAATTCTATTATCTCAAACATTTCAAAACATCCAACTCTGGAGGCTTTTAATTTTTGAACTCTTTAATACAGTTTTAACAGTATTTGTGTTATCCCTGTTTCTCATGAAAACCACAAGCAGACCTCAGATAAAAGGCACTTAAGTGCTGGAGGGGAACGATCATGTTGTGCTGCATCACAATGGCCTTTTACAAAAACCAATGACCTGTCAAAAGTTTTTACTTAAGTCTATTCTGGCTCAAGTGTTTTGCAAAGCCAGTGATTACAGCCCCTGGTGTATAGGAAGAAATGAAGAACAAAGGACGTACCAAGTGTCTCCTTCCACCCCCATGTAAGATCCTGAAGAGCAAATTGTGATGCTCCCTTGGATGCCCTGAGGAATCAAAGCTCCTCAAAAGCTTAAGATTCAATGCAGTGTTTGAGGATCTAAACACCAGGTACATCATTCTTTAGCTTGGCATTTGTCTCTCCTAAAGTCTCCATCTACTGCACCCAAAGACAGAAGAGTAAGCAGAATTAGTTCAATTAAAAAGAAAAGAAGCAATATCTTCTCAAATAGGACATTTAATCTAACAGTCAAGTCAAAGGCGTAATGCCTGGTGAGAAATCAGTTGGTGGCCTCCAGGGTTTGTGTACACACAAGATTATAAATGAGGATCCATCATGAACTGGCTGGAGGGTTGTGATCAACAGTGCAGAGTCTGGTTGGAAACCTGTAGTTCACGGGGCTCCCCAGGGGTCAGCAATGGATCCAGTCCTGGTCAAGATGTCCATCAGTGACCTGGATGAAGAGACCAAGTGCACCCTCTGCCAGTTTCCTGATGACACCAAGCTGGGAGGAAGGGCTGACGCACCAGAGGCTGTGCTGACATCCAGAGACCTGGACAGGCTGGACCTGACAGAGAAGAACCTGACGAAGTTCAACAAGGGCAAGTGTAGGGTCCTGTAATTGGGCAGGAACAACCCCAGGCACCAGTACAGGTTGGGGTGGACCTGCTGGAAAACAGCTCTGCAGAGAAGGACCTCGAGTTCTGGTGGACAACAGGCTGACCATGAACCAACAATGTGCCCTTGTGGCCAAGAGGCCAATGGTACCTGGGGTGCATTAGGAGGAGTGTGAGCAGCAGGTCAGGGAGGTTGTTCCTCCCCCTCTGCTCTGCCCTGGTGAGGCCACATCTGGAGTTCTGTGTCCAGTTCTGGGCTCCCCAGCTTAAGAAGGACAAGGAATTACTGGAGAGAGTCCAGCAGTGGGCTACAAAGATGATGAGGGGCCTAGAACATCTTAGGAGAGACAGAGAGCTGGGGCTGTTCAGCCTGGAGAAGAGAAGCTGAGAGGGGAGCTCATCAATGTCTATCAATATCTCCAGGGTGGGTGTCAAGAGGATGGACCAGACTCTGTTCACTGGTTCCCAACGACAGGATGAGGGGCAAAGGGCACAGACTGAAGCACAGGAGGTTCCATCTGAATATGAGGAGAAACTTCTTTCCTTTGAGGTGCCAGAGCCTGGCCCAGGCTGCCCAGAGAGGTTGTGGAGTCTCCTTCTCTGCAGACATTCAGACCCACCTGGACACCTTCCTGTGTGATCTGCTCTGGTGAACCTGCTTTAGCAGGTGGGTTGGACTGGATGATCTCCAGAGGTCCCTTTCAACCCCAACCAGCCTGTGATTCTGAGGCACAAGTCCAAGCCACCACATATAAATGTAACCACTCCTACATTTATACAGTCCTAAAATTACATTTTGCCTTTTGAAGGCAACCGTGAGGCTGATGTGTCCACCGGTGAAAATGAGTTTGACACCCCTGCTCTACACGATGGTGATCAATAAGTCTCAGTACACTGGTAAAGGCAAACTAGGAGTAGACAGATATAAATATTTTATGGTTTCTATTAAAACAGAAACCTAACGCACTTGATATAACCTTGAAAAGGCAATTTGAAATTCTTAATCCACTCAAAACAGTGCATCAGGGCCCCTTCCACATGTCTGCAGTCATTACCAATGATTCTATATTGCTTTGTGGTTTAATAAGATGTATGGATTCACCAAATTTGAGCGATTTTCTTAAATTTGAGTCCAAAATGGGTTGTAAAGCGGCGGAGACAACTTGCAACATGAAGAACACAATTGGCCCAGGAACTGCTGATGAACGTACGGTGCGGTGGTGGTGGTGGTGGTGGTGGTTCAAGTTTTGCAAAGGAGATAAGAGTCTTGAAGATGAGGAGCACAGTGGCCACCACGGGAAGGTGACAGTGACCAATGAGAGCAATCATCGATGATGATCCTCTTACAACTACAGGAGAAGTTGCCCAAGAACTCAACATTGACCATTCTAAGGTCATGTGGCATTTGAATCAAATTGGAAAGGTCCAAAAACTCCAGAAGTGAGCTCCTCAGGAGCCGACCAAAAATATCATCGTTCAAAGTATCATCTTATCTTACTCTACACAATAATAACGAGTCATTTCTCAATCGGATTGTGATGTGCAACGAAAAGTGGACTTTATGCGACAACCAACGACGACCAGCTCAGTGGATGGACTGAGAACATCCAAAGCACTTCCCAAGGCCAAACACGCACCAACAAAAGGTCACGGTCACTGTTGGGTGCTCGTCTGATCTGCTACAGCTTTCTGAATTGTGGCAAAATCATTCCATCCAGGAAGGATGCTCAGCAAATCAATGAGACGCACCAAGAACTGCAACGCATTGGTCAACAGAAAGGGCCCAATTCTTCTCCATGACAACACCCAACCGCATGTTTCACAACCAACGCTGCAAAAGTAGAACGAATCGGGCTACCAAGTCTTGCCTTGTCTACCTCTCGCCAACCAGTCGCCACTTCATCAAGCACCTCGACAGCTTTTTGCAGCAAAAACGCTCCCGCAACCAGCAGGATGCAGAAAATGCTTCCCAAGAGTTCACTGAATCCCCAAGCACGGGTTTTTACGCTACAGGAATGAACAAACCTATTTCTCGTTGGCACAAACGTGTTGATTTTAATGGCTCCTATTCTGATGAATAAAGATGTGTTTGAGCCTGGTTACAAGGCTGAGGGAACTGGGGCTCTGGAGCTTGGAGAAGAGGAGACTGAGGGGTGACCTCATTCATGTTTACAGATATAGAAAGGGTGAGTGTCAGGAGGATGGAGCCAGGCTCTTCTCGGTGACAACCAATGATAGGACAAAGGACAATGGGTACAAACTGGAACACAGGAGGTTCCACTTAAATTTGAGAAGAAACTTCTTCATGGTGAGGGTGTCAGAGCCTGGCCCAGGCTGCCCAGGGAGGTTGTGGAGTCTCCTTCTCTGCAGACATTCAAACCCGCCTGGACACCTTCCTGTGGAACCTCAGCTGGGTGTTCCTGCTCCATGGGGGGATTGCACTGGATGAGCTTTCCAGGTCCCTTCCAACCCCTGACATTCTGGGATTCTGTGACTACACAACCCCAAAAATCACCCAAACCAACACCAGTAGGAAACAGCAGAGATTAAAGAAGGCAAAATCCATTTGGTTCAAATACCATCATCAACCTTTTTTTCCCCCTCTTCCTTTCAAGCCGTTTATCAACTATTAGCTGGTAGAAGAAATCAACAGCAAAGTCAATGATCCTGTTAAGGGTCATTCTTTATTTTACCAGAGCTGGGGAACACCAAGGATCATCCTCCATAAGTGCTGGATGCTCCTGAGTTGCTTTTATTCACATAATTATTACACATACATTACAATTTTTGAAAATTCTGACATACATCTATACTAAGAAATAATTGCTGATGTTCAGTATAATTGTTTAGTTTCTTACTTACAATACATCTATTATTACTTAAATATAAGCTACACACTCTGCTTCTAAACAATGTATTACTTAATCTGCCTCCTTTTCATACAGAAAGATCTAAAACTTGAAGAATATCCCCTCGTTTTCAGGTGGTCAGAAGCATTTATCAAATGGTTAATGATTGGTATGTCTTTTGTAACTTAATCACACTATACATTAATCTAGCAGCTTCTCTTCAGTTTCATCAACTAAGTGGGCAGATTCACTAAAGAAACCAAGAATTGTCGATAATATACTGAAACAGCACAGAGAAATATCCAGTAAGTGTCAGAATGGACAGAAGGAGGAAAAAACATGAAGAAAACACTTAATACCCTCATGGCAGCGACTGAACTTTCCTGGTTTGAAGATGAGAATCCGGCTTCATGGTTGAAATAGGGCTCAACAGTTCCAGTGTCTCACCCACCTCATCACAGAGAATCTTCCTGATCCACAAATACATATATATATATGTTTAATAACAAAGCTGAGCAGGTCTTTTGGTCACTGCCAGACCTATAGAATCTATACTCCCTACCCAGCAAATTAAATTAAAAATGGAAACTTCACATGTGTTACATCTTAATCATGAAAACATTTTTACAGTAGTGGCTTTGCTGAACTTAAACTTTTTGTTTCTATACAAGACTTTCAAAGATTGTATATAACAGGTCTCAGGCATATATTAATTGCTCATCATTAATGTAAGATTATTCCTGTATTTCCTGTCAGTGGAGCAGCATTAAAAATTCATCTTACTGTGATTTGAAGTGTTTGTAAATTGGACAATTATGGCTCCTCTGGTATCCAGCGTTCTGAGATACAACTACCTCCTAAAAATAAAGAAATAATACAAGAAAGAACAACACAAACACAAAATCCCTACATAATGCTGTATTTTGCAACATGTAGTTCGATGGTATTATAAAATGTACACCAAGGAAGAATAACAAGGTGCGGAAAGTGTATTTGCCAACTACTGAACACATTCATGTATCAGAACTTCCTACCTCTAGAAATTGTTACCATTGAACGTTGTGGCACCTCCTGGGTTCCAATGGTCTAAATATTGAGTTTCACTCCAAACAGTCACAAGTTCCATTTGTTTGGGAGCAGAGCGTTTACACCAGATTAGACAGTTTGTTCTGGTACTAGAGAAGGTTTTATCATTTGCTACATTCCTACCAAGGAAATTCTGACTGCCAAGAATTTGGATGGCGGTAGAAGGTGATGAAATTCCCAGGGAACAGGAGAGACAAGTAAAGCTCGTTAGCACCTGATACAAAGCACCTGTAATTAGCACCAAAATCAACAGAGCCTCTGATAGCTCATTATCATGGCACCATCTACAAATCTCCAGCCAGGGACTGGAATTTCAAGAGGTGGTAGAAGCACCACGTTACCTGTTAAAAGCAACTTCTTGGCCAGAGCCCATTTGAACACACCATAGAACAAGCAGCTGCAATGGAGCGTAAAGGAAAAAGGTTAATTGAAATATGTCTGGTGCAGTCCATGGCAGCACAAACACACCTCACCCCTAATTATCTCCCATAGTCTGTAAATGTCAAAGTATGGGTTTTAAAGAGTGAAACATGATTCCATTACATTTTAATCACCAAGCGACGTGGGTTTCATAAATGACAGGTATTCAAAGAGAAAAGCTCATTTAAAACACAGTTATATTCCTCTGTCAAAGACAACACTATTCTGAGAAAAAATGGACATGAAAAATTGGGATCACAGAATCACAGAATGGACTGGGTTGGAAAAGCCCTCAGAGATCATCCAGTCCAACCCTTGGTCCAACTCCAGTCCATTGACCAGATCATGGCACTAAGGGCCATGGCCAATCTCAGCTTAAAAACCTCCAGGGCCGGTGAGTCCAGCACCTCCCTGGGCAGCCATTCCAATGCCTGACCACTCTCTCTGCAAAGAATTGCTTGCTAATCTCCAGCCTCAATTTCCCCTGGCAGAGTTGAAGCCCATGGCCCCTTGTCCTATTGCTGACTGCCTGGGAGAAGAGCCCAATCCCCCCCTGGCTAGAACTGCCCTTCAGGTAGTTCTAGAGAGTGCTGAGCTCACCTCTAAGCCTCCTCTTCTCCAGACTGAACAAGCCCAGCTCCCTCAGCCTCTCCCCATAGGGCTTGTGTTCCAGTCCCTTCCCCAGTCTTGTTGCTCTTCTCTGGACCCGCTCCAGCACTTCAATCTCAAGATGCAGATGCAAAGAGTGAGAAGATGAGATTTTCAGGCTTCCAGAACAGTTTTGTTCTACCTGGGCGACAAGGAACGGTCCTTGTGGGCCACAGTGTATATATCTGTATGTATATCTGTATCTATCTGCTGCTGGGGTCTGGTAGGTGTGATGCCAACATTCCTGCCACACAAAAGTAAAATTTGAGACATTAGGAGTTAATAAAGATTTGCTCTGAAGAAATAAGCTGCAGGTTATTTTCACACTCCAGAAGGAAATGAGTTTTCCCATTTTCACTATATTTTGGTACTACAACCAGAGTTCAGAATGATGAGACACCGTGCTTTACTCTACCCTTTCAAATAAAGACCAGCCCCTAAACACCCCCAAGGCACCATCTTTCATTTACAGCATTTCACTGACACATTTAGAAAACATTAAGAGCAGCTAATTCTGATTCATTAATGCGCAACATTAATTCCTCACTTAAGGAGTCAGTTAATAGGGACTGAAAACGTTTTACAGCAGAAAAATGTACCTTGTTAAAGGCAGAAAGTTGCGTGTTTTCAAGATTTCTTCACTGAGGTTTCCTCCCCTTAAACCTGAGCCTGGTATTTTTTAAGCCTCACAACCGAATATCCTTCATTCTTTTAATTAGCCCAAAGAAACTCGCAGCTCAAATGTTTCAGAGACAGAGACAACTGCTACCAACCCTGAACAAAAACTTGCTTCGTTTTGATTTACTTCGTATTTATCATGTAGTAGGTCATTTGTTAAAAACATTCCTTATCCATTTTCCCTTGCACGCAGCAATTATTCAATATATTCATCAATGATTTGGATGAGGGAATAGAGTGACTGTCAGCAAGTTTGCTGGTGACACCAAGCTGGGAGGAGTGGCTGACACGGCAGGGGCTGTGCTGCCATCAGAGACCTGGACAGGCTGGAGAGTTGGGCGGGGAAACATTGAATGAAATAGAACAAGGGCAAGTGTAGAGTCTTGAATCTGGGCAGGAACAACCCCAGGTTCCAGTGTAAGCTGGGGAATGACCTATTAGAGAGCAGTGTAGGGGAAAGGGACCTGGGGGTCCTGGGGACAGCAGGGTGAGCATGAGCCAGCACTGGGCCCTTGTGGCCAGGAAGGCCAATGGTACCTGGGGTGGGTTAGAAGGGGGTGGTCAGTAGGTCAGAGAGGTTCTCCTGCCCCTCTACTCTGCCCTGGGGAGACCACACCTGGAATATTGTGTCCAGTTGTGGCCCCTCAGTTCCAGAAGGACAGGGAACTGCTGGAGAGAGTCCAGCGCAGGGCAACAAAGATGCTGAAGGGAGTGGAGCATCTCCCGTGTGAGGAAAGGCTGAGGGAGCTGGGGCTCTGGAGCTGGAGAAGAGGAGACTGAGGGGTGACTAACTAAACACATAGGAAATATTATACATATAACTAAATTCCCATCTCATCCCCACTGGTATCTCTTACTGTCACCGCTCCCTTGCAGAACAGACCAGACACCAAAGTAGCTTTAACTACTTTCCCTTCCAATTTTAGGAAATAAGCAATTTGGAATCAAAGAGATTTCAGAGTTTTATTTCAGAGCAAACAAGAACTTGGATAAATCTTTGTTCAGAAGATGACCTGATGGAAGGTTTATCACCTTTATTAGGTATTAAATTAAATTAGCAGGTGGGCACTGTCATAGCAAGTGCTGGTGTTCCTACCAATACCTTGATTTTCCTCATTGAGATATAGTGTATTTAAACTGTACAAACATATCACATCCAGAGCTCTGAAAATAAGCTAGATGAGAGCAAAACTCCCTATGAATTCTTCCTGCATCTCCAGAATGACGGAAGTTATTTAAAATTGTGTTTACATGTGCAAACTTGCTGCTTTTGGCACCACGTCCGACACTGCTGGACACCTTGTCGCAGTAAAATTAGATCAGTGCATCCAAACCCAGCAAGATGTGGGTTCGATATCACAGCAAACCAGAATCTACACAACTCTAAACAATACAACCCGAGGGAATGGCAGGAAGATGTGCCGGGGAGGTTCAAGTTGGACATTAGGAAAAGGTTCTTCACCCAAAGGGTGGTGGAGCATTAAAACGAGGCGTCTTTCATTAACAGGCTCATTTTTAAATCTACAAAACTTCAAATACCTGAACTTCTAGACTATGAAATCACCTTTCACAGGGTTTTTTTTTTCTATTGCTGATTTCTGTGTGAACTGTGGGGTTCTGTCCTGTGCAAGGACAGCAGTTGGACTCAGTGATCCTTGGGGGACCCTTCCAGCTCAGGACATTCTATAATTCTATGAACTCCCAAAATGACTTTGGAAGAAAGAACAAGTGATGGACTTCACTGATTATGCCTTGTATCAATTAATATGTATTGTATACATAAAAAATTACATATTTGTATATTATAGAAAAATAGTGTGTGTATATATAACAACAGAAGCAACGCGGCTGAAGGAACCTGGTAGCAATATCATGAAGGTGCAAATCCCTTATTTGATGGGAAGAACAGGAACGGTGCGCTGATGATCTCCTACCTATGTACAGGAAAATCCCAGGCATAAAGTTCTCCCATTACCCCTGAAGTAAAAAAACCCTTAGTATTACAAAATATAGATTTAGAAACACATCAAGAAAAACCTCCCTTCAGTTGCTACAAAACAGCTGATGGGCATCGCTGCTCTTGGCCCACCCTGCACCGGGACACTGTGCTGAACAGCTTGGGGTGCAAATCACCCATTTCTTCACCATTCAAATGATAAAAGTGGGATTTGAATTGGCATGGCCATGAGGTTGAGAACAGAGACACAAGGGAATAGAGGGAATAAAGTGACTGTCAGCAAGTTTGCTGGTGACACCAAGCTGGGAGGAGTGGCTGACACGGCAGGGGCTGTGCTGCCATCAGAGACCTGGACAGGCTGGAGAGCTGGGCGGGGAAACATTGAATGAAATAGAACAAGGGCAAGTGTAGAGTCTTGAATCTGGGCAGGAACAACCCCAGGTTCCAGTGTAAGTTGGGGAATGACCTATTAGAGAGCAGTGTAGGGGAAAGGGACCTGGGGGTCCTGGGGACAGCAGGGTCACCATGAGCCAGCACTGGGCCCTTGTGGCCAGGAAGGCCAATGGTACCTGGGGTGGATTAGAAGGGGGTGGTCAGTAGGTCAGAGAGGTTCTCCTGCCCCTCTGCTCTGCCCTGGGGAGACCACACCTGGAATATTGTGTCCAGCTGTGGCCCCTCAGTTCCAGAAGGACAGGGAACTGCTGGAGAGAGTCCAGCGCAGGGCAACAAAGATGCTGAAGGGAGTGGAGCATCTCCCGTGTGAGGAAAGGCTGAGGGAGCTGGGGCTCTGGAGCTGGAGAAGAGGAGACTGAGGGGTGACTAACTAAACACATAGTAAAACACATAGTGTGTATATATATATATATATATATATATAAACACATAGTATATATATAGATATATATATGTATAAAACTAAATTCCCATCTCATCCCCACTGGTATCTCTTACTGTGACCACTTCCCTTGCAGAACAGACCAGACACTGAAGCAGCTTTAACTACTTTCCCTTCCAATTTTAGGAAATAAGCAATTTGGGAGCAAAGAGATTTCAGAGTTTTATTTCAGAGCAAACAACAACTTTCCTGGCGGAAAGTGCACTGGTGGGGGGATTGCACTGGATGAGCTTTCCAGGTCCCTTCCAACCCCTGACATTCTGGGATTCTGTGAACTCCCTGTCCTCTGGGAAAGGGTTGGGATGGAACCCACAGCACGCTGTCACTTCCATTTGACAAGGTACAGCCACACACAACCATCAATCACAGACCTTTATTCGAGTGATTCACGGCCACTGCAATCAAACACCTGAACGGACAAAAAGCTGCTGTTCCGAGTTGACTGGCAATTCCAGTTTTCTGGGAACCAGTCGCTATGATCAAATTGAAAAGGTTGTTCTACTCTAAAGTATCTTTGTTGCAATTCTTCAGTTTTATCTTCACCAACCATCGCCTCACAGAGCAGACAAAACCCCCTTTGAGTCGAACACGGGTGGATTTCAGGAGTACGATTCCTATGAGTATCTCCCCATAACAGCAAGGACAACAGATCATTGCTGAGTTGCAAACGTAAGAGCAGAAAACCTACGAGAAGAGCTTAAATCTTATTGCCCCTTATCTTCTAAAGCTTCAGGAATATACCCAGTTCCTTCCCATCCTCCTCCCTAGAAAAGAAAAGACTTAACAGGACTTCACACCATCACTCACCCTGCAACAACTCGTGATGAAAATGTTCTCGCTATATGGTTATTGAAGGAGAAAACGTAACCGGTATGGGAATCCATCACCAAATAATGGCAATAGAGTCATTAGTCCAGCTTTGTCAACAAGTAGTGTTTAAATGAAGAGAAGTCTGGGTTTACTGACAGTTTTAGGTAGATAATGAAATTCTTATAGGAATTAAGGAATTAAGAAGAAAAAAGCATGCAATGAAAGTCGCTCCTGTTCTTTAATCATTAGCGTTCCAGACAATGAAGATGATCCGCATCTTCTAGAGGTTGAGGAGCTAAAACTTCCTATGTTTGGGACACATTTAGAATTATTGTATCCACAACCTCTTCCAATTCGGAAAGGAAACCACCACATCCCAAGGACCAACTCAGCAAACGCAAGATGAACCATCAAACATCAGATGGAGACTTAGGCCATGGAACAAGCTGCTTCTCCTTAGGAGTTTCCTCAATAAAACAAGGGACAAGATTTAATTTGCGGATGAGTCAATAAAAGAGAAATCAAGCTATGAGTGCTTTGTTTTACAGACCTCAAATCACTATGAGGGAAAGATTATCTTGGAAGCAGCGACGGTGCTCGTGGAAATAAGCAAAGGCACAAACCTTGGTTATCAAATGAAAAAAGCGGAGTTTGTTAACAGATTAATTTTCAATGAAACGACTCAGTAGGATTTACTTTTCGTAATATCTTTGCTAAGCTACGTTCAGTATCAGGAGAGGAAAATCCAACCGCCTTCCTGTGTCAGTAAATCAAGAGTCACGTCAACAGCGAACCCCAAAACCTCCGCAATCCTGGTGGAAATCAACTGGCACCGTTACCCCCCAGCACAGGTGAGACAGCAGATATTACAGTGATTCATTATTCTGCGAGATGATGAAATCTTCACGAATGCCACAACAGTTTTATAAGCGCTATAATTAAATACGTTTAGGATGTGCTGTACTTAGGCTTGGGTTAGAACCACGTTTACAAAGACGTTTCCTTGTGTCTGTCATGTTCGTAGCTTGCACAGGCTTGCCCACTGTAATGGGATCAAATTAATCCAAAAAGTCTCCACTTTTTAATAGATTTTCATTAACAAATCCACGTCCAGTCATGAATTTAAGGAAACTAGTGAGGCTGTTTTCAGGTTAATAATTAATGTAAGCTACACACTCTTTGCTGACACACCAACATTTTTACAAGACGTCAATTTGCAACTATTTTGTTCAAGCAACACTTCAAGTGGAAGGATTATACAAGCTGATATATTTCTCACAAATGTAAAAGCAGTCAGAAAAGCTTCTTTCACTGCAATAACCCTTCCAATAAAAACTGTACATGAAGATCAACTTGCCCAATGAATTGTGGCCATTAAAAATGCAGAAACAGGTAAGGGATCATCTTCACTATCTACGGATGCTAATTTGGAAATACTGCAATTGTTGCCAAATTGATGGGGTAGGGAAAACTATGCTCTGTGTGTGTGCATGTACACATCTGTATGTATGTGTTATATAGAAAATACACGCACAACGTGACTTCTGATTGAAGCTTTCGACTATAAACTGAATAGGGCCACAAAGTCCTGTTTGACTTCTCAGCAAAATCCAGTTTCACTCATTCAACCTTCTTTAAAACAACTTTGCTCTTGAGCCTTTTCCTAAGGCAGCTTCACAAAGGTATTTAAAACACTTTGTTTTCCTCGCGTAAGTTTTGGTTCTTCCCAGGCTGGGTCATTCCAGGTGCTCCAATTGATAAGATCACCAATCTCCATTACACCAAATGCTCCCCCAGAGCTTCAAACAATCGCTTTTCCTTTGTTTTTGGTCAAAATATCTCCAGCTCCATCTTCTATTCCAGTAATCTTTGAATAAGACACTAATCACCCTCATGGAAATGCATCAGTACTCTCAGCGCTGCGTATTTCCTATACATTTGGAAGAATATCAAGGGAAGAAATGGATTGAAATAACAGACACCGTAAATCTCACAGCTTAAGAAGCCGCTAAGTCAAGTTTAACGAAAGTTGTGACAAATCTGTGGTTTGGATGGAAAGGGCTGATGTGTCACCAACATCAGATTGTCAGAGCAAAACAGCAGAGACTCGTGAGGTGAAGGAAAAACAGCACTGAAATTTGATATATCCAAGTATATTGTTTATAATGGGCAGATCAGCAGCAGGTCCCATCTGAACACATCAGGGTTCATCTGAAGGAAAAACACTTCACTTGGAATTGCCTATCACTATCAAAAAATGTGCAATGAATAGGATGAAACTACATTGTGAAATTTATTCTTTCAATCAAGACAATGTTTTGGACTTAATTTGACTTCATCTTAAGACAGCAGAGATTTTTTCACATTAGTCTGAACGGCTGAATTAAAGAACCGGGATCACCCTTCGCTATTCGCATGACGCACACTTCACAACATCACGTCAATTTATTGCCCGTGAATTATTAAACAGAGCTTTCTCCTGCAAGATAATTCAAGAAACTTCCTCCTATGCAGGGTGGATAATTCGCAGTTCCACAGCAGAGCTGCCCAGCTACCCTGACCTGCTCCCTTGACATTTCTTCCACTGGGTTATCTCATAAACTTCAACGGGAAACTCAGGAAAAAAGGCCACTTGCAAAACTATCGTCATTGCACAGCTGGTGTGATTTGGTACGGAAATATAAGGTGAAATTTAGGCAACTGAAGCACTCTCTGGTCTGCTGTTACAGTCAGGAAAAATAAAACCCATTTCACTATGATCCTGGCATGAATTTTCAGTATTTATCTGGAAGAACGTTCTCAGCATCCCCCACAGTTGGAACAGAGCTTGAGGCTGTTTATTCCACAAGATCAAGAGATGTTAAGTTTCAAAGGACTTAAGGGGTGGGGGAAGCAGCCAAAAATACAGGTAATACAGTAATACAGGTTTACTTGCTGAGAAGAAAACCAGTGAACAAAATCCACACTTTCATTTGACACTGAAAATAGTCTCAAATAGCATGCAGATCCAGACTAAATTACCAAGTTCAGCAACATTACTTTAGGACTGACTTTAGCATTAAGGAGGCAACAATCTAGCTTGTATCACATACAGCTTACAGAAACACTTTATAAAGAAAGCAAACCTTATATGTGAACACCGGCTCACCGAAACATCCCAAAGTGTTTCCCAAGAACGCACATAACACACCAGCCGCTCAATCTGCCGCATTCAAATAGACAACAGCCCCCTTTAGAAAGACGTTATAGATAAGAAAACATACACAAAGATCACACTTAAAGATATTTCCAAATGATTCAATAAGTTTTACCAGTTTTTGCTGCAGGTAACACGAAGCTTTAACAGTAAACCCCCAAGAGCCAGAATAAAGCCATCCAGAGCGTTTCTCTCATTAATATATTACCTTTCTTTGACTGCAGATATCTCACAGCCCTTATCAAAGTAGGCCAGAGCCGCTTCATTTCCCTAAGGTTAAGCTGGCGAGTGGTATACGGAGTATTCATCGACTAAGGACCGGCCACCATTCAACGACAAATATAGCACGAGCTATTTCTCATCTGTCCTATTTTTCTTCTTTTTCGGGAGGCTGAGATGCGGCTTTTTTCTCGAAATCACCACAATTGGCAGCTGCGGAGCTGCTGGTGCCTTTGTCCTCTTATGCAACTCCTCGTGTCCCCTTCTCCCCCCAACGGGAATAAAAAGAGATTACGTGGCTGTTCTCTGGTCTGGGACAGAGGGGGCTGGATGAGCCGTCTTCCCTTTTCTTGCTTTTTCTTCCCTGTTTTTGAAAGTTACCCTCTGAGAAGCCCCTTCAGAAGAGCCCAAGAAGGAGCTGAACATCAATTCCACCCAATACTTTTGCTACCACACAGAAACAGGCGTCACTGTCACCCCTTCCCGGCAAACGAGTTTCACTAAAAGCAAAGCTTTGTTTTAGCTTTGCTTCCAGCTGCTGTTACTGTTTTATTAAGTATTATTCCCCAGTGAGCTGACAGATACTAAACTTCATCAGATATTATCAACTGTGCTGCTCAAGCTCTGCGATTTCTTCTTCTTAAGTTATTTCTACTATACGTGCTGCTATAACATCTCAGTGTGTGGCAAACTCTAGTTCAGCCCCAGCGGTTCAGCAAGGTACAAAAAGCACAAAACAAAGTGTTAAATGCTCCTTTGTGCCTCCTCCAAATAACAAGACACTACAATTCTACATAAATTCACTGTTTTTTTCCCAAGATAACTGATCATCAGCTGCGTCTACCAGCTCCTGGTCCTGAGCTGTGTCCCCTGAACTTCTGCCCCTGTCCGTGATCCAACATCTCGGTGACTCAAACTCTGCTGCTGGTTCCTCTTCCAAAAAAGAAAGTGCATTGAAATGAAAGTGAACACGAGCAAAGTTATGCTTACGATCAGCAACGCTCAACCTTTCGCAGCTGTTTTCCATCTAAGGAAGATTTGATTCTTTGGCTAATACAATTTCAAGCATTATCCCTGGGCCGTATTTTTATATACACGCTCTCACCCACACCAACATAACAAAAAACAGGGTAAAAACCTTTGGGATATTTATAATATTATAAACGTCTTGGGACGTGAGTTAAGATAATCACGTGAATGAGTTTTGCATTTCCATCTAATTATTACTAAGGCTCAATTTCACGTCAAATAAGTCCATGTGTTGTGGGCGGTTATTGTCTCTTTGGGGGAGGTGAATAGGGGGGGCAACTTGTGAGACATCAAGTAAAAAGATGTTAGTTCCCCACTATAAACACCACCCACCATCAACCACTTCCAAACTACTTCTTCCAAAAGGTAAGGGAAAGTAGAATTAAACCTGCAGTGGTTTTAAACACACAAAGATCAAAAACAAAGCCCTCAGATCCTCACATCAGTGGGAGCAACAACAGCCCGAGTGCTCTTTGATTTTCAGGAAGATTTGAAACGAAAGAACAAATAATTTAGAAAGGCATTGCAGCTGTCAGGAGAAAGAAGATCCTCAGACTGTTCTGTATCACAAGCACACCATCAGAATAGAAATATTGTATCTCCCAGCTTTGCTTTTTGATAGCGAAAAACAAAACTAAACCTATAGACCCACAGGTGGCAAAACACTGAATTAAGAGCGGGTGAGAGAGAAATATATATATACCTATATATAAAAAGGTTTGTGTACCTTTAGCCCAGCACATCGGGAAGGGGCTACAGCCGCTCCTCTCCATCCAGGCAGCACCTGCGGGCTCCGGGCCCTGCCGGCCGGGCCCCTCCAGCAGCCACACACACATAGAGCTCCAGTGGCGGTAGCAGCGTCCCGGTTCGGCGCCCCAGCAGCGTGTGCTCGATCCCCGAGCAAGGAGCTGAACCGCAACCCTTCACCTGCCGGCGGGGGCGGCGGGGCCGCGAACCCGCGGCGTGGAGAGGGGCGGGAGGAGCCCGCGCTGCCGCCTCATCCTCTCCCGCCTCGGAGCCGGGGAGCGCCGTTCCCTCCCCGGGGAGCTGAGGGGAGGGCAGAGCGGCGAGGGGAAGGCGGGGAAGAGGGAGGGGAGGCGATTAGCCGCATTAATATGCTAATCTCCCCCCTTCTGTTCCATTCACCCGGCGGCCTCCTGTTTACCGAGCTGACAGCCGCTGCTCAAAAGGGACTTGAGCTGCAAATCAAGGCTGAGCCGGGTCGTGGCCGGGGATGCGCTTCCCCCGGCGGGTTTGTGCCCTCGGCACAATGACACCCACTCACCGAACAGCCTCAGTGACTCACAGAATGGCCTGAGTGAAGGAACCCGCTAGACCATGGAGCCCAACTCCTGTCCCTGCACAGGACAACCCCACAGTTCACACCGTGTGTCTGAGGACGTTGTCCAGTCTCTTCTTGAACACTGTCAGCTTGGGGCTGGGACACCTCCCTGGAACAACCTGTCCCAGGTGTCCAGCACCCTCTGGATTCAGAACCTTTCCACCACATCACACCTTCCTCGTAAGCACTTCAAATTTCAGCATCTCTTTTATGTATTTTACATCTGTACTTACACACGGCTGTACTGCACAAAAATCACACCCTAAAAGAAACCCAAAATGTGAGGGGTTGGAAGGGACCTGGAAAGCTCATCCAGTGCAATCCCCCCATGGAGCAGGAACACCCAGCTGAGGTTCCACAGGAAGGTGTCCAGGCGGGTTTGAATGTCTGCAGAGAAGGAGACTCCACAACCTCCCTGGGCAGCCTGGGCCAGGCTCTGCCACCCTCACCATGAAGAAGTTGCTTCTCAAATTTAAGTGGAACCTCCTGTGTTCCAGTTTGTACCCATTACCCCTTGTCCTATCATTGGTTGTCACCGAGAAGAGCCTGGCTCCATCCTCCTGACACTCACCCTTTCTATATCTGTAACCATGAATGAGGTCACCCCTCAGTCTCCTCTTCTCCAGCTCCAGAGCCCCAGCTCCCTCAGCCTTTCCTCACACGGGAGATGCTCCACTCCCTTCAGCATCTTTGTTGCCCTGCGCTGGACTCTCTCCAGCAGTTCCCTGTCCTTCTGGAACTGAGGGCAGGAGAATTTCCCATGAACTCCAGCAGGAATTGGGGTTAGACGCGACATCACCACCCGCTCCACCTCACACCAACAAGATCATCGATGAAACAACCCCGGTTGTGGCACTTCGCCTTAAATAAAGAGCAAATACCGCCGCCCACGCCGGTAATTGCTCGGTAGCACATCCAACCCTCCTCTGAACCCCTGGGTTTTATGTACTTGCGATCAGAAGGCAAAGGTCGGCACACACGTACACACCATTTGCTGCTTAACTATGCAGCACGTAACATCTGAACTGCTCTCAAGACATTTTTCCTTTTAAAAAGTGAGCAGAAACATTGCAAAAGCCTATGTTCAGAAACAAAAATTCAGGAAGCATGGGACTAAAGAAATAATAAAGAAACAATGAAAATACCGATTTTACTCCTAGCGAAAGATCCCCCCAAAATTATAAACGGATTCAGCTAAAATATGGATTTAAAAAAATCAACAGGAACAAGACTCACACTGATCACTCCAGCTTTCTGAATATTCCACAGTAATCTTTTCTCGCTCCCAGCAGTAAAGCATAAGGCTTATCCAAGCCTATATCCAAAAGGGAATTAATCTAAAGCCAGCAGCTTTCAGCTCACCCTCTCTGCCTACTTGTAGCAGCACGCGCTCGTCTGCAGCATATGTTTAATTACCATTCTTTACTAAAACACGGCCGTCTTCATCTCCACGCGGAACAAGAGGGTGTATGTCAGAGCTCTTGATAAATATAGTTGCTTCATTTTTAAATTTCACTTTAAAGCGTTGCTTCTATATTTAAAGGAGAACAAATATTCAGTAAGCGGCGGGGGGGGGGACACACAACAAAAAGGAGACGGCGATGAGGCCACAACCAGGCCCATGAGATGTTCTGCATCACTGCTCAGGCACAAAGATCTTTCTGGGGCTGTGGAAAAGCCGAAGGGAACTCAAGACGTGCCTGGATGTGTCCTCCCCGTCCTCTCCCCCCACTAAAGTTTGCAAAGCCCTCAAGTGCAATACGGCCAGAGCCAAGGTCGGGGCTATTTACCCCCAATAACAAAGTGAAACACGCTGTAGGATTGCTATAGTAATATTTAGAACGCAAATTATTGTATTTGTGCGGCTACAGAAGATGCAGAGGCACAGGGTAAGCGTCCTTCTGGTTCAAGCTGTGGTTCTCAATGCAGGAAAACTGCCTTTTTTTAAATGTTATTATTTATTAAACACATCCAGCCCTGCCACAGGGTTCCTCAATGACCTTGAGCCAGTCGGTCTTGTTCCGCTACAAAAAAACACAGATCCTTCTTTAGCTGTTCTTCAGTTGGTTTGTGCTTTAGGGTCTGGAATATAAAAAGCCCATAAAAATAAAGCACTTTGCAGAAAAGTAAATGCAGTAAAAACGGTGGGGTGTAAACTAAGTTTCATCCACAAGCGCAAAACCCCTTAGATATCAACTGTTAAGCGCATTGCCAAGGAGAATTTTAATAAATAGAATGTGTGGACTCGCGTTTTTCTTTATACTTTTAACAGATGAGACTAATAGAGAGGATCAATCCAGGTGTCGAGAGTTACAGCCTGCTCATCACATCTGTCCTTAAAATGCTACGAGTGTTACAATCCTTCTCCTCAAGGACATACTTGTAATATCAGGCTACAAAATGAAGCTGAAAACATGAGAAAATGTTGTATTCATTCTCTTCTGTCAAATAACATGATGGATATTTCTGTACAACAAAAAGCCAAAAGCATAAAATCTGTGTTCTGGACAAAGTCAGAAACCCCAGCTTTTGGTTGTAGGGTGGAAGGGGAACAGGGATAGAGCAGAAGGGACAAAGTAGAACATGAACACACAAAAACAACTGGAGAAGTTCAACATGCCTCCAGTATAACACCAAGTATTAGCAACATTTTCTAAATCACAGAATCACCTGGGTTGGAAAAGCCCTCAGAGATCATCCAGTCCAACCCTTGGTCCAACTCCAGTCCATTGACCAGATCATGGCACTAAGTGCCATGGCCAATCTCAGCTTAAAAACCTCCAGGGCCGGTGAGTCCAGCACCTCCCTGGGCAGCCATTCCAATGCCTGACCACTCTCTCTGCAAAGAATTGCTTGCTAATCTCCAGCCTCAATTTCCCCTGGCAGAGTTGAAGCCCATGGCCCCTTGTCCTATTGCTGACTGCCTGGGAGAAGAGCCCAATCCCCACCTGGCTAGAACTGCCCTTCAGGTAGTTCTAGAGAGTGCTGAGCTCACCTCTAAGCCTCCTCTTCTCCAGACTGAACAAGCCCAGCTCCCTCAGCCTCTCCCCATAGGGCTTGTGTTCAAAATACTGCTCATCAAGGAGGTATCTGAGAACCATTTATGTAAAATAATGTGTTTTGCGTAACGCCAATCCAATTATAACATTCACCGAGGTGAGGATGGTCTGTCAGGAATTAGGAACGGGGACGTTTGTCCTTGTGTAAGATGCGTACGCCAACATACACCGATAGTATCTGCACAGTACTTGCTCGGTAAGCGACGATGCCAACAGCTAGCAAAGAAAATTCTAAAAAAAATAAAAATTATTTAAAGAAAAACGCGTTAATTTCTACTAAGAACATGCAGAAGCACTGGCTGTTTTCCTAAAACTCATATTCGAACCGCAAAAAACTCGGGCTACCCCAATAACAAGAGACAGGCCAAGGTCCTCAGCTAAGAAACAGCATTTTGCCTCTATGGAAATTCAAGTCAAGACTTTGCTACTGTGACCATGACTTTAGTTGCTCCATTTCAGCCTGGTTTTAAAGACTATTGAGTATCAGCATTGGTTTTTTGGAATATAAAAAATCAGAAGCTTTTGAATTGTACCGAGGCATCCCGTTTTGGTTTTAATTGTGCCTGCAGGGCTGATCCCGCCTCCGAGTGAAGCCGACTGCAAAAATCACAAAGCCGCATGGAATAAAGGGTTAAACAAGGGTTTTGGATGACGGGGAGGCACATAAAAGGCTGTATAATTTTTTCCACTCATGCTTATCCACACAAAGATCTCGAACGGCTGGGAGATGAACCGGCACAGCTCCGGGGTTATGGCTGCAGACGGAGCTCCCGGGGGGTCTCGGGGATCCTGGCGGCGGAGCCGACTCCGGTTTCTCACGGAACGGCAGCGCTCGCATCTCTCCGCTATTCAAGCCATTATTTTCACATCCGTTAATATCTCTCTCTGTCAAATTTTGATCGGATGAGCTCAAGCGCTGAGAAGGGGAACAGCACAAACCCATCATACTGGCCCAACTTTCATTGCCCTGAGAAACCAGACTCAGTATTCGGAAACTTTGGGAAGATTGGGATCAAAACAGGCTTTGACAGCACAGTAAAGCTTTGGTTTTTCAGTGTCTCTTCTGCAACATCTCAGCTACCAGATGAACGAGGGGAAGGAGAGAGGGGGAAGGAGAGAGGGGGAAGGAGAGAGGGGGAAGAAGAGAGGGGGAAGACAGGGGGAAGAACCCGTTTACTCATTAGGACAAAAATTAAGAGGTACAGCCTTGGGCACAGCAATTGCATCATCATTATTATCATTATTATTTGGACTTGATCATTCATATCTTCTCCACTTCATGGGCTACTGTTCATCCCTCTGGTAGTCACTCGATGCTGAAGAACAAGCACGTGTATTTTCAATAACTCCGCGTATTGGTGTCAGGGATGGAAGAAGAGCATTTCTTCATGGTGTTCATTTCACTGATAAAAAACGGGAGCTCCCAAACCGAGTTTGCCCTTAGGAAAAGTGGAGGATTTTCTTTTTGTAAAGCCACAAATGCTTTTCCGTGTTTGTATCCAGAATTCTGCAGAGATGCTCTCCAAATAATGAAACTGTACTGTCATCTTCATTAATCTTCGTTCTCTTAAGCTTGTTCTTTATGGTTCTTTTTAAATGACTATAATTATTTCGTGTTCATTTGGTAATATTTAAGAGGGGAAAAGATTATCTACCCTAGGTTTCCCTCTAACCAGAGTCAAACAAACACCTATTGAAAACTGGTGCATTGCTATGCTATCAAATTTGGAATTATGGCTCCTGAATTCTACCTTAGGCTAAACTCAGGTTTGCTAAGCCTGCCTTGGATTACCTGGTCTCTACATCCACCACCCCTGTCCTCAAAGACCCTTTACTTGGAGTGTCACAATCCCAACTCATTCCTCCAACAGAAATAATTCAATACAACCGAGAAGCAACATCGTCTCCACTAATAATTTCACTCAAATTCCACATTCTAGATCAGATTAGGCCATTTTTCTCCTGAAGGAAAGATGATTTAGGAAATAAATGTTAGAGAATCAACTACAAAAAGGCCAAGCAAACTACCAGTACCATCCGCTGCCTTAAGATAAGGGCTTTTTGGTGAAGCTCCCATCAATCAAATGATAAATTGGAATTCATTATTTTAGTCTTCATTTTGAACTTCTTAGTGGTATTTGCCTTCAGATTTCTTGCTCAGAGAATGCCTGAGATGGGAGCGAGTACAACAGACCCAGTCGATAGCCAGAAAGAGCAGAATATCCAGCGCAAGATTTACACTGTGGTGCTTCAACTGGCCAGAAAAAGACACCAGTATAACAACATCAACTCCTTCTAGAACATAAACTGCTTTGCATCTCTGTCTTCTGGCATAAATTTAACCCAATACCACATTTATTGTTACCTTCCTCCCTTCGGTGAGCTTTATGAGTAGAATTCATGTAGGGTGCTCCTGAAAAGCGCAGAGTTTTCAAGCAACACTTCCTCACCTTCTCGCCCATGGTCGCTTCATTATCCTTTCTGTCCTCTGGACTACATTTTAAAATAGTGATTAATAGAATTAATTACTTTTCTTTTCAAATTTCAACCTCTTGGTAGTGGAAAGGTGAGGAAGGGAAACAGAGGAGGAGGAAGGTGGTGTAAATGGAATTTCCCAAAGGATCCTCTGATATCCAACAACGCGCAGCCTCCCAGCCTGTGCTGCTAAGACAACACATTACAAGGACCACTAAGTTCACTTTATTTTTATTATTTCATAAATAATGACTAGCCATTTTTTCAACCCATATGGGTTGTATTAATTTTCGGGTGTGAAAGTCGTAGCAGATTTTCTTGTGGGTGGACTAACCCACTCGTATTCTCCCACTTCCTTCCATCTACTTTTTGTAGAGAAGTATAAAAGCGGAGAATGGTTTAAAATTACTCCCTCCTTAGGGCACCGATACCAATCTTCTGCCTCTTCATGTCCCAGGCTATTGAAAAACAAACACACACCGCAGACAACAAAATTGTTGCTGTCCTCACAGAATCCCAGGATGTCAGGGGTCGGAAGGGACCTGGAAAGCTCATCCAGTGCAATCCCCCCACGGAGCAGGAACACCCAGCTGAGGTTCCACAGGAAGGTGTCCAGGCGGGTTTGAATGTCTGCAGAGAAGGAGACTCCACAACCTCCCTGGGCAGCCTGGGCCAGGCTCTGCCACCCTCACCATGAACAAGTTTCTTCTCATATTTAAGTGGAACCTTTTGTGTTCCAGTTTGAACCCATTACCCCTTGTCCTATCATTGGTTGTCACTGAGAAGAGCCTGGCTCCATCCTCCTGACACTCACCCTTTCTATATCTGTAAACATGAATGAGGTCACCCCTCAGTCTCCTCTTCTCCAGCTCCAGAGCCCCAGCTCCCTCAGCCTTTCCTCACACGGGAGATGCTCCACTCCCTTCAGCATCTTTGTTGCCCTGCGCTGGACTCTCTCCAGCAGTTCCCTGTCCTTCTGGAACTGAGGGGCCACAACTGGACACAATATTCCAGGTGTGGTCTCCCCAGGGCAGAGCAGAGGGGCAGGAGAACCTCTCTGACCTACTGACCACCCCCTTCTAATCCACCCCAGGTACCATTGGCCTTCCTGGCCACAAGGGCCCAGTGCTGGCTCATGCTCATCCTGCTGTCCCCAGGACCCCCAGGTCCCTTTCCCCTACACTGCTCTCCAACAGCTCGTTCCCCAACTTATACTGGAACCTGGGGTTGTTCCTGCCCAGATTCAAGACTCTACACTTGCCCTTGTTCTATTTCATTCAATGTTTCCCCGCCCAACTCTCCAGCCTGTCCAGGTCTCTGATGGCAGCACAGCCTCTGCCGTGTCAGCCACTCCTCCCAGCTTGGTGTCACCAGCAAACTTGCTGACAGTCACTCTATTCCCTCGCCCAAATCACTGATGAATATATTGAATAATACCGGTCCCAGTACCAGTACTGCACTAGATCCAGGCCTCCAACTGGTCTCTGCCCCATTGACCATGAAGCCATCTTTGAGAAGTTCCTTCACAACTCAATTCCAGCGCTTAAAGCAAAAATCTGCTTTGTGTAGATCTAGAAAACTAAGAGAAGAAAAAGTGCACCCTACACATTCTGCTTCTTGTTTCGCTGCAAAATAAAGTCCGATATATTTGCTGTGACAAGCTCGCTGTGCTTATCAATTTGCATTGCTTCTCTTCAGCCTTCTCAGATGGGAGAAAGAGGAAGAGGAGACGAAGAATGGTCAGAATGGTTATCAGAATGGTCATCAGAACCCTTCTGGATCTTACAAAGGTGTTTCTGTTCATGGGGAAAACCTATTTACGAGGTAACCGAAGGGGGGTGACCCACCTCCTTGATACTGTTGAAAGGAAACACATCATGCAGTGATTCCTTTTGTTCTGTGGAAGGGATCCATGAGTACATCAGTTGACCTTACAGATGTTTCTTAAAATCACTCTTCATTAATTCAAGGGTAAGCTAGAAATAATTAGTCCCATCTGCTAAGAGGGATACGGGAAAATGAAGTTGCTTGTGGTTCAGCAAGTGTCTGTTCATCTCGGTTGCTTTCTCTCTCATCGATGGAGTAACCAGTTACACAAAGGCAAGTAAGAAAGCTGGGCAGCCACAGAGGGTCCAAACAATCTACCAGAAATGGCACTGGATGAGCTTTGAAGGTCCTTTCCAACCCAAACCATTCCATGATTCTCCTATCTATGCTAAATACAGAGTTAGAACAACAGTTTACAAAAATCTTTGTGCTAAAAAGGTGTTTACAACTCAGACTTGCGCCTGATTTATGTATCCCTGCACCTCAGAAGAAACCAAGTGCTACACCAAACACATACAACACCAGCAATTCCTCAGACTTCCAAACCATTAAACGTAATTAGAAACTGAATCAAAAATAATCCAGCAGCTCACAATAATGCAAATTATTCCATTTAGATTTTAAAATATAATGGTAGAATAGTTACCATTATATTTCTTAGTGAAGGATGAGCGGAGCATAAATCCCCTAAAAGTAAACACTTGCAGATTAAGACAAATGGTGAGAAATAGGTTTCAGCACTCCAAAGTGACTTAAATACAGGTTCAGATATCAGTTGAGGAAAATTATTAAGGGGCAGCAACTAATACAACAGGAGGTCCACAGAGTGCATGCACGTGGCTTCACCAAACAATACTGGAGCCGTCCCTGAGTCCGGGAAGAGTCCACACTTGCTGAACATGGTGTGGGGTTATTTTAAAGGGATACACGTACTCGTAGTGAGTATGGAAAGTGTACACTCGTGATTCTGCGAAGGTAAATTTATAATACACTCGCAATTCTGCGAGGAGAAACACATGCAAATGTGCACGGAATATTACACGTGCTTATGTGGAAGCACGGGAGGAAAATACACCCGCGATTATGCGAGGAAATAATTTATACACGTGCTCGTATTGAGCACGGAAAGTACGCGTGCAAATGTGCACAGAAAGCATAAATACACGTGCAAATGTGCCCAGAAAGTAGATACGCTCGCAATCCTGCGAGGGTTAATTTTACTCACACACGTGGCGGCAAGGCAAGCGGAGTCTCTGTCCCTGGGGGCAGGGGGAAACGGCTCCTGGCGGTGCTCAGCTCGTAACTCCAAGAGATTGCATAAGGGGCGGAACCTCGACAAGAATCCCATTTTTATAGCACAAGCAGATCTGACTGGCATTCCAGAAGCTTCTCTGCTCCCCCACACTGGCTGTGGGTGCTCCTGAAGCTTCCAAACATCCCCCACACTGGCCATGGGTGCTCAGCGGCTCCCTTCTCTTAATGATCCTGGCCAGGGGCTCTGGGGTCAAACAAAAGAAGCTGTCAGTCTCAAGCAGCAGAGAGGGAGGGAGATGTGCCTACACCTTCCATATCGAAGGAAGCGAGGGAGAGAGAGGGGGATTTGCATTCTGCCACACCTGTCAAGCAAATACTGGTGTATTTAAAACACAAGAAAATATTGTTAAATAGGCACAAATGCCCCTTCGCCTCTCCAATTCGCATCATTTGTATTCAAAACTTGCATGAGAAATAACAATAATAGAGTTTGATGGTTTGTTTAGGAGAAGCTCTGTTAGAGTCCAGGTATAGTTGGGTCTCTAAACCACTGAAAATTCAGCTCTGTTCACTTTAACCAACCCAATTTCAAACCAAGAAGGGACATTCACTTCTCAAGAGCTTTCACCTTCATGACACCAGCAATAAACTCCGGTGGAGCGGTTCTCAGGTATTTTGTGTTATGGGAATCAAAGGTCATCTTCAGCTAACACAAAAGCTTTTATTTGATGCAAAATCCACCACTTTCATTTGTTCCTCCGATACGAGCTTGTTGTCAGCGCCATTTTGTTCAACAAGTCGTGTTTCCCTGTGGAAACCAAACGACATCAAATTTCAAAGACAGCAAATAGCTCCAGTTTACATCCTTTTATTATACATGAATTTATGAGCAGACCAATACAACCATTTCTGTAGTGCTTCTTCGGGGCTATGGGAATTAAATAAGTATCCTACGCCTTCAAATGGTAGACAGAACATTTAAAAAACCAAACCAACCTTTCTGATAGCAGCCTGAATGAGCTACATCAAACACCACAGGAACACTGTGGGCACATAACATCATCTGACAGGCCCCAGAGCTCATTTCTTATTGAGCGCGACTTCCAAAAACTTGCGGTGTTAGTCTCCGTAATCCCATTTGATGCATTTCAACCAAGACACGGTATTAAAGCTTGTAAGAGAACAAGAGACTGAGACAAAAAGCCATGAATGCATAAACAGAGGAAGACTATAAGCTTTATCCTGCCACCGATATATGGAGAACAAAGTCTACTCGGCTGGTGGTAGAGAAGTTCAAGTACACGGAAACAAAAGCAGAGTGAAAATCTTTCCATTGTGAAACTCCCATCTTAAGGGGTTAAATATCTTCAAGGAATGACTTAAAATCTGGTCAGTTCTGCCTAGGGGTAGAAGGACAGATTACCTTTCCCGCTCAGTGACATTAAACCAAGCTGGATTATTGCCCTTCAGATTTCTACTCAAAACCCTTCTTTAAGGAGTTCTATATCAAAATATCAATAAATCAGTTATTGATGTTTCCAGAAGCTCAACCCTTGTATCGTTTGGTTCACAACGCCTCAAGTTCCAATAACACATTTGACTCCTCTCGGCGGTTACAGAGTCAGCAGCGCTTTCCATGCTAATCAATAATGTCTTAGTTGCATTTTAAGTTTTCCTCATTTAAGTTTGCCACTAACGTATAGAATCCTTTTGCTGGAGCTTTGTACAGGATCTACAGGATAAGCACCAAACCAATCACCACCACGTGTGTTTATACCCTGGTCCAGCCTATAGATTCAGTTTAAAAATCAAGTAAATCTGAATCACAACAAAGTCCATTAATCCTGGAAATACAGTTCCAGTATTTCGCTACATTAAGCCTTTTCTGGAAAGAATTATCACACATTGCCATGCAAAAAGAAATCAAATCATGTGAAAACATTCCAGCAAGTAATCTGAATAGAGACTAACGAAGATTTTTTAAAAGGATAATTAATGAATTAAGATACAATCTGCAAAACATCTTTGTGCCATTAATCTATTCCTTAAGAATTTGTTAAGTTTCACATCCACCTCAAGCATAATTCCATATGAAAACCTGAAGAACATCAGCTTTATGTCTGACAAAATAGCTTGTGCGGTTTTTCATCTTCAAATTAATGATCCCCAGAAGTTACCAGCAAGCTACACAAGCAGAGTAGTTGAACTATACATTAAGAGCTGCCAGGGATGTACAAATAAACTAAAGGAAAGCTCACAGAGCCTTTTATTTAAGGTCATTTGAGGTGTGACTTAAAACAAAGGAGCCGATAAAGTTCAGCCACGCAATGTTCTCCCTTTTCTTTCACTGCAGCCCGGGCTGTTTGACTTCAAACAAGCTTCTGTGTATTTTGGGAGAAGATCCCAAGCCGCTCCCAAAGAACAAAACCCACACTCTAATGTTTTAAATAAACCAACTACACAAGATCCAACTTGATTTTAAGAATCTTTCTTTTGGTAACACTCTCGTCCCCACCCTTCCTTGAACTTACAGCTGCTCCTATGGAAACCTCAGGTACTACCATACACAGATACTACAGTGAGCATCTCCAACCTTCTTGACCCAACAAAGCTCCTTTTAGTTGTTTCCACAGTAGGATGCAAAGACAACTGGATTGGAGACTGATGTGGGGTGAGGATGTAAAAGAAACTTTCACACAAAGCTCTTACACTTCTTCTGCATTGAGGCTGAAAGGACTGCAAGAGTTGGAGAGGCTACAAAACTCAGCGGAAATTCGGTGGAATAATCTTATCTAGAGTGAACGCATCATGGGCATAGGAAGGATATCACTCACAGGCTGGAGTAAAGGACATGTTTATGTACCAAAATTATGTGCCCTTGTGGCTAGGAAGGCCAATGGTACCTGGGGTGGATTAGAAGGGAGTGGTCAGTAGGTCAGAGAGGTTCTCCTGCCCCTCTGCTCTGCCCTGGGGAGACCACACCTGGAATATTGTGTCCAGTTGTGGCCCCTCAGTTCCAGAAGGACAGGGAACTGCTGGAGAGAGTCCAGCGCAGGGCAACAAAGATGCTGAAGGGAGTGGAGCATCTCCCGTGTGAGGAAAGGCTGAGGGAGCTGGGGCTCTGGAGCTGGAGAAGAGGAGACTGAGGGGTGACCTCATTCATGGTTACAGATATAGAAAGGGTGAGTGTCAGGAGGATGGAGCCAGGCTCTTCTCGGTGACAACCAATGACAGGGCAAGGGGTAATGGGTACAAACTGGAACACAAAAGGTTCCACTTAAATATGAGAAGAAACTTGTTCCTGGTGAGGGTGTCAGAGCCTGGCCCAGGCTGCCCAGGGAGGTTGTGGAGTCTCCTTCTCTGCAGACATTCAAACCCGCCTGGACACCTTCCTGTGGAACCTCAGCTGGGTGTTCCTGCTCCATGGGGGGATTCCACTGGATGAGCTTTCCAGGTCCCTTCCAACCCCTGACATTCTGGGATTCTGGGATTCCTCTCCCTATCATGTATAACTCTTTGGCATGACTTTTTGCTTTTTTCCAATTTCATCCTTACGGGATGCAGAACAAAGGATCAAGTCTAAAGAAAAGTCACCACAATGCTAAAAGTGATTTAAATCCAGACGGTAACAAAATCCAGGAGGGATTGGTTTTAATCCTAACAGTGCAAACAAAATTCAAATTAATTTATCAAAAGAAACGAGTCTTTCATTCCTCTATACAGTGAACACACTCGTGTTCCACAATAACTCTACATAGAGGAGAACTGGCTTGGAAATGAGAATAGTTTAGCAATTTGCCCTCCAAGTCCCTATGGGTTCGCATTCCAACAGTTCTGTGTGCTCACGTCCACAGCCTCAATCACAAGGTCGTACAAAACCAAGTTACCCCTAGATTTCGAAGCAGTGATACACATTGCTGAGCCTCCTCACTAGTGGTTTAACAACCAACCTCATCGACTAAGCCGATTTTGCTATGAAGCCAAAATGAAAATCAAGTGTTCTGGACGACCTTGGGATACCAATACAACAATAATAATACAACCTCAAACAAGATGCTGCAATAAATGGTATTTTAAGTGGTCTCCTCCTTATTGCAAAGTCTTCGACCGCGCAAAAGCTCCCCCCTGTATTATGATGCAAATTTAGGGTGCTAAAATCAGGTGGCAAAAGGGAGAACATTTCCAGCGACATCTATTGTCTGTTGTTAAAAGTGGCACCGGAAATAACCACAGAGCTCTTCAGATGGCAAAATAAGAGAATATCGTTATTTATTGCAAATATGAGTTCTCATCGCTCAACTTCATGTTGAACCTCATCTTTATCTAAATCTGTTGTATCTTGTTATCTTGGCTATTTCTCCAATTTGTCCAGTTTCTTTGGAGTTTTAATCCCACCAGCCAGTGTGCTCATGACTCTTTGTCTTGAATAGGGACGTGAAATCTGCTATCGTGCTCATTCATTTTTGTCCACTCTTGGCACTCATTTCTCCAATATTCTCCACAAGTATTTGCCTTCCTGACTTAAATTATTATAAATATCCTTTCTTTCAAAACAAAAACCAAACTAAACGAGTAGACATGACCTATCAAGCTTTTAACTGAAATTGTCATTTGATGCAAACGAGAAGGAGCAACCACCTCCAGAGCAGGTTCATATTGATTAAGCACCGTTATACTTTAGATACTCACTTTTTACAAGATATTTTGTGGACAGATATGAAGCACATCTCGGTATAAAATAAGAGATACATGGGCAAAATGACCAGTGCAGAGTAAGGACAAAAGGCAGAGATTTGATAATAAACATCTAACCCCAAACTTGCTCAACCAGCACTAAAAACACGTTATGATTATGATTCCACAGCTCACATTATAAATGGTGGAGAGACGGATAAAAGGTTGGGAACAGAATACATCATCATTCACAGACCTGTACCTCAACAGGTATCGTTTGACCTCGTGCGCCCATGCGACTCAGAACCACGACAGCACCAATAAGAACTGATATTCTGATTATATAAAAGCGCGACTATATCACAACCGGTTTCCAAAAAGCTGCCTGTTGTCATAGAAAAATATAAATGAAAGAAGAGAGCTTACCTGCTGGCAAGGAGAGTCTTGAAATATCTGTAATAAGAAAGAAATACATTAGAAACAGAAGGAAAAATTGCTCCGATGTCGCATTTGTCAAATAATTTCTCTGCAAGGCCAGACTTGTTTAATAAAGAACATTATGTGCAAATCAAAAGTGTTTTCCTTGTCTCGCCCTGTTCATTAACAAGGTTGTGTTAACGAAAGGACAAAGATGCCACTGCCAGGTAATGGGTGTAATTACTGCAGCACAAATTAAGCGTTATATCCAGGTTTCACCGTTAGCACCTACATCATTTCGGAGCTGAAAGCATCAGGGTCAGTCTTTGCACGTGAAGAGGATGTTATTGTATGTTTTCTTTATTAGAGAAAAGGCGGCTTCTAAACGGATAAGCACAGAACACAAGAAATAACATTAAAAGATCAAACTGATTTTTTGTGACGGAGGCGTATAAGACACGTTTTTTATAGTAAATGCCAATGCCACCCTTGAGCTGCAACCAGCTTCACAAGAATTACTGTCTCAGAGTCTAAATAGACCCTATTAAAAATTATACACTAAGGAAACTGTGCCCTTGTGGCCAGGAAGGCCAATGGTACCTGGGGTGGGTTAGAAGGGGGTGGTCAGTAGGTCAGAGAGGTTCTCCTGCCCCTCTGCTCTGCCCTGGGGAGACCACACCTGGAATATTGTGTCCAGTTGTGGCCCCTCAGTTCCAGAAGGACAGGGAACTGCTGGAGAGAGTCCAGTGCAGGGCAACAAAGATGCTGAAGGGAGTGGAGCATCTCCCGTGTGAGGAAAGGCTGAGGGAGCTGGGGCTCTGGAGCTGGAGAAGAGGAGACTGAGGGGTGACCTCATTCATGGTTACAGATATAGAAAGGGTGAGTGTCAGGAGGATGGAGCCAGGCTCTTCTTGGTAACAACCAATGACAGGACAAGGGGTAATGGGTTCAAACTGGAACACAAAAGGTTCCACTTAAATATGAGAAGCAACTTCTTCCTGGTGAGGGTGTCAGAGCCTGGCCCAGGCTGCCCAGGGAGGTTGTGGAGTCTCCTTCTCTGCAGACATTCAAACCCGCCTGGACACCTTCCTGTGGAACCTCAGCTGGGTGTTCCTGCTCCATGGGGGGATTGCACTGGATGAGCTTTCCAGGTCCCTTCCAATCCCTGACATTCTGGGATTCTGTGAAAGATGCGTATAAATGCTTATTTTTCCTAAATAGGTAATTACATAAGCTATAACTCATTATATTCCTTCTGCCGGCTCTTACTACATCCACTTGTCATCTCAACACACACGATTGTAACAGGGACTTGAGGCATCGATCGCAGCTCAAAACAGAGACCAGAACCCACAAAGAAAGCATTTGACTCAAAGTCTGTAAGGATGAGGATTGAGGACACATAAATATGAGTATGGGGGAACAAGAAAGG